>NW_022631138.1:0-404833 GCF_010015895.1 Lontra canadensis | reverse complement strand
AAGGAAGGAAGGAAGGAAGGAAGGAAGGAAGGAAGGAAGGAAGGAAGGTAGAAAGAATACCACTCGAGTTTATGAGTGCTCTTGGTTTTCTAATTCATTAGTTTCGGTCTTTAACTTAATTCCCTCCTGCTTTATTTTTTCTTAACTTGGATTGAAATGCTTAATTTTTTTCTATTTTTACTGATAGAAGTATTTAAGTCTACATATTTTCCCTGAGCATTGATTTAGCTGAGAACCATCGGCTCTACTGTGCTGGGGTTTGTTTTTGTTTTTGTTTTGTTTTAAGAATTCCTGCAATTCTTAACCCTGGAGCTAAAAGAAAGGGTTATTGTTGTTTTTTAGACTTTAATTTGTAAGTAGAAGAAATTTTTAGTTTTATTATTTTATATCATGATCAAAACATTTGAATTAATTCTTTCAAATTTGAAGTTTTTCTAACATATGGTAAGTTTTCCCAAGTATCCCATGAGCACTAGGAAGGGTTAAAGTCTCTATTTGCAGGGTATAATCACCATTATCATCCCCTTCCTTAGGCTAATCTCAGATCTCGAACTCCATCCCTTGTCTCATTGTAAGGTGCTACCTAAGTCCTTCCCACATGGCACCTTGGGGGCTCCATGCATGTTGGTCTCTTGAGTACTCTCCCCCGCCCATTTCACCTGGTTCACCTCACAACAGCAAAGGAGGCACTCCCACCAGAAGCTCTCTGCCTACAGGAAGCCTTCCAACCCTTCCCCTTACCCCCACATTCCCCCAGACCAAATTCCTGATCACGTAGTTCCTCTACTTTCCTCCCTCATGAAGCAATGGCCTCTACTCTTCTAACCTCCTGACTCAGCCTGCTCCCCCCACATCCTGTCCTCCAAGCAAGCGACCCCACCATTCCTGAGATCAGATACCCAGCACACAGCACCTGCTCACTGGTGTGCAACATAGTGGCCCACTCCCCAGACCAGCCCTGGCTCTGCCGCTGCCACCTTTTGGGACATGGTCTCCCTGGGCTTCCTTTGGGACATGGTCTCCCCAGGCTTCCTCTGTCCCCCATGCCCATTGGTGCCCAGCTCACAAGGACAGAGCCCCTGCAGGGCTGTCCTCAGCCTCCTGCATCAGACACTTGGCACACACAGCCCACTACTTCCAGGGAACACAGCCCCTGCCCCAAGCCCACCCAGCAGTGTCTGGTGCAGGAAGGACTGAACAAGGGTCAGAGGATACCACCAACTCCATTCTCAGGTGCCTGGCTATGACCATAAGGTTAAAAAAAAAAAAAAAAGAGACACACACACACACACACACACACACAAAGCAAATAGTGATGCTCTAGCTTAGGCAGGACTGTGGGTAGGCAGATGGAAGGCTTATAGCCCAGGGCAGTAATATCTGGACCACCTCCAGGTTTCAAAGCCAAGTAGGAACCCCTCCTTCCCCATGGCAGACAGGCAGATGGTGGGGAAGATGGATAACCTCTTCTAAAGTGACAGGCATCTCGGGCCCTGGCCCATGCCCTCTCACCCCAGGATCCCCGGTCCAGCCTGTGCTATGCATGACCTGGCTTACCTGGGAGGATCTCGTTCCAACTGATACGAATATAGCGGTCCCGATCAGCCCGTGAGTGCTCATGCCAGAAGCCCAGCACATGCATGAGCTCATGCAGGACAATGCCCGGGCCTTTCTGGAGACAGGTGGGTGCTAGGGACACCACCTGCATCCCTCCACTGCGTCCCACGCTGGAGAAACACCTGCAGGTCCAGAAGAGCACACGGGGTAGACATCAGCCCAGAGATCCACAGCAGACCCAGGTCCCCTTGCCCTCCCCCACAACATCCTAAGATGAATGAGCACCAACAGGTAGCCCCCATCCTAGATTCTAGTCCCAAGCCTGAAGTTCCCAAGTCCCTTCACTGCCTGGCCATCTGTGAAATGGGTACACTGAATTCCCATTCCCAGCCTGGGGTACAAGGAGGATGGAGGGATGGAAAGGAACATCGATAATGGAAGCAGCTCGCTGAGCGAACGTCCCTATGCAGAGGTCCCTAAGTCAATGCTTTCACTGTGATCTTTGGTCCCTAACAAGCTAGAAGTGGGTACTGCCGTCATCCCCATTTCAGAGAAGGCAGGAGAGCCTCAGGAGTTGAGGCAGCTGGCTCCTACACAGTAGAACCTGGATCGGAGGTCCAGTGGGTCCCACAGAAGCTGAACCCCCTCCCCAGACCATGAAGCCTCCTCACAGGAAGGTTTTGTGAGGGTCAAGTATCCCCTTCTCCTCCTTCTCCACCTTCTGCCCTAAGTATCTGTAGGTCCAGCTCCCACCCGGCAGACCACTCAGTGGGCAGGACGGCTCTGGACCTGGGAAGACTGGCCCAGAGACAGGCTTTAGATGATGGCTTGGGTGAATCCTGGCTGAACCCCAAAGAACGCAGAGGAAACCCACACACACGGTGCACACACACGCATGTGCGTACACACACACACACACACACACGCTTGTGCACGAGTGCACACACATGCCCCTGAGCACGTACCCAGACATGGGGATGATGGAAATGAAGTCTCTCTGGCCCCGGTAGGCAACAAACCGGATGCACGTGAACCGCTCAAACTCTGCAAATGCCCTCAGGAGGACCTCACGGCTGGCTTTATCTGGGGGAGGCGACACCAAGGCTGAGCCTCCAGCGGAGACCCCCCGGGAGCCCTTGTGACCCCTGGCAGGCCCGCGTGCAGGGTGGGAACAGAGCCTCCAAGCATATTTCCAAAATGGAAATGTCAGGAAAGGGCAGCCTGAGTGTCGAGGGAGGAGGGGGAGGGGGGAAGCTGGGTCCCAGACAGGCCCTAGTTGTGCAGCCTTGGGTAGGTCCCTGTCCCCTGGGCCGTGTGGCCTTGTGATGGGGGTACAGAGGACTGTCTGTCCCATCAGCTCTTCTGGGCTCTCCGCCCTCCCAGCTCCGGAGCCGCTCAGGAATAAAAGCTTCTTGGGGAAGGGCTCTTTGGTAATGGCAGCAAATAGAGGCAGAGGAAAGAACCCCAGAGGAGCCCAGGCTACACAGGGGAGTAAGAGTTTAGAACAGGGAGGCTCACAGCTCCCAGGACCCAGCGCACACGCTCACTCACCGTACTTGCTGGAGAGCAGGAAGGGGACCTCCACAACACCCCCATTCTTAGGCCACTTGTTGCTGCTCGCTGAGAATATCTGGAAGGGACTCTGAAGAGAGAGGGCAGTTTGGGGACCCTGGGGACACAGGCCAGCCAAGCTTCTTGCCCCCAGAGGTGCTGCATCTCAGGCTCCAAAGGACCCAAAAGACCCGAGAAGCAGGACGCAGGTATAGGAGGGTGGGGACAGAGGGCTAGGACATCCGGGGGCCTGCTAGATGAACTACAATACACAACGCGAGCCTTTGTTCTACAGAAGGGATCTGTAGATTATTCCATCAAGCATAAGGACAAAACCCAATACTTGTTCCTGAAGAGGCTGACTGGGAGTGCCAGCTCCCCACGGTGGCCGCGTTCAGAAAGGCTCAGAGCTCCAGCAGCAGCCCTGTCCTTCCTGAAACCCCGCCATCAGCCAAGCATCCCTGAACTCCCAGGGAAAGAGGAGGCAGGGTCCTTCTCAGGCTGATGGGCTTAGCAACTCCTTTTCCATCCTTCTGCCACCCAGAACCCTGTGAGGCGTGGGCTTCATGGCACCCTGGCCGGTCCTGCCCCATGGTCTACCACAGATTTTTACTGGATTCTGCTCTTCCTCCCTGTCCTCACTGGGTTAACCAGGGACAGGCGCCTCGCCCCAGCCACCAGCTCCAGGCTTTGGCTCTGCAACCCAGCCTCATGTTGGGCTAACAGTGGGCAGCCTCCAGCCAACAAAACGAACTTGCTCTCACCAGGTCACTGTCCTGTTCAGGAGGATACCTCTCCCCCCCAGTCACTTAGAAGATGGCCCTGTTCTCCTAGACACCATGCATTCTCACCTCCCCCCGCAAGTCACCCCAATTCCTTCCCAGCCTTCTCCCTTTCTGACTCCACCCCTCCCAAGAGGGGGATCCCAGACCATGGCTACCACCTCCGGGGTTCCCCACCACCACCTCCTACAGCCCCACCAGTCCCTCTGCCAGTCTGTGCTCATCCCTTCCTTCATTCCAGTACTTTCTGAGCACCTGCCCTGGATAGACTACCAAGCTGGATACTGAGGGCTCAAACCCCCTCCTTCAGGAAGCCCTCCCACGCTGACTGCTGTTAGCACTATAGATGTTACCCTCCCTCCCATTCAGTCTGGCTGATTCCTACTAGAACATTCCCTGTGACTTTAGCAAGAAGGGATATTTATCACGCTATGAGCAACAGAGATGACTCCCTCACGTATCACGCCCGCATGACATCAGAGGCTGGGCTCAAAGGCTTCTAACGCTCTCTGGGAAGTAATTCACACCCGTGTGTGTACATGCTCATACTCACTGGCCGAAGGATATCCCCCTCCAGGAGGAAGCTGCTCTCAGGGGATTCCTCTGGGATGAGCCCTGGGAAGAAGGGAGGGATGTGGGTGAGTTCATGCCCCCCCCCCCCGAAACCAGACTCTAGGGACAGGCCCAGCAGCAACCCCAGAGTCTGGCCTTTCTGACTGGAGAAAGAGTCTTCAGTCTACAAACATGCATGAAGCTTCTTTGCCCAATCCCATCTCTCCCTTGTTAGAACACAGTCCAGAGCTCCCCCAACCCATGCAAATCCAGTTCCAACCCCTCCCTCTAGGTTTGATTCTCTCCGATAATCAGGAGCGGTCTTTTCTTCAGCTGTTCCCTACATCCTCCCCCTCTCCAGCTCAGGCCACCCTCTGGGAGCACGCCCTGGGTCTCCTGTCCTTCCTCATCCACCATCTAATTCCTACCCATCTGTGGGATATGCAGGGCCCTCACAGTGACAAGTGACCAATTCCAGCTCGCACCAACACAGAAAGAAGGCGTCGGGCGCCCGTGAGTCTGGCTCTCTGGCTCGCTCCCTCCCCACGTCAGCCTGTCTCTGCTTCTCTCTGGGGTCACAGCTGGCAGCCCTTCTCCCCAGCCTCCTTACTAAAAGGTCAGTCCCGGAAGAGGCTCTGGCCCCGGAGGTGCGTTAGGTTGGGTTCCCTAGACACAGAGCCTGAGCTAACGAGGTACCTGCAAGTAATTTATGGGGGGGGGGTGCCAAGGAAGACCCAGGCTCTGCTGGAATGCAGCCTCAGCCTCATCCCATAGGAGCTCAGGACCACAAAAGGCACCACACGCTTGTCCCCATGGCCCTTATGAGCCACTGTGGGCCGCCCTGGGCAGGAGAGGGAGTAGCTTCCCAGGCATCCCTGGCCAAGGGCCTTCAGCTGTGAGGCCTTAGCACCCCACATTCCCGGGATGGCGCGTGCTTCCCAGTAAAGCGCATTCCAGGTAGCCGTTGGGCCTCCAGCAGCCCTGGCTGAGAGTGTCCTCTATGGTGGCTGAAAAAAGAAAATCAATGCCGGGGAAGCCCCAGATTGGTCCTAGCTGCCTCCAGACCAGTCACTAAAAGGTGGCACGCTGCCCTGCTCCTGCCCAGCCATGCTGGGGCTCCAGGTCGCCTCACAGAGAAAGAGGAGCCAGACCACAGCGTCATTGGAAGATTTTCATCCCTCCAGACAAAGTTCCCCCAACACTTCAGCTCCAACCTCCAGACTCCAGTCTGTCCCCCACAAGCAGCTTCATCCCAGATTATCCATGTTCTTTCTTCAGCGGAGATCCCCAGACAGGGAGGCAGGAAGCCTCCTGCTGCTTTGGCTTTGCCCACCCCACCCCCAGCTCACACCTGCGGACAATCCTGCCCCAGATGGCTGACATCTCAGACACCCACTAATGACTTCACTCAACACCAGATGGAGTACCCCAAAGACCCATACTTTTCTCAGGCTGTTTTTTTTTAAAACCCAGGCTTTTCTCTCTTCTTAACAGTCCAGTAGAGAAGATACAGAAACAGACTTTTCAAAAAGCTGCCCACAGAACAAGGAAAGGTTCCTCCTCTAGAGCCCAGTGAACGGACACCTTTCCAGCTGGTTCTGCTTGGCTGCGTGTTCAGCACAGTCCTTACCACACCACATCGACTCAGAGCTCCTCCCCCCGCAAGACGACACCATGCCCTCACCTTGGTTAATCGCAGGGATGTCCTTGTCCCAGGACGTCTGGGTGTCCTCAGGGTTGAGGCCCTCTGAGAAGCTGGTTCCACAGGCTTCTGGGGAAGTGCAGGCTGAGGGTGCTCCTAGGATCAAACCTGCAGACAGGTGCGGACCCATGATGCCCAAGGTGCCCTCATTGGCGAGAGAGGACAATAGGATGTCGGGGAGGGGGGGTATCAGACAGCCAGAGCCAGGACCTTCCCAAAGGCAGTCCTCCAGAAAGTGGTCTTCAGTCCCTAGACAACTTTGAGGAAGGAGCTCCCTTAAGGGGACCAACACTGGGCTCCAAAAGGCAGCCCCTGGCTCTGAGTATCTGTGCATAGGAGCAGAAGGGAGGCGGGGACAGATCTCAGATGCCCACAGTTACAGCAGTGCGGGCTAGCCTAAACCCTGCTCCCTGCCTCCCTTCTCAGCCCAGACCTCTGGAAAAATGGACTCAGACTGGGCCAGCCTGGCACACCAGCAAAACAGGGACCTCTGGAGTGCCACACCTGCTCCCTCCTGCCAGGCAGGCCCTCTGAATTCAGGATCTTCAGGAGGCCTCCCCTGACGCCCCTAGGAACTGACTTCTGGGAACGTCCCTGGAGAGCCCATTTTTTTCTGAGTATTCAGACCCCTCCGGATCCCTGCGGGCTCCAGCCACACCCTTCCCTCCTCTACCGGAGCTTTGTGGCTGGAACCAAAACTCCAGAAGAGAAGGGCGAGGCAGCACTCTTACCTGGCAAAGAGAGCAGACCCAGCACCCATGGCCAGAGGCCGCCCATGTTCACGCAGTCTGGGGTGGGCCCCACCGGCCCCGCAGCAAGCTGAAGCCCAGACACCCGGAAAGACAAACCCACCTTGCCGCCAGCCTCCTCCCCCACCTACCCCTTAAATAGCAGCTTCTCCAGCCCCCACCTGCAGCCCCTCCTCAACCAACCCCACGGGCAGCCCAGCTCCATCAACACCACCTGCAGCCCTTTACTGCTCCTACCTGCGTTCCCCCCCCCCCCCCCCAGCCCACCCCCAGCCCAGGCCCGAGCTTCCGGACCCTGGTCAAATACTTCTCCACCTGGCTGAAGTCCGGGAGAAGGTGAGAAACCAGGCACAAAGCACCTTGCAGGGAGGGAGGGTACCACTCCGGAGTGTGTCTCGTCTAAGGTCCCCTCACACCACCAGGGGGCAGGGAAACATCACAGAAGGGTGCTAAGGCGGGCACGCCGGGTTGGCCCTCATCCTCCAACAGTGGGAGATCCCTTTCCTGCCCCCGACCCCCGCCGCCCTTCGCTCACACCTGGGAAAAGCTGCCTGAGACCCTGAGGCACCCCCAGCCTCTCTGGAAGGAGGAAAGGGTCACTAATTTTTATAAGCTTTTACTTTAGTTTACATAGAGGGAAGTGCACAGTCCCAAGTGCGGGAACCTGGGAAAGTTTACACACTGAACGCCCAGCGTAACCAGCGCCCCCAGAGAAGCCTGCCATGTGGAGACAGGGAGCTTCTGGATACCTTCACCTTGCATGGACACTACCCCTGTCATCCCCACAACAGCCTTGCACAATTGGCATTTATCCCCATTACACAGATCCAGAAGCTAAAGCTCCTTACCCACATTCCTCTCCCTCTACACTCCTTAGCCTCTTTCTCAGAGCTGGGTCACCAGGGGGCCCACCTGGATTTAAATCCTGGAGGTGAAGGATTTGAGGACCTCCCCCACCAATGCCCAGTGAAGAGAAGTGACAGAGCAGAGGCAAGGTCACCAGCTACGGTCCACACTGTGCTGGTGTGCTCAGCATCCCGCCATGCCTGGAATCCAGCATTTCTCCAAATATAAGAGTCAGAGCCACGGGGAGAACAGACAGATGCCCCTGCCCCCCAGGCAGGGTGTTAGGGTGTGTAAGCGTGCACGGACTGGCCACGGCTGATGAGAGCTTGCTAAAATCATCCTGATAGTCACCCTGCTGGGGTAGAGAAACAGATTCTTGGTTAAGAAATGCAGTTTGGCTTGAGGACATTATGTGAAGCGAAATAAGCCCTTTACAACAGGGCCAACCTGGTATGATTCCACTTAGAGGAGACACACAGTCAGATTCAGAGACCGGAAGTAGAAGGGTGGTTGCCAGGGCCTGGGGGAAGGGGGAAACGGCGAGCTGTCATTTAATGGGCACAGAGCTGCAGTTCTGCGAGAGGGAAACTTTCTTGATCTTGAATATGTTTAACGTTACTGTCTAATTAAAAATAGTAAAGGTGATGGGGCACCTGGTGGCTCAGTCAGTTCAGTGTCCGACACATGGTCTCAGCCCGGGTCTTGATCTCAGGGTCATGAGTTCAAATCTTATGTTGGGCCGAATGCTGGGCGAGGAACCTATTTAAAAAAAAAAAAATAGTAAAGGTGGTAAATTTCATGTTATACAGTAGTCCCCCTTCCTCTGCGGGGGATACATTCCAGGATCCCCAAGTGGATGCCTGAAACTGTGGTTGATACACAAGTCTGTTTTTTCCTATACATACAAACCTATGAGAACATGTAATTTATAACTTAGGCACAGTAAGAGATGAACAAAAGTTAATAAATGCTGTAATTAACAACAACTAATAAATGTAAAATTAAAATAAATGGTTTTTCTCTCAAAATATCTCATTGCACCGAACCTCACCCTTCTTGTGATGGTGCGAGATGATAAAATGCCTACGTGATGAGGGGAAGGGAGGTGAGGTGGGTGATGTCGGCACTGTGACAGAGCGCTGGGTTACTGTTGACCTTCCAGCAATATGTCAGAAGGAGGAGCACCTGCTTCCAGACATCAGTTGACCACAGGCAGCTAAAAACCACAGAAAGCAAAACCTCGGATAAGGAGGGACTTATCGTATATTTTCAACCACAATTTACATTTTTTTAAAGTTTTTATTCATTTATTTGACAGACAAAGATCACAAGTAGGCAGAGAGGCAGGCAGAGAGAGAGGAAGGGAAGCAGGCTCCCCGCCAAGCAGACAGCCCAACGCAGGGCTCGTGGTGACCTGAGCCAAAGGCAGAGGCTTTAACCCACTGAGCCACCCAGGAGCCCCACGATTTAAATTTTCTTTAAAAAGATTTATTTATTGATTTTAGAGAGAGCGTTAACAGGGGTGGGGAGGTGGGGAGGGGCAGAGAGAGCAAAGCCTCAAGCAGATCCCCTGCTGAGTACACATTTTTCCAACCCCCTCACCAGCCCAGGGCTCATCCCAGGACCCTGAGATCATGACTTGGGCCAAAATCAAGAGCGGGCTCCTTGACTGACTGAGCCACGCAGGAGGCCCACAATTCAAAAATTTTAAAGAAATAAATAAGAAAGAAGGATTGGGAGGCAGAAACAACAAACTTGGGGCACCTGGGTGGCTCAGTTGGTTAAGCAGCAGACTCTTAATTTGGGCTCAGGTCATGATCTCAGGGTGGTGAGACCGAGCCTGGCATGGGGGCTGCTTGTGGAATCTGCTTGAGTCTCTCTCTCCCTCTGTCCCTACCCCCACCCCCACTTACTTGGGCTTGATCTCTCTCTCTTTCTCTCTCTCACAAAAAAAAAAAAAAAAAGAAAGAAAGAAAGAAAAGAAAAGAAATTTAAAAAAAAGAAAAACTTAAGAACACAGGTAGAGTAGGCTGGAGGAGGAGAGTGAGTGGAAGGGATGGGGCAAAGCCGATGGGCAGGGGCCTCAGCCCCAAGCCCTGCTGTTTGTGAGACAGGACTGGATGCTGGGAAGGCCCCGATGACTCAGCGCCCCAGCTGCCCTCCACTCCCAACCCAAGTTCAGTGTTGTTGGCAGGTCCAAACGGAAGTCTACTCAGGGCCTAAGAAAGCCTTGATCATAAGCCCAGCTCTGCTTGGTTCCCACCGGGAGCGCCTCACCCATCCTAGAGAGCAGAGGGAATAAGACCTGGGAGGCAGGCCGCTCGTCCTTCACCAGGCCTGTTGGAATGAGTGCCGACCTGTGCCAGACTCCGGGCACCGAGGGCAGAGCAGACCACGGGCCTGGCCTTCACGAGCCTCTGACCTGTTTGAGACGCACAGCTACACACCTGCGAACCTTCTTCACCTCCTGGGCCAGCAGTAGCTAGCATATTTCCTGAGCATCTACTACGTGTAGATGCCAGGCTAAGCCTCTTAAATGGACTGACTTGTGCCGTTCTCCACACCACACCAACTGTGAGAGACTAATGATAAAACCCATTTTACAGACAAGGGAGAGGAAATGCAGGAGCAAACCTGGCCTCCTAACCATTGAGCTCCACCCCTCAGGTGTACCCTGCCAGGTACCCAGAATGCCACGGGGAAGAGCCGGCATTCTGTGGGGGGCACCCTTGACCTGAGTTGCAAAGGACAAAGAGCATCAGCCAGATGACACTTGGAGTGGCCAGGAGTGAAGGCTGGATGAAGCAGGGGTAGCTGTCCAAAAGTTGACCATGAGGACCTCCGCACCCCTGCTCCCAGGCAAATCATAGCCCCTGTTGCCAGCAGCCTCAGCACGCACCCCTCCACTTCTGACTTCAGCTGGGCCCATGACTCCTACCTCCCCGGACGGCGTAGTCCCGTGCCAGGCATGTAACCAACATTCAGTCAAAACATGCTGCTTGCGGGGCGCCTGGGTGGCTCAATGGGTTAAAGCTTCTGCCTTCAGCTCAGGTGATGATCCCAGGGTCCTGGGATCAAGCCCCGAGTCAGGCTCTCTGCTCAACAGGGAGCCTGCTTCCCCTTCCTCTCTCTCTCTGCCTGCCTCTCTGCCTACTTGTGATCTCTGTCAAATAAAAATAAAATCTTAAAAAAAAAAAAACAAACATGCTGGTTGGGTGGGTGTAAAGAGCAACTAAGCCCATCCCCGGTGACGTGTTCTCACGCCAGACACAAGGCCACGTGGCTTCTGGGGACAAGAAGGAACTTGGGAACGGGCTGCCACGAGCCCCAGGGCAAACAGGCATTCAGAGGCCTGGGTTCTGTGCCTGTGCATGCGAGAGGAGAGGGGGGCGGCTATGTTGCCCTACTGTGGGGAAGAGGAGGCCCGGCCTAGCTCATGCGCGCACGGCCGCCACAAGAGGCGCACACACACAGGCACATGCACGGATTATCTTCAGGCGCACGTGACATGCAGGTTGTGTGCAATCTGAGAACACCAGACACACACACCCGTGCAAACAGCCACACACACGGACGCACACGCACACATATCCACCCATGTTCCCAAAAATAAGTGGGTCTGAGCCATGGACACAGGCCTCTCCCCCCAGGGTCCAAAGCCAGTGATAAGAATAAGGTTGGAGACAGCCTCCCAGAAACCACCTCCTGCAGCTCTGGAGACAGAACACTGCCTGCACTAGGACACCAGCACAGGGCACCTGGGGCCGGGAGGGCCCCTCCGGCTCCACGGGCACCTTCCTCCTTCCATGCCCCAGGCACTGGCCATGCAAGGAAAGGGGAGGTCTGATGAAGACACAGTGTTGGAGCATTTTCCCAGGACATTGACTTGAGACCAGAGGCTTGAGACGTTGTTTTTTAAACAAAACAATACTTTATTGACACGTCTTCAATGTTCCTTATAAATATAAAGTGCTAAGTTTCCAACCCCCGCCCGCAGGGCTAGGAGGAAGTGGGGGAGGGAGTGTTAAATGTCACCTGAACACAAAAAAACTTTCCAGCACCGATACAGGCGTGAAATGCTCACACACACACACACGTGCGCAAGAGGCCCACACGCAGCAGACGCAGCCCTTCCCTGACGCACAGCTCCCCAGGAGCACAAGGTGCAGGCCCCAGGCCTGTAGTGGACCACCCCCTAGATGGGGCTCCTGGTTGTCACAGCTTGTTCCTTGGAGCCCTCGGGCTGCCAAGGGCTTCAACATCGTGGTGGGACCCGTGGGAATCCGCGGGTATAGAGTCCAGTCAGTTTCTGCCAGAAGATAGAGGGCAGAGGGAAAGCAGACATGCCCTCCATTCTGGTCCTCAGAATGAGGGCCAGCCCTCAAACCCAGCAGACAAGCACCAAGTGAGAAAGTCCAGAATTCCTACGTTCGCAGCACCACCACCTGGGGGCTTTTCAAATTTCGGGGAAAGGGCAACTTTCCCTGAACTGGAGAGAATCGGTGCCCCTCTCCCCGGGGCAGTGGGGAGTTGGGGGAGCATGGTGGGGCCCCGCATCAGTGACATAGCACCTGAGTCTCGAACTGTAGCAGCTGCCCCATGAAACTGAAGTTGGGGGAGATGACTCCCCGGCGTTGCTTCACAAAGTCAAAGGCCTCGTCAAGCCTCACGCGGTGGCTCTGTATCAGGTAAGCCAGGCAGATGGTGGCAGAGCGTGAGATGCCTGCCTGGCAGTGTACCAGTACCCGGCCTCCGCTGTTCTTCACCGAGTCTGCAGGGGAGATGAAGAAAGGAGGGTCACACACGAGGGGAGGCAGGGGAGGTGACAGGTACCCCAGGCCCCTCACCTGGGTGTCCCTTCGGGTCCCTCCGCTGAGGACCAGCCCCCTTACCAATGAAGCTTATGGCCTCCTGGAACCAGGCACTGATCTCCACCATCTGGTTGTCCTCCACCGGGATGCTCTTGTAGCGGAAAAGGCCCTCAAAGTGGTTGGGGCAGCTGGCGGACACGTTGAGGACCGCAGTGATGCCACAAGCCTGCAGTCCCTGCAGGTCGGACGAATGGCTGCAGCTGCCCAGGAACAGGTAGGGTAGGATCTCTACTGGGCCACCCTGCATGGGGAGGAGAAAGGGATCAGGAGGAGGCCCTCTTCTCCGCCGCCACCTGGAGGGCTTGAGCACCAGCAGGGGTCAGCATGTCCCGCCCCAGCAAGAGGAGCCCTCCACCTATCCACCTATCCCGACCAAGATCACACTCTGGAAACGGAGCACCCAAGAGGACACACAGAGATACACACTCACAAATACACACCTCCCCCGTCAAAGCCCCAAATATGCAGCAGACACAATTCACAGAGCCACACAAGAGCTGCCCACACCAGACGCATGGAGATGTGCTCCCCATCTGCTGCGGACACGGACACACACACACACACACACACACGTGAGTGTGGACACGGAGAGACTCCTCGAATCCACAAATGGCAGCCCCCTTCCCCAGAGGTGCCCATCTCGCAAATGCGGGGACAGGGGTTGGGGGCGAACAGCGAAATGAGCTCGGATCTCAGCTCACCTGATCGTAGAAGGGAACCCTGGGGTCAGAGCGGCTGTTCTCTAACCCAGCAGACGACAGGGCCGGGGCGGGGGACTCGGAGCACAGATCGGGACAGCACGCCTGGAAGCCATCGAAGCCGCCTGCAGAGAGGGCAAGAGGCGGTTAGCGGGGAGGTTCCGGCGGGGACGGAGGGAATGTTGGGAGGACTCCGGGAGGGGTTGCCGGGGCGCGGAGGCGCTCACCTCGCAGGAAACACACCGCCGTGGGTCCCGCGCGGGTCTCGGGCAGCAGCGCGGCGAGCAGCGCGTGTGCCGGGCCGTCGGGCGGGAGCTCGGCCACCGAGGCGCTGCCCTCGTCCAGCACCACTGCCCGGGCCAGCTCCCCGCGGGCCAGGCGCGCCCGCAGCGCACGGTCGGGCAGCAGGCAGGCGAGGGCGGCGGCCGGTGGGCCGCGGGCGCGGCGCCGCAGCAGCGCGTTCCAGGGCACGGGCCGCGCGTGGCGCACGTGGCGCCGGCAGAAGGCCAGGAAGGGGCGGCAGTCCAGCAGCAGCGTGCGCTCGGCCTCCCGCGGCTCCCGCAGCAGCGCGCCCAGCGCTGCGCAGTCCAGCTCGTGCGCCGCCTCCAGCCCCATAGCGACGGCCGGGTTCCTCCGGCCCCTCTCACTGCGCTGCTTCTGCCCCGCCGCGCGCTCGGGCTCTCGCGGCAGCCGAGCTGAGCGAAAAGAGTGTTCTGGGCGCCCTGGGCGGCGCTGCGGCTTAAGTACCCGGGGGCCCGCCTCCCGGGTCACCATACAAGGGCAGCGCAGGAAGGCGCCGGCCCCCGCCCCCGCGGTCTTCAGCTCGCGCTAGCGGGGCTGGCCTGGGGACTGGGCGGGCTGAGGGGGGAGGAAGCGGAGACGAGCTGTTGAGGGAAGGGTTTTGCCTGAGTCGGTGGGTCGCGGGTGCTTGCTACCCCCATCTTTGCGCCAGAGCCTGGAAGAACGCTCCCACCCTATGACCTGCTCCACACCGTTCAGTCCTTGGGAACTGGTGTCTCAGATGCACAGCCCCATTGCCCAGAGACTTTGGGGCCAGGGGTGCCCCTTGGCGTGTTTCCTCTCCCTTCTCCCTTTGTCTTCCAAGATTTTCCCTCTGGGAATTTGTTACAACAAAAATTGAGATGGCTGTGATTTCTACAATGGGGAGTGGGGAGCCATGCTGAGATGTCCTTTTTCTACTTAGAAACCTTGGGAAGGAGGAACTTTACTTCTTCTCCATCTACTCTGGTGTTGCGCGGCTGAGACCAGCACTCCGGGTCTGGCAGCAGGTTGGTGGCCAGCCTGATCCAGACCACTGTCCTCTGGGCCCAAGACCCTGAACATTGGCATGAGATGGACCCCTGGGCCTTCCATATGATAAGTTTCCAGTTAAGAGTCGGGCAAGGCTTCCCCTGGGGCCCAGGGAAACCCCAGAGGCCCAGGGTGAAGCACTTCCCCAAGTCACAGGCCAGCTCGGAAGGGGAACTCTGCTGACGTTGATGGGCTCTCCCTGGGGCCTTATGGGAATTTCGAGCAGCCTCACGAAGGGGAAGAAGGAGAAGAACTACCAGAATCTGCCTCCTCCACTCCTTTACCACGCCCCTTCTCAGCCCTCCCTGGACAGTGACAGCACCCCCCCCAAACTGCCAGCAGGGACCTTGGACTGGCACCTGAGCAAGGTAATGAGCAGTGAGAATGGGGAGCTCCGTAATCTACACCCCTTCTGTCCGCCCAGGGACTGGATATGGTAAGGCCCAGCAGTGTGTGGGGAGAGGAGCTGGGCCTCTGGGTTGTGGGCAAGAGATATTGACAGCTAAACTCCAAAGCAGAAACCTTCAAGTGGAGGAAAGAGCATCCTGGAGCAGGAGCTGCCCTCATTCCCACCCCTAGCTGTGTGGGATTTCAGAACCCAAGCCCCTAGGCTCCCATTCCCCCACACCACTCCTCGGTGTCCTCTGTGAGATCCTTCCAGCTCCCCTATATCCAGACTGCCTTGGAGGGCTGCAGATAGGACCTACGTTGGCCTCCAAGTCCTCTGCTTGGTTTATAAACTCTTAACTCCTCAAAATGGTGTGTCGATGCATCTGTCACTCTCTCATGCCTCAGTGTCCCCATCTGTAAGATAGGAGCTCATAATAGACTGTGCGTTCACCCACACTGATTCCAAGGCTACAAGGCCACAGCACTGTCTGGGCTCCTCTAGTGTCCTATCCCTCCCTACAGGCCAGTCTGGAGGCTGATGTGGCAAAGCCCACAACAGAGCCGGGGAGTCTGGGCCACAGATCCCAGAGGCTGATATGCGGCCCTTATCCTTGGCATCAGCCTGGCAAATGACTTAATGGCTGATTCCAGGGGCAAATTACAGAGCACGCAAAAGAACAGTCAGGTCCAGTCTTGCTAACCCGTAGGGCTGGCGTCACCTGTCCCACTGGGAGCCACAGCCTCCCAGCTCTTTGGGTAGGAGGAGAAAAAACTGACCAGTTGAGATCCTGGCTCAGGAGTGAAAACCAGTTCAGTGGTGGGGCTGCAGACCCAGGACTCCCACGCTGGGCTGAACCTCTCCCCCTCCGTGGGGAAAACGGCCTGCACCTTGCTGGGAAGTTCCACTCGGGAGTGGGAGTGCACTGTGAAAGCTTCACTCTAGCAGCAGAGTCCCAGGGGCCCTGCCCAGCACTCCGCCTGAGGTGGTGGCATGGATGGCACCCCCTCAATCCCACCTGCATTGGGGCTGTCCGTTCTGCGGCTCTGGAATACAGAATCAAGGAGGCCTGACTTCGCCATGAAGCTGGGGTAACCCCCACCCCCAATAACGGTGTAAAAGCCCAAGGCCAGAGTAACAAGAGAGGGAGGATGCAAGCCCACATGCCACCCCCACTTCTGCTCTGACTAAAGATCCCCAGACCTCTGGTGAGTCATAACACAGAACGTCTCCCCTCCTTGGCCACCTCCTGAGGGAACACCATTCTCACTGCAGAGATGAGGCAGGGCTCTGGACACACGGGTGGAGACTGTGAGGAAGGGTCTTGATCAGCCGGATGCCCCACAGGCTGAAGGTTCTGGAGGGAGGACCCCCCGCTCCTCATCCCTAGACCATAAGGGATGACAGCGGGGGGTTCTGGACTCAGAGGCTTCAGGTTCTTTGGTGTTCCTAGCCTGGCTGTTACAGAGCAAACACGATCAAGTCGGTTTTGGGGCCCAGCTTCAATTTTTAGCTAAAATACATAATTGGAGCAAATGATGCTGTGCTGTACTTTGTAACCACCTGTTTTGATAGTGAAGTGTCATTCACCTCCTGCCTTTGGGACTCCTGGCTTCCCCTGTCCTGATCGGCACAGCCTGACCCAGCCCCCACACAAAGTGGTTTCCCTTCCGCAATCATGGAGCTCCAAGCTCTGTACTGCTGTGGGCTTGAGTCTGGTGTTCCTTCCTCCTCCTTCCAAACCTACGCCCCAAGCCCATGCCCCGGGGGGGGAAGGAAGAAATGAATGGTGTGGCTACCATCCTTGTGCCAGGTGGGGAAGAAGGTGAGAGTGACGAGTTGTGGCCTCCCCCAGCCTCATCTGAGCAGTGAGTCAGGATGACGTCAGGTTTCCTGTGCCAGGCCTCTGCCTGGCAGGCGCGGCGGCCACCCCCACAGGCTCCTGCCAGGTGGGGACAGAGGCTCCATGTTCTTCAAAGATGGTCCTTTCCAGCACAGTGGGGAGGACAGGGCAGAGCAGACATTCAGCTTAGGCGTCCAGCCCTCGGAAAGGCTAACTCCAAAGAGGGTCCTCCAGTGACCGAAAGAGAGACATACGTGGGTCCCATGGTCACACATATCTGTGGGCAGGAGCACCGGCAGGCAAGCTCCTCCACACAATGAGTGTGTCAAGAAGAAAGTCTCCACTTGGAGCTGGTGTGGCTTTTTTTTTTTTTTTAGATTTTTGAGAGAGAGAGAGAGAGAAAGCAGGGGGAGAAAAATGGGGACGGGGCAAGCAGACTCTGCAATGAGTAAGGAGCCCAATGCAGGGCTCAATCTCACGCCCCTGAGATCCTGACCTGAGGAGAAACCAAGAACACCTAACCAACTATGCCACCCAGGCGCCCCGGTGTGGCTTTTTTATCGGTGCCTTCCCCAAGCACCCATCTCCAGATCACTCTTTCTTTTCTGCATTTGTTCATTCACCGGCCCCGCACTCAGAGAAATGTATTTTGAGTACCTGTGATGTGGCAGGTACTTTTCTGGGTGCTGGGAACACAGCAGTAAATCGCAAACCACTGCCCTCAGGGAGCTGACCTCATCATTTCAGGAATATTTGTTTTCGTGATGATGTTGTCTTCATGGCAAGTGAAACTAGTTATCCACCTAGGGTAATGATATAGTTGAATGGTACAGATGGGACCCAAAGATGTTAAAGAATGTGACACAGGTAGGTGATGTGACACAGGTAGAAGAGGCGGTACTCGTTGCCCAGGAGAGGACCCGACAGCCCCTTCCAGCTTCTGTGCCATTCTGTAGGGTCTGGTTGTCCCTCCCGCCATGGTCTCCCATTGAGAGAGGAGCATAAAGCACGGAGGGTGTAGGAGGCCACCGCCCTGAGGACGAGCAACCGGGAGAGCAGTCCCATTGCCACAGCCAGAGCCAGCTCCTCTGGTGGAGAGCCAGGCTCCACGGCATGTCCATCAGAGCACCCTGGGCTTGGCTGCACCCCTGCATGCTCCTGGGCTTGGGGCCAGGCGACGCCTTCTCCCTGCACTCTTCCCGGGGCAGGCACCCCCCCAGCACCCCCTGGACCCCCAGCCCTGGGCTGGCACAGCAGTGAAAGTGTTGCGTTCCCACCCTGTCGGCTGGATGTGCTCCTGGCTCAGGGTGCAGTCGCTGAGAAGAGAAGAGGTTGCTAAGGGAGAGCTCTGTCACCAGTGGGAACGGTTAGGTGAGAGGCGAGGGATTCTCAGAAAAGTGACCATGCTGCGGCCCCAGGGTGTGTGGCCCTGTGGCAAGAGGACTCCCGGGGCTGCCCGCAGCCAGAGCAGGGTGCAGTGGAAGCCGTGGCCAGGGGCCTGGGAGGCCCAGAGGAGCCAGCGACTGCTCCTTCCCACCTGTCACCCCCGCTCCTCTACCACCACCAGAGACCAGGCCCGTCCATTCCCCTGAAGACCATTAGTACCAGCAGGAGCATGGAATGGCAGCCGCATGATCGGGGAGCCCGGGGGGCTCGGGAGCCACGTTGCCTTGGCTCAAACAGCAGGGCTATGTCCTTGCTGTGAGGCCTTGGACAAGTAATTTCACCTCTCTGTGCCCGCATTAGCGTCACTAACCCTGGGCTGGGTGCCTTCTAAGCATTGCCTCATCTAGGCTGCAGGGCTGAGGGGGACGGCATCGTTACCCTTCTCTGCAGACAGGGGAGCCCAGGCCCAGAGAAGGTGAGGTGGTGGACCAAGGCCACACAGCCTGTGAATAGTGGGATTGGCACCCGGGTTTTCGCCATGAGGTTACCCCGTCTCGGGCATGTGTCCTATGACCTCCCTTCCACCAGCAAACACCTGTCTCATCTTTCTTCACAAAGACAACCATAAGCACTGACACTGACTGAGTGTTTGCCACGTGCCTGGTTCTGTCCTGAAACCTTTATGGGAATTATCACATTTAAACCTCAGACAGCCCTAAGAGGCGGGAATGACCAGCACCCCAAATACAAAGAGGGGGCCCGAGGCACCAAGACGCTGATTTACCCAAACTGTCACAGTTGGTAGATGGTAGAACCCGAGTTCAAACTCACAATCTCACGTCCCTCCGTCCTGCCCTCAGAATCCAGATCCGCACCCACCCAGGCTCTTCCGACCCGCCTCCCACCCTTGCCCAAAGCCCTTCTCTCGGCTGGGCTCTGGCTGCACAGGCCACCGTCAAGATGACCTGGCTCTTTTGGGGGCCTCGGTGCTCTCTCCTGGTCCGCTACAAACCCCCTGAGGAAGCGGGGCCCACAGGGTGCAGGCAAGCAAGGTGCCCAGCCCACAGCAGGCCCCTGGCGCGTCTCTGTAGACATGTCACCTTGCCTCTGTGACCCCAGCTAGCCCTCAGACAGGGAACTGATTACACAGGAAGTTGAAAATCCACAATGATGAACAAAGGTCAGTGTCAGGATGCGCTACCTGCTGAGCCCTTCAACCTGACCTTCTCCGGGCTCAAGAGCAGAGGAGGTCCCCAAAGCAGAGACTGGTTCTGGGGCGCAAACACACCAGCACAGGAGCAGAAGAGTCCACGTGACCTACGTGGGGAGCTGTCGGGGGCTCAGGGACCTGGTCGGACCTGCAGTGGTAGTGAAGATGGAGAAGGGGTCCGGATCAGGTGTGGGGAGAAGTAGCAGGGACTGAGTGGGCAGAGACTTGGAGGAGGGGTGGATGGCTGGCTAAGAGAAAGAAGGGGCCAAGCTTGCCTCTCCTCCTTCCTGACACTGAGCCCCACCTGGGCGCCTGCTCCCCCAGCCAGGGGACCCAGAAGCCAGCCAAGGGACACCAGCTGTTTTGTATGCTCACTATCTCCTAGGATTAATTTCACATCGGGAAGAAGGCTGCTTACTCGGCACGTGTGAGGGAAAAGGGCAGAGACGGGAGGCTCCCTATGCCACAGCCAGAGAAGAGCTGGGGATCTAGGGGAGACAGGACGCCCAGAAGTGTCCTCGGCCCAGGGCTGGCTATAGCAGCACAGATGGCTGGGGAGGGAGGCAGCCAGAGAGGAAGTGCCTGGAGAGGATTAGGAGGATCAGGGCCACAGATCCGATTGTGCTGCCCTTGAAGAAAAGCTGAAGCCATCACTGTTAATGGAGTTGCCCCTGGATACCCAGAGAGGGATGTGCACACTTGCACATGCAACATATGCGTGCACACACACACACACACACGTGCATACGGAGTCATACACTCACAACCTGTCCGTGTACACACAGTGTCACAGACCATCACACACAATCAAACCCAACCACCTTCCCGTTGTGCACAGACATGAGCACACCCCCAGGGTGTGGCCTCCTTAGCCCCATGACAGCCCAGAGACCCCTGCGTGATCAGTCCTGCCCCCAAGGTCCCAGAGCCCAGCCCTGCCTCACACATGCCCCAGCCCACACACCTTCACCCCTTACCACCAACCCCGAGACGCCTCCGCCCGCCAGTGCCACACCTGTTTAACTTGGCACACTGTGCAGCCTAGATACAAGTGCCCTCCACACCCCAGTCCATTTCTCACTCAGACAGCTCAGGGATGTGGGAGGCAGTCTCCCCCTGCACAGCCACCCCACCCTGTCTGCACTGCCCCAGAAAGAAGCCGGGGTTTCCACACAGGGACATTTCTCAGGGCCTGGTCTCAGCCCTGTGGAGCCACGTGCGCACGCATGCGCGCGTGCACGCATACACACACACACACACACACACACACACACTCCTTGTAAGGTCTGAGCTCCCCATCATCAGTGCTGTTCTGTAGAGGGAAGAGATCTCAAGGCTAGAGAAGATGGCCTGTATTAGTCTTCAACTTTGAGAATACAGTGGCATGGGCTCTCCTGGGTGTCAGGCACTGTGCCGGGTGCCCCAGGGACACTTCACTTTGAGCTGGGCCTTGCTGGTGTCTCTTTGACTCGATTCCTTAGAGCCCACCTGCTACCCCAAGTCAAGAACCCCTGCTTCAGAGAGGAGGCCATACAGACCAAACTTTCCAAGGGACCAGGCCTGGACATATTCTTGGCTAGTCTTTTTAGAGCATCCCAACCAAGAAAGGCTAACCTAGCTGTCCCTGTCCCCAGCCTGACTCATGCAGAGCAGCGACTAGGCAAGGAGTGCCTGCCTGTGTTTCCCCAGGGGCAGGGGTAGGCCTCAGATTTTGTCTGACACAGGAAAGGCCCCTGGAGGCTAGGCCAGGCAGCTCACCAGTACTTACTTAGGCCCAGCTACCTGCAGGGGCCAGGTAGGCCCAGATGCCTGATGTTCCTGCCACCATGGGGCTGACTGAGACTGCAAGACCACCCAGCAGTGGGCCTGAGTGAGAAAGAGCAGGAGGCTGGACCCAGGCCTTGGGCTGTCTGACCCCCATGAGCCCCATGGTATGGATATGATCCCCATGATAGTAGTCATTGGGCTAGAAATCCGGGTGGCTAGAGCCTCCCCACTGCGGGTCCAGTGCTGAGGGTGAGGAAGGGTCACCAAGGACACAGGAGAGCCAGAGGGCATGCTGCCTCGCCCAGACCCCAGAGGATCCACAGAAGGGCAGCAGAGCAGTGCCCAGGAAGGCACTTCATGCTGCAGCTGGAAACGCCCACCTTTGGGAGGCCACTGACCCCTCTGCCTTCTCCCTTCTCTTCCCTCCCATGGTCTCACTTTCTTCTCCTCCCCTCTCCTTCTGCCCAGCAACTCCCACCTCCCAGCTATGTCCTAACCTCAGCCCTTTTTATTAAATATCCTCCCAGAGACCCTGCGTGGCCATGGGCAGGCCCTCCCCCCAGGACTGCAGCCTCCTCTCTCTGACAGGAAGTGTGGAGGCCCCTAATAACCTCACAGGGCTGAGTGTGGAGCCCACCTCTCAAAGCTCAGAGACCACATGTGGTCACACCCCTGTCCCGCTCCTGGGCCAAGACCCCCATCCACCTTCCACCCCACCTTCTAAACTCTGCCCTTGCTCTGCCCTGCCCCTGGATGGCCGGAGCCACCTTCTCCAGGAAAACTTCCTGGGCCCTAGCATAGCCCCCCTGGATTTCCCGTTGGGCCCAGTGTCTCTGGGAGCCTGCCCTGCCCTATGGCCCCACACCATCCCAGCACAGCTGCCACTATAGGGACACTCCCCATGGCAGAGGGGTGGACTGCCCTCCCTCTTTACTCCCCAGAGGAGGAACACAGCTGCCACTCCCAGTGTCAGGGTCAGGTCCATTCCCAGCATGAAGCACTTGTCCTTGAAGGAGTGAGAGGAAGCAGCACTCTGATGTCAGCCAAGGTCAGAATGCAGAACTTCCCCTGGCCTCCGTAGGGAAGATGCCCCAGTGCCCAGGGACATCTTTCTGGGGGCTGAAGCAGGGGGATGGTAAACATGACCTAGACAGCTCCTTTCAGCACAGGATACTTACCGGGTAGAACAAGATTTTTGGCGGCTTCCTCACACACCAGAATATCACTTCCCTGCACCCTTCACCCACTGGGCACAGGCCTCGGACCCTAGCCCACAATGTCTATGGCTCATGGGCCCGGCCATGGGGCTACCCAGACGCTGTCAACCTTCCCTAGGTCCTGGAGGCCAAACCAGTCTGAAAGAAGCCCCCTGCCTGAGCCAAGCTGAGCAGTGAGGCCCTGGACAGTTGGCAGCCCTGGTTCCTGTGGGGAAAGGTCAGGGGCAGGTTACAGAGGAGCTGCTGGGCTTGGCCTCAGTGCTCTCCCACTTCCCCATCCAGAGCCTCGGGGCTGGAGGAGAGGTTTACTGCATCCTGAAAGCAGACAGAATGGGTGCTGGAGCATCTGGAACAGTCGGCTGCCCACATGGGACCGGGTCAGGCCTGGAAGCTTTGAGGTGAAGTCAGGCCAGGCTCCTCGACAACCCCACCCTGCAGGTCCCCCAGACTGGTTGTATGCGGGTGACAGGTCTCAGTGGGGAGAAGACTCCGCAGCCCCAGTCAAATAAGGGAAACAGGAACTGCTTGCATACCAACAACGAGGCGCCTTCCCCTTCCTAGTGAGCCCTACCGGGCAGCCCCCTTGGGGTGCCTTGGCTGCTGAGTCAGCCTCACCCGCCTCCTGGGAAAGGGGCCACAGCAGCACCCCCTTGCCTGCCTGCCTGGCTGTTGTTGAGAAATGAATGACCCACCTTCGGGGAAGGCATTTTGGAAACTATGAAGGGCCATGTGTGTGTAAATAATGTGAAGAATTATGGAACAACGGGCTCGTGACCCAGCGGTCAGACCTGGGCCACCCCTAACCGTAAGGAAGGCTTTGGGTTCCTAGCAGCCGTGCTTCCAGCTAAAATCCCAGGCTCTACCACCCCAAGCAAGCTTGTCAAATAACTGATACTGTTTTGATTAATTTACTTATTTGAGAGAGGGAGAGAGAGTGGGGGCAGGCAGAGGGCGAAGGAGAGAGAGAACTCTCAAGCCGACTCCTCACTGTGTGCAGAGCCCAACCCGATACTGGGGCTCAATCTCACGACCCTGAGATCATGACCTGAGCCAAAACCAAGAGTCAGACACTTAACTGACTATGCCACCCAGATGCATAGTATCAAATGGTATCAAAAAACTGATACCATTTAACACTCAATCAAGATAATAGAAAAGCAGAATTCTTAGGATACTAGAAATAGAAAAACAGAAGCCTTCTTAAGTCCAGCAAACATCACACTTAACAGCGAAGCTACAGGATCACTCTCCCAGAGGGAAAAACAAGCCAAGCTAGCCTACTAGCACAGCCACTGGGCCAAGTCTGGGGGGTCCTGGCCTTTCAATGGGACAAGAAAGAGATGCAGGAGAAGAACATAAACCATTGTTATTTGTAGAAAATATAACTACCTGTCAGAAGAATCTAAGAGAATCATCTGACAAAACACACACTATAAGGGGAAATCAGCAAGGTAACCAGAGACAAGATCATCATAGCAATCGTTGCTTCCCTGTATACCAAAAAACAAAACAAAACAAAACAAAAAACCAATGGAAACCTGTAATAGAACTTTGCCATTCAAAACATTAACAAAAGCTGTAAGATACCAAGAAAGAAGCCCAAGAGGAATATTTAAGACCTATATGAAGACAGCTGTGAAGGGACACTTTACAGTCTGCCTTTGGCTCGGGTCATGATCCCGGGGCCCTGGGATCAAGCCCCACGTCAGGGTCCCTGCTCAGTGGGAGCCCGCTTCACCCTCTCCCTGCCACTCCCCCTGGTTGTATTCTCTCACTGTCAAATAAATAAATGAAATCTTTAACAAAAATAAAAGACAGCTGTACAATTTGGTTGAAGGACATGATAGAGCTAAGTATACAGAGAATTATATCATGCCCCATAACAAAAATATTCCAGTTCAAGGTGTTGGGTCCGACCTGACTTGATCTATAAATGCATTTGTGACCCAACCAGAATCATGAGATGCTTTAATGAGATCTGACAGCTGGTTTTCATATTCATGTCAAAGAGAAAATGTACAAAAGGAGCCAAGAAATTTTTGAAAATTAAGAACAAAGAGGGAGGACTTGTCCCAATTTTATAGTTGATATAAAAATAAAGTATAAAAGTCTAGTGATTTTCAAAGTGTGGTTCCATCACAAAAATAGGCAGATGGAGCAATGGAACTGATTAGAAGTTCCAAAAGCCCACCAGGGATTACGGCACCTCCAACCAACAGAGCAAAGACTGGACTTTTCCACGTACCACAGCAGTGCAGCTGGCTGTCCACTCTTTCAGACTTTTTGATCTACATCTCATATGCACAAAAATACATACCATGTGGAATACATCACTTAAAAGAACACCAAATATGCAAATATTAGGGAAAATACACACCAGAATAAGTTGGTAACTTTGGGGTTAAAAAGCCATAAGCAAAATGCAGAACACAAAAGCCCCATGTGAAAGAACTGATAGATTTCAACTCATGTAAATTAACTTTTCCTATCCGATCAGACTCACCATAAGCAAAGGTAAAAGGCAAATGACAGACATGGAGAAAACATTTGAAAAACAAGTAATAGATAAAAGTTTATTATTCACTCATTCATTCATAGGACAATTCATTTGGCAGTGCTTACTCTGTGCCAAGCGACACATTAAATGACAAAATTCCTGCCCTCTGGGTTCTTGCATTCTCATGGGGTGGGGAGGGAGAGGCAAGAAAGGAAGAAACATGTCCTAAGTCAGATGACAGTCACAGAAAATAATAAACAGGGAGGAAAGGGAGTACTGTGAAGGAAAGCAAAGACATGAGGCCCTCCAACACTGAACAAGGAAAAGCCAAAGAACACAATAGAAAAAGGGACAAAGAAAAGCAACACAGAATTTGCAGGTCAAGAGATGCACGTGTCCAGTAAACACGCTGCCCTCAGGCTCTGCCGACGGGAGCAATGGGGTGGTGTCACTGGCTCAGCGGGTTGGCAAACATTCAGTACTAGAAGCAGGTAACCTCATGCCCTTTTGGTGGGAGTGTATGTTGGTATCATTTGAGGGGCAGGGTGCAATTTGGCAAAACCTATCCAGACGGTGAAAGCGCATGCCCTTTGACCCCACACCCCCTCTTCCGGGTATCACTCTGGAAAGAAAATCATACAGAGATTTGCAATGCAGCATTGTTGGTATTGGGGGGAAATGGGATACACAATGTTTACAGTTCGACCAAGCATCTATAAAAGAATAGCAAGGTAAATCCACACAGACTGCAGAACAAGCGGAAAAAGAGGACTTACAAATAAGGGCATACGGTATGATACTATTTTTATAAAAAACAGAAGCCCTATATTCCATACAAACATAAATATAGATGAAAATGCTCTAGGAGAAAAGGTCTGATTACAAACCAAGGAAAAGCACTGAACCACACAGAGGTGGCTGGCAGGGTGGCAAGAGGTGCTGGAGGCAATCATAGTTGGGCCAGACCAGGAAGTGAGCGTCTGGAAGCCTTCCACAAGTGGGCTGTGAGAGGAAGGGGCCCGAGGTCTGCTGCAGGGATGAGGGGTGAGGGTGCCCTGAACAAGGGAAGAGAATGCCAGTGTCAGTGCCCGTGAGGAGCCAGGCCAGAGGGGAAACTGCAGGTCTTGAGCAGGCCAAAGGGATGGGCTCTGGCCAGGTGGGCAAAAAGAACCCCCTGGGGACACTGACGCACACACCCCAGGGCCGGTGTCCCCCAGCACCCTGTGCTGGCTGACCCTGCCTGGGATGCCTTTACCTACCCCTCACCAGCCTCTCCTTCAAGAGTTGCTTCAGGCCTTACTTCCTCCTGGAAGCCTTCCTAGATCCTCAGGCTGAACCATGGGCCTCTCCCAAGGACCTCTCCCAGGGCCTCCCAGAGCCCAGGCTCACCTCTGCCCTTTACGGACCCCAATCAGGAGACCCTCCCAATACTTGGGCCTCCCTGAAGTCAGGAAACGGATCTTAGCTGCTTCACTTTGCCTACTCTTAGCTCAGGCCTGGACCGAGCAGGTCTGTGTCAGTGTTCAATGGAGGGACAAGCGAGCTATTTGCCCTTCTATTCTTCCTTCATGTTTGGTTTCGCCTTTGGGTATGAGACCTCCCTGGGATGGCTGGGGAGGTTTAATCCTTATCTCTCCAAAAGGCAACATTCCTGTCCTTCACCTGCCCTCTCACCCAGGGGTCGGATTCTGCCCTGGCTGGGAGCCAGGCAAGGGGCGGGGGAGGCCTATCAGGGACAGGATGTGACGACTCCTACGCAGCCCAGGGTCTTTTTCCGTGGCTCAGAACATGCTGTACCAGGTGGCTGCCTTTGCTGGGAGCCACCTTGCTTCTCACGGCCCCTGTCTGCTCACATCCTGTTTCCACCCCTCTGACACCCTAGGCCCCAAGCCTTGGGCCCCCACCCCCGCCTGCTGGGTTTTCACATGGCTTTTCCTGGGTGTTCTAGGAGCACAGGCCTCTTGTTTTCAGCTCCTGGGGGCCTGAAGGAATTTGCACTTGATTTTGCCTTCCTGAAGGAACAGTCTTAACATGTCAAATGGCTCAAGTGGCAGGCTCAGCTTAGAACAGGACTAAGGTGAAGGGGGAAGGAACACGGGTCAGGGGTTCTCCTGGTTCTCCCACCAACACACAATATGACTTTGGGCAAGACCCTGAAGTGACTTGAGTCTCACTTTCCTTCGTTATCAAAAGGAAATCCAAGGGGGTTGGCCTCACGGGTGAAAGCTAGCAACAAGGATACCCACTGTGTGCCCTGGAAACCCCAAGTCCTATCTCCCCCAGGACAGAGCCTTGTCCACCACACCCACCCTGCAGTCACTTATTACACAACAGTTGCTACTTTCCAGAGTTGTCCCAGAAATCGATCCACACTACAGGAAACTGAGAATAAGCATAAAAGAAGGGAGAAGATAGCAAAGCATTGGCCATAACCCACCTTGGTTCATTTTTGGAGTCATTCCCTCCCTAGTTGTGAGCCCTTTGCACTGAATACACTTAGTGAGAAAGAGCAAGTAGGGAAATTCATTACTGAAAGCAAGGCTGTCGGCCCTAAAAGGCTTGGTAGGGGGTCCCAGGCAGGGTGCACGACCCCTCCTCAGGCAGCCCTGAGAGACCTTGCCCCAACCTTCCTCCCCAGCCTCCTCACCAGCTGGTCCCCCAAGCCTGGCAGTGGAGGGCAGCCCTCCTAGGGCCCCTGTAGCCTTGCTTCTCAACAACATCTCCCCATGCAGGGCAAGTCCAGGAATGGGCCTAGAAGCCAGGCAGGCCCGGGAGGAAGCCAGTCCTGGAAGGACACACATCCTCATACATCCTGTGGTGGATGTGACTGGTGGTGGCTGGTCTCCAGACCTCCGCACAGAGCCCTGACCTCCTCAGTCCTCCCACAGTAGGGCAGAGCCATGCGCCCCATTCCAGTCAATGAAATGTTAATTCTGGGCTGGGGCGTTAAAAAGCCCATTGGGAATTTTCCAGTCTTGCTCTCCTCCTCTGCCTTATTGAAGGGGAGGACATCCTGTTCTGCAGGCAGTGCAGTGACATGAGGGAGGTCTGTGAGCAAGCCGTGAGCCTTCATTAACGTGGCAAGTGGTAGGCATGGTGGGATGGTTGTGCCCCATAACCCAGCGATCCTGCCCAGCACGGCCAGTCTGCCTCAGTGGAAAGCCCCATATTTGTTTCACTGGGACAAACCCACTCCCTGTGGCCCGGCTCCTCTGTCCCCCAGCTTCCCCCTCACATCTACAAAATCCCTCTGCTTCCTGTCCCCCACCACCATCTGGGGCCTGAGCTTCTCTTCAGCCTTCAGTTAGTCATGTACAGCCTGTTCACCCCACTCCTGTGGATCCTGGACAGTGAGGGGTTCTTTCCTATCTGGCCTGAGGCCCAGCACCTTCGGGACAGCCCAACGGTTCCCACACAAAAAGGCGGCTGCCACTGGCCTAACTCTGACGGCTGCCACCTGCCATACCCTGGTCTGTGCTAACTCCAACAAAGGTGCAGTGGGCGGAGGAAACCTGTGCTAGCACATCGGGGCACTGCTGCTGCCCACACACTTGGCTTCGTGGCCGTTTTTTCATTTATTATAACCTAAGCATGTCCCCGAGTTTCAAGCTTCTACCCACAGGAAGACACTTGCTTCCGTCCACAGCACTTCCGGGCTTATTGTGTCTGCTCCTCCTGCCCCCTGCCAAGTCCTGAACTCCCCTCCTTCTTTGTCCTTCCAAACCTGACACCTGAAAAAAAGAAAAACCTAATGTCTCAATCCAGCTCTCAGCCTTGTTAGCTAAATGCTGCTGGAGAAAACCACCGTAATGGGTCCTCCTCTGCCCCTCACACTCAAGGGTCCCGATCCTCACACCCCTCTCCAGCTCCTTGGCAGCCCAGCTGCCGCGCTAGCTGTGCTTGGAACATGAAACTAAGGGGCGTCTGGGTGGCTCAGTCAGTTAAGCGTCCGACTCCTGATTTCAGTTCAGGTCATGATCTCAGGGTCATGAGATCAAGCCCCACACCGGCTCCATGCTCATTGCAGGAGTCTGCTTGAGATTCTCTCTCCCTCTCCTCCTCTCCCCCTTAAAATAGATAAATAAATGAGACTTTAAAAATAAGAAAAGAGGGGCACCTGAATGGCTCGGTGGGTTAAGCCTCTGCCTTTGGCTCGGGTCATGGTCCCAGGGTCCTGGGATGGAGCCCCACATTGGGCTCTCTGCTCAGCGGGGATCCTGCTTCTCCCTCTCTCTCTGCCTGCCTCTCTGCCTACTTGTGATCTCTGTCTGTCAAATAAATAAATAAATAATAAAAAAAAGAAAAAAGGAAAAAAAAAAAAGAAAAAAGAATGTGAAACTAGTAAACCAGGATGGACAAAACAAGGTTGGATCTCTACCTCACACTCCTACCTGATGGAGTACATATCTAAATGTAAAAGGTTAAACTATAAAGCTAAAACATAAGCATGTAGGAGGGCATCTTTTTTACCTTGAGGGAATAAAGATTTTAAAAGCACAGATCAGGGGTGCCTGGGTGGCTCAGTGTGTTAAAGCTTCTGCCTTCAGCTCGGGTCACGATCCCAGGGTCCTGGGATGGAGCCCCACACCGGGCTTTCTGCTCCGCGGGGAGCCTGCTTCCCCCCCACCACCCTGCCTGCCTCTCTGCCTACTTGTGATCTCTATCTGTCAAATAAATAAATAAAATCCTTTAAAAAAATAAAAAAATAAAAGCACAGATCATAGTTGAAAAAATGATGGATTTAACCACATAAAAAGTAGAGATCTCAGCTGAATAAACATCATAGAGTTACTAGCTGAGTGATAAATTGGAAGCAAATGTTTGCAATGTCTAAAATTCACAGCAGTTATTGCTTATATATTATATTTTGTTTCAGAAATAAAACATTAAACATCCTAATTCAGCACATACAACGAATTTTTTTAAATTGACAAGAAAAATTGGGGAATTATAGAAAACTATCAATAGAGAATTGGATACAGCCATAATAGGCAATTCATATAAGGGAAATCTGAAAGGTTAACAAGTATATAAAGAAATACTTAGGGGGTGCCTGGGTGGCTCAGTCAGTTAAGGGACCAACTCTTGATTTCAGCTCAGGTCATGATCTCGGGATTGCAAGATGGATCCCCACATCGGGCTCCACCTCCTCCATGATGGAGAGTGCTTAAAATTCTCTCTCTCCCTCTGCCCCTCCCTTGTGTGCTCGCTCATTCTCTCTCAAAAAAAAAAAAAAAAAAAAAAAGGAAAAGGAAAAAAGACAAGAAGAAAGGAAGGAAGGAAGAAGAAAGAAAGAAAGGAAGGAAGGAAAATATTTAAACTCCCTAGCAGTTAGAGAACTGAAAAATAAAACTATGAGATATCTCTTTACACCATCCAAATTAGCAAAATAAAAAAAAAAATTAGAGCATACCAAGTGTTGGCAAGGACACAGGGAAAGAAATGTGGTGATATTTAGTCAAAAAATATACTCCATTGGCAAAATCTCTCGGTATCTTCACTCTTAAAGAAAGAAAAGCACAAAAGACAAAAACCAGAAAAACCTTCCCATAAGAGCTATGGGACAGGGTAAGATAGGGTGAGGAGGGGAAAAAAAGTAGGGAAGAAGGGGAATGACACTCCCATTCTGCCTCACATGAAATGCAAAATAATAATCTGTCATGATGATATATATGTAATAATACAGGTCAAGGAAAAATTGGAAATATCTTCAATATCAAAAGTGAATGTTACTCACACCATATATAAAAATTAACTTCCATAGATCATGAATCTGAATGTTACCACCTAAAACTATAAAATGTCTAGAAAGAAACATAGGAGAAAATCTTTTATCCTTGAATTAGGCAAAGGTTTCTTAGAACATAAAAGCCCAAAACATAAAAAAATTAATTATTGGACTTCATCAAAATTATAAACTTGTGCTCTTTGAAAGTTACCATTAAAAAAAGGCAAGCCACAGGGAGAAAATATTTCCAACACATGCATCAGACGAAGGACTTGCATCTAAAACATACAAATATTCAACTCAAGAATAAAATAATAATCCAATTTTTAAATGAGCAAAGGTATTGAATAGACATTCCTCTGAAAAAGATCTACAAATGGTCAATAAGCCCATGAAAAGATGCCCACCATCATTATTCATGGGATAAGTGCAAATCAAAACCATAGGGAGATACCACAGCACATCCACTGGGATGGCTAGAATGAAAAAACAATAACAAGTGTGGAGAATGTGCAGAAATTGGAACCCTCATAAGTTGCTAGTATGAATGTAAAATGGTGCAGCTGCCTTGGAAAACAGTTTGGCAGTGACTCAAAAAGCTAAGCACAGAGTTACCATATGACCCATCAATTCCAGTCCCAGGTATATAATCAAGAGAATTGTTTAAACATATGTTCATACAAAAACTTAAACATGAATGTGCATAATGGAATTATTCATAAGGGCCAAAAAGTGGGGAAAAACTCAAATGTTCAGCAAATGATAACCGGATAAACAAAATGCAGTATATCCCTACAGTAGAATACTCTACAATCCTGAAAAGGAATGAGGTGTTGATACATGCAATGGCATGGATGAACCTTGAAAGCATTCTGCTAAGTGAAAGGAGCCCGTTACAAAGACCACATGTTGTGAGTCCGTTTACATCAAATGTTCCATAGAGACAGAAAGTAGACTAGCAGCAGCCAGGGACTAGGTGGAGGGACGGGGCAGTAACTGGCTGCTAATGGGTCTGTTGATTTGTGGAGGGGGGTGGTCAATGAAGCAATGAAGATGCTTGGAATTAGATAGTGGTGATGGCTGCACGACTTTGTGAATATGCTTAAAACCACTGAACTGCACTCTTTGGTAGGGTGAATTTTATGGTATGTGAATTATAACTCAATATTTTATTTTTTTTAAGATTTTATGTATTTATTTGAGAAAGAGAGACAGAGATAGCAAGAGAGAGCACCAGTGGGGAGGAGAGGAAGAAGCAGGCTCTGCACTGAGCAGGGAGCCCAACATGGGGCTCGAGCCCGAGACCCCAAGATCATGACTTGAGCCAAAGGAAGATGCTTAAATGACTGAGCCACCCAGGTGCACCATAACTCAATATTTTAAAGAAAAAGAAAAAAAACAAGATTCATATCCTATAAAAACTCTTATGATGTAATAAGAACACAAACAACCCAATAAAAATGAACAAAAGATTTCAAATGACACTTCATAGGAGATTTATGAATGCCAATAAGCACATAAAAATGCTAAACATCATTAGTCATTAGGGAAATGCAAATTAAAATATAATAAGCGACAACATGGATGGACCTAGAGGGTATTATGATAAGTGAAGTAAGTCAGACAGAGAAAGACAAATACGGAATGATTTCACTTATATGTAGAATCTAAAAAACAAAATAAGTGAATGAAAAAAACAAAACAGGAACAGACACATAGATACAGGAAACAAACTGTTGGTTACCAGAGTTGGGGAGGTACTAGGACGGGGGCAGGTACTGGGTGGGGCAGGAAAAATAGGTGAAGGGGATTAAGAGTTACAAACTTTCAGGTCATGATCTCAGGATCCTGGGATCGAGCCCTGGGTCGGGCTCTCTGCTCAGCGGGGAGCCTGCTTTCCCCTCTCTCTCTGCCTGCCTCTCCGCCTGCTTGTGATCTGTCAAATAAATAAATAAAATCTTAAAAAAAAAAACCACAAACTTTCAGTTGTAAAATAAGTAAGTCATGGGGATATAATGTAGAGCATAGGGAATATAGTCAATAATATGCAGTAACCTTATACGGTCACTAGACTTCTTGTGGGGATCATTCTGTAACAGTATAAAAATCATCAAATCACCCTGATGCACACCTAAAATGAATAGGATATTGTATATCTATTATAACTCCATTTTTAAAAAGTATAATGAGAAGACTGGCCATCACAAGTTTTGGCAATAAGAGGGAGCAACTGAAACTCTCATGCACTGCTGGTGGGAATGTAAAATGTCATAACCGCTTTGGAAAACAGTTTGGCGGTTACTTACAAATATTTAAACCTACACCTACCATACACATATGACTCAGCCATTCCACTCCAAGGTATTTACTTAAAAAAACAAAACAAAACCTCGAAAACCCAGTCACACAAAGACTTGGACATAAATGTTTATGGCAGCTCTACTTGTAGTAGCCAAAAACTGGAAACAATTCAAATGTCTCTCAACAGGTGAATGAATTAACAGACTGTGGAATAATTCTGTGGAATAATACTTAGCAATATAAAAGAACGAACTATTGATAAATGCAACATGGGCAAATCAAGGATCATTACACTGAAAGAAGCCATAGGAAAAAATAGTACATATCATACAATTCCATTCATATAAAATCCTTGAATATGTTTGCTATTCAATGGAGAAAAAAAGCAGTTTAGTGTTGCCTGGGGACAGGACTAAGGGAGAATTACAAAGGGGCACAAAGAAATTTTGTAGATGATGAAATGATGACAAAATATTCACGATCTTAATTGTGATGATGATGTCACAGGTTTATAGACATGTCAAAACTAATTAGATTGTGTGTTTTAAATATAGGGAGTTAATTGTACTTTGATTACACTTCAATAAAGTTGGGGGACTAAACTACATGAAGAAATAAGCAAAAACAGACCCAGGAAGATGTCAGATTGAAAACACACATTAACTTTTGCTCCCTCTTGAAACCCACTTCAACAACAATTAAAGGAAGCAAAATTTAAGGCAAATCCCATACAGTCAAGGAGAAAGAGGAGCACAAGGAAAAATGTTCTGGGAACTGGAAAGCAGATGCGCAAAATGGTAAATGGCTTAGGGGAAACAAACAAACAAAAAAAAGGGATTCCTAGTCAGTAATAGGGACAAGAGCCAACCCATTTACACAGCAGAATCGCCAAAGGCTCAGAATAAGTGGAACATTGAGTGGGGCAAAGAAAAGGGCTGAAATAAAAACCAGCTGAAGGTCTGTATGAAACCCAGCCAGCCCACCGTACAATGAAGTTCAAAGTCAGCTACCAACACACATGCTCCCAGCCCCCAAGGTAAGTTTCTTTTATTTACTTCATTTATTTATTTATTTATTTGACGTAGCCCAGCGTGGATCCCAATGTGGGGCTTGAATTCACTACTCTGAGATCAAGACCTGAACTGAGATCCACAGTTGGACGCTTAACCGACTGAGCACCCAAGTACCCCAGTCTGAGTTTCTTAATACGAAACACCACCAGTGGCTTTTAGCCATTCAAGAAATGCCTCTATCCTGCAGGAGAGGGATCTAACAGGAAAATCAACTTAGACAAACAAAGTATGTAGGAAGAAGAAAATATTAATAAAAATCACTAACATCCTTAGAGGGGAAGGATACTGCACCCATAAAAGGACAGTAACTACAAAATGTAAACATTCCAAAAACAGATCTCTTGGGTAGTAAAAGGAAGCAGAAATTAAAAACTCAGTATCAGGGTTGGAAGATAAAAATGTGGGAAACTTTCAGAAATAGAGCAAGAAGACAAGTGGCTGAAAAACAGGAGAGAAAAGGGGTGCGTTGGTAGTTCAGTCAGAGAAATGTCTGCCTTCAGCTCAGGTCATGATCCCAGGGTTCTGGAATCAAGTCTCACATCAGGTTCCTTGCTCAGCAGGGAGCCTGCTTTTCCCTCTCCATTTGCCTGCTGCTCCCCCTCCTTATGCCCTTTCTGTCAAATAAATAAATAAAGTCTTTTTTTTTTAAAGGGAGAAAAAATAAAAGAAAAGAGAGGATAGTTAGGCAATTGGCCATTTGAATAGCAGAAGGACAAAAAGAGAGACAGGGGAAAATGAAAGAATTCAAGAAAATTCTCAAGAATTGAAAGAATTTGAATTTACAAATGAGGGCCCATTGATAGCACACTAGATAAAAATAAGTCAAACAGAATACCAGGAATCGAGATCTCACATGCTTGGGGTCTGGAGGTGCAGGGAAGTTACACAAGATAAAAGATCAGGAATCAAAACACTCTGAAGGAAAACTACCGCCAACTTGTCTTACTGTACTCGGCTGATTTATTCAGTATGTGAGGATCTGAAATATTTTCCCTCTTGTGTACCCATTCTCCTTTGACAGTCAGAGAGGAAAAATAAACTAAGACCAAGGAAGAATGGGATGCTGAGAACAGGGGAGGGACACGGAAGGATCCTAGGCTGGAGGGGAAGAGAGATCCTCTGGGCTCCAGGCTGGCACCAAGGACTGCACCTCCTGCTCAGCCCCCCGCCGGGAGGAGAAGCTGTTAATGGGTACTCTGGCTGAGTATTGAGAGCTGACAGTTGGCACAGAGGGTGGGGCTGAATTTGCGATAAGAGCACAACAAACCAGGGCGCCTGGGTGGCTCAGTCAGTTAAGCCACTGCCTTCGGCTCACGTCATGATCTCAGGGTGCTGGAATGGAGCCCCACATCGGGCTCCCTGCTCTGCTTCTCCCTTTCCCTCTGCCCCTTGTCCCCGCCTCCTTTCATGCTCTCTCTCTCACTCTCTCAAATAAATAAAATCTTAAGAAAAAAAGAACACAACAAAGGAAGCAGATGAGAAACCAAGCTCCCTCTAGGCAAAAATAAGGTGAGCAAGAGAGAAGTGATTGTCGTGTCTTGTCGCCTGTGAATACCATTTTCATGCTCAGAACAACATAAATGCTAAGTAATCCTATAAAATTTGATATAACTTCTTTGGGAGATGAGGGAATGGGAAGGATGGAAGAGGGAGGAGGAAGAGAGGAATTTTCATATAATGCCAAAAATGAAAAATCTATATATGGTGATGGTAATATATTATCTAGAGACCTGGAGGAAAAGGGCAATATAATCCCCATGAGAGATGATACTGGCTGTCCTGGGAGCAGAAATGGTAGGGTAGAGGGTTTCACAACAAGCTTAAAAAGAACTATGTGACTTTTCAAACCATGTACACAAATGCTTAGATAAAACTTCAAAAAAATGTTACATACAGATGTAAGTATAGAAAAAATACACTGGTTCTCTGGCATGTAAGGATTACAAATAATTTTTCTTTATTGTTTTATGAATAAAATAAATGCTTTACCTTTTTATCACATAATTATTACTTTGGGAAACAAAAGAAGATGAAGGCAAAAATCTGAGAGTGTCAAGAATGTTCTCAGTGATGAATCAGCAGGACACATAGGTTCCAGACTGTTCACAGGTCTCGTCGTGAATGGAGTCCCATGCGCCCCCCCCCTTCCCCCCTCCCCAGCCTGACCTGTTCTCCCCCCACCAAACTGACACTGCTTTGGTCCTCCATGCTGGACTGTTTAATTCTGTCTACTTCAGTGTCGACTCCCCAGCTGCTTCATAAATCTTTTGAAAGTCATCAGGCACATAGTGGGTCTTCAATAAATTCCCTGCTGAATATCATGCCTTCTTTCCTAGGCACAGAAAGAACTATAACAGGATGCAGTATGTTAGCTATCTGAAATTAAAATAAAAACTTTAAACAAAATAAAATAGTTCTAACAGGAAATGCAGGAATTATACCAAAAGGATTGGGTCCTCGGCTTAGCCCACCAGCCCTGGCCAGCCCTGGAGGTGCTGACCTACCGCCTTAGACTGGGAGCTGGACTGGCCACCAGGAGCAGAAAGGCTGTCAGGCAGGAGGCAGCAACTCCCACCTCCCTCTCTCTCCCATGCACAAAGCCCTGGGCACCAGGCAGGGAGCCTGTGACTCTCCTGCCTTTTTTTTTTTTTTTTTAATTTAATTATTTGACAGAGAGAGAGAGAGAGATCACAAGTAGGCAGAGAGGCAGGCAGAGGGAGGCGGGAAGCAGGCTCGATTCCAGGACCCTGAGATCATGACCTGAGCCGAAGGCAGAGGCTTCAACCCACTGAGACACCCAGGCGCCCCTCTCCCGCCTCCTTTTCCCGCCAACCTACTACTATATACACCCACATGGGTTGTGGTCATCTGACCCACTTCCTCTCTCGTTTATTCATAGGTCTTGATGCCTATCAAAGCTTTGAGGGAGGGGTAGTGGTGCCCAAATAGACCCACACGGAACTGTCGGTTTCTATGAGGTGTAAAATCCTTCCAGCAGCCAAGGGCAAACTGAGAAGAGGCTCCTAGAAGGCGGTGCAGCCCTGCCCCCTGCTGTTGCCACAAGGGAGCTACAGGACAGATGACCAGGGCCAGGCAGGGAAGCCTTTCTGGACTCTTTTTTTTTTTTTTTTTTTTTGAAAAGTTATTCTTAAATTGAGTTCTCTATGATTTACACCTTGTCATCGATTAAATTGTAACCCCTCAAAATTCGTATGTTGAAGTCCTAGCCTCTAGACCACAGAATGTGACCTTACATTTCAAAACAGTGTCACTGTAGATGTGATTAATTAGGTTAAGATCAGTTTAATACTAGGGGCAACTGGCTGGCTCAGTCGGTAGAGCATTCTACTCTTGATCTCATGGTTGTGCGTTCAAGCCCCACATTGGGGATAGAATTTACTTTATAAAAAGTCAAAAAGGGGCACCTGGCTGGCTCAGAGTTGAGTTTGGGCCCCATGTTGGGTATAGAGATTACTTAAAAATAAAATAAAATAAAAAACACAGATGAGGTTATACTTGAACTGAGTGGGCCTCTAATCCAATATGACTGGTATCCTTATAAAAAGGGGAAATTTGGACATAGACACATGTACACAGGGAGAACACAATGGGGACAGGGAGGCAGAGACTGGGACGTATCTACAAGCCACAGAATGCCACAGTTTGCCACCAAGCAACAGAAGCTGGGAGAGAGGCCTGGAAAGGATTTTTCGTTGAACCCCTCAGAAGGGACCAAACCTGTTAAACACCTTGATCTCAAACTTCCAGCCTTCAAAACTGTTAACGAACCAGAATATCTATGGCCATTTTTGGCTTAACTGAATCCAGAGTCTTTGAAGATTATTTATTTTGTCAAAAGAGAGAGCGGGGGAGTGGCAGGCGGAGAGAAAGGCAGGGCAGAGAACCCACTGCAGGGAATACTGAGCAAGGAGCCTGACTTGAGCGAGACTCAATTCCTAGACCCTGGGATCATGACCTGAGCTGAAGGCAGATGCTTAACAGACCGAGCCACCCAGGTGCCCCATGAATCCAGTCTTTGAAGTGAGTATATTTTAGCTATAATTTGGCAAAGCCTACCAGTCACCCCCACCCCATTTCCATTCTCTCCTTCTTCCTCAGCAAAATTACCTCTGAATTTTAACTGAACACATGGCCTGCTCCAAGTGTAGACTATTTCTCAATAGTTTGGTATGGTCTTTTGATGAAATTCTGGCCACTGGTCTATACGCAGAAACAGTGTGGCATTCTGGGAAGTGTCCTCAAGGGAAGGGACATTCTTTTCCCCTCCCCTCCTTCCCACAAAACATAGAGTTGATGGCTGGATGTGGAGCAGGCCCCACTGACACTGCGGACTCAGCAGGCAATGAGCAGACTGTCTTCACGTTACTCATCTGCCAGGGAACAGAATCAGGTCCAGTCCTGGGCACCACATTTTAGGAAAAACATGGACAGAAATAAAGCACAATGCTTGGATCTCACCGTCAGAGATTCAGATGCAACAATGGTATCGTAATGTGTTGAAGGTGGGATAAGAGAGCAGGAGCCTGGGTCTGGAAACACTGCAAAGCTATACCAGCCCTGGACTGGCTATATTCACAAAAGAACATTAGTTTTGTTTCAGTCTTATTGTGGGTTTCTGTTCCTCGAGGCTGAACATAATCCTAACTCATACACAGCAGAGTCTTAAGATAGGCTAAAATGCATAAACCACAAAAACATAAATACTACTACTTTCAAGGAGCCACTTATCTTTTTAGGTATGGTTAGGCCCTTTAAAAGTAGATGCTAAAGTTAGGTCATTTCTAAGTAATCTGAAAAAAATTTTAAGTGCATTTGTAGATCAGAATCAACCATGAGGTTATTAAAAGCAGCTATGACTGGGGCGCCTGGGTGGCTCAGTGGGTTAAGCCGCTGCCTTCGGCTCAGGTCATGATCCCAGGTCCTGGGTTCGAGCCCCGCATCGGGCTTTCTGCTCAGCAGGGAGCCTGCTTCCTCCTCTCTCTCTGCATGCCTCTCTGCCTACTTGTGATTTCTCTCTGTCAAGTAAATAAATAAAATCTTTAAAAAAAAAAAAAAAAAAAAAAAAAGATAACTTCCAGGGGCGCCTGGGTCGCTCAACCGGTTTAGGTCACAATCTCAGGGTCCTGGGATCAAGGCCCCCATGAAGATTACTTAAAATTCTAAGGAATAAAAAGATCACTTCCATCCACATGCTGTAATTTTTTACTGTTTCAAATTTATTAGAAATCCAAGTTCTCAGATTTTATGCAGGATATTTTCATTCTGAAAGGAATTTCAACTCCTGTTCTACCACACTGAGTCTAGTAGAGACTGGTTACTTTTTAACTAAACATTTTTAGAAAATGCCACCTCAAGATGTCCAGAAGAATACCACCCTATCCCTTTATATTAACCCATATGTCATGACAGTGGTATATATATCCTGAAGTTTGCAGGAAAGAAAGATTATTTATGCTTCTGATACTCTAAAAAACAGCACCACCAATTAGCAACTGGATGGTTGAACTAGCGGGTAAGGAGGTGGCTTAAACCATGTAAAATTTAACAAGAATGGATAAGAAGGAAGTCCATGATCCAGGTTCCCAAGTAAGTCAGCCACCCTGGGAAGGAATCTAGCATGACAGTATTTACGAGAAACTAACCTAAGTATGAAGACATGCTGCTTAGAGGGGTCTTGGGGAGAGCTCAAAGCTAGGTCTTGCTTCCTGGCTCTGTCACCTCCTGTGTGTCCTTGAGCAAGAGAATTCCTTAACCTCTAATGGCATTTCCTTGCTTCTAAAACAAGGATAGCTACTAACTCAAAGGGCTGTGGTAGGATTAGATGAGATCCTGCACAAAATCATGAGGGGTGGTGTCGGGCCCCCAAGTGCTCAGTAAGGGTGGTTGTTATTAGTTGATCCCAAGCCCAACAGAAGCCACAGTGTGACAAGACTGGGGACAAGTTAATGATACCTTAGCACATATTCAAATGTGCAGATCGAGAGATTGTAGCCTTTTTCTTTTGATTGCATTAACATTCAGCAATACTGATGTAATTGGTCCGGGATGAGACCGTGGCATGGGAATTTTCAAAGCTCCCAGGTACAGTCAAGTTTGAGAACCACTGCACTACACCCACCATACTGTCTGAAGCACCCAGGAAGCTATACTAGAAATGAAGGGCAGGCTTTTGACTTAGCTGCTTAGCTACTAACACAACACATTATACTTAATTGGATCCTGGATTTGGTGGGGGAAGGGGTGCTGTAAGTCATTTGGGGGGCAACTGGGTAAATTTTATTATGAACTGAAATTAGATATTAAGGGACACCTGGGTGACACAGTCCATTAGGCATCTGACTCTTGGTTTCAGCTCAGGAATGTGAGATCAAGCCCCAAATCTCACTCCACACTCAGTGTGGAGTCTGCTTAAAACTCCCTCTGCCCCTCCCACTCATACTCTCTCTCTAAAAAATAATTTGTTAAAAACATAGAATATGGGTGGCTCAGTTAAGCACCTGCCTTTGGCTCGGGTCATGATCCTAGGGTCCTGGGATCGAGCCCCACATCGGGCTCCCTGCTCGGCAGGAAGCCTGCTTCTCCCTCTCCCGCTGCTTGTGTTCCCTCTCCCACTGTGGCTCTGTCAAATAAACAAAATCTTAAAAAAAAAAAAAAAAAAAAAAAGAATATTACATAGTATGTAATGTGTGTGCTACGAGTTAGTATGGTTACAAAGAACATCGTTATTGTAAAAAAGCATGCTCTTGTTTAGGGTGAAAGACTATCATGTTTCCAACTTATTTTCAAAAGGTCATTGAAACTACTCAGGCTACTGTAACAGAATACCATAGACTGGGTAGCTGAAACAACACAACTTTATTTCTTACAGTTTGGGATGCTAAAAGGCCAAGATCAAGATGCTGCCCAATTCTGTTCCCGGTGAGAGCACTCTCCCTGGCTTGCTAAACAGCTACCTTGTGTCCTCACAATGGTGGAGAGGGAGAACAAGCAAACCTATGGTATTTCTTATAAGGAGATTAATCCCATCATGGAGGGTTCCACCCTCACCACCTCACCTAAATCTAATCATCTCCCAAAGGCCCCATCTCCAACACTATTACAGTAGACTTAGGATATGAATTAGGACTTCAGCATATGAATTTTAGGGAGACACAGTTCAATCCACAGCAAAGTGTATATATAAAGACAAAGCACACACCATAGCAAGTTAACAACCAGCAATGGCAGGGAAACAGTATACAAGGTTTTATTACTTTCAATTTTTCAAAATAGAGTTGGGTGGGCTTTTGAAGCTGCTGGTGACATAAAGTCTGGGAAAAGGTTAGGGTCAGATGAACACTGCCTTCAAGAATGTGAAGTACTATCCCATGGAAACGTTTTCCTTGTGTCGCTCCAAAGACAGGGCTTGACCCACTGGTAGATGTTGCGGTGGCGTATTTGGTCTCCACATAAAGAACTTCTTAAAAGAGCCGTCCAACAACGGAAATGTTGCTCTCAGAACTCAGGTACTTCTCGGTGGAAGTGTTAATACAGAACCTAGAGAACCACATCAGGGATGCCACGTGCACGGACAGATGTCCGCAGCAGGACAGAGGCCAGAAGCACCAACTTTCCAAATTTAAGGTTATACAGACACATGTACACCCATTAGCATTACAATGTCTAAGAAATAATCAACAAGTACAGATGCCTTTCCAATGACTATCTTAGAATAATTTGAAGAGTTTTAATAGTTCAGGTGTACATTTTGTTCACCTATTGTTTCCCACAGGCAGAATAAACTCAAAATTCAGGTTATGCTCCTAAGTGTCTCTAATGTATCAACTGCCTTGCAACAAACTGACACTCCAGTTTGTCCCTACTTCGCACCAAGTCAAGTCGGGTCTGAGCTCACCATCTTCCCTCTCCAGCCAGAGCCCTGGTCTGCCTCCTACACTAGACCTGGCTTACTCAAATCCTCTCCTTTCCTTGCTTCCTCCCAAGTTTCACCATCAGCAAAGCTCAAACACTATTTCCTCAAGTTGATCCTTCTTTAAAAGCAAAGGATATAGGTTAGTAGATCAGATCAAGACAAGGAAGTGGAAATAGATAGTTTCAGTTGCCAAACTGGTCACCTGGGAAGGGCTAATGGTCAAGGTCAAGGGGTCAGTTGTGTGTCAGCCCCTACCCAAGGAAAACCACATCCTGGTACTTCCACCTGTCAACCCTAAGTAGTAACAGTCCAACTTTCCGATCAGGAAGAAACAATAAGCCCAATATACAAGATTTCCCACCACCGTATGTCCAAAGACAACACTCTTTTGTACCAATCTTTATATATTTATTCACACTTTTAATAAAAATGTCACAGTTAGAAGTGAAATCATTGCAATGACATAAGTAACCGTACAGACCAACCCCAAGTACAGAGTCAAGTTGCCAAAAATCAGAACGTGAGCAACACAGCTCCTTAACACCTGTGCATTCACACATTCTTGCCCACACCCATCCATACCCCAACAATCACAGGTGCTAAGTTCAGACGTAACCCAGAGAAACCTTCCCTGGCTTCTGTCAAGTCCTGGGGATGAGAAGAGAGAAATGATCAGTGAAAAAGAAGCTGGAACTGCTCGACGTATCTCTCTGCTCTGCCAACCACTCAGAGAAGGCAAGACATGAAAGATGGGGATAGTCATTTCCTTGGCACAAAACTTAAGAGGCAACAAAAAAGTCGAGGGGTTTAAGTCAGTCTGAATTTAGATCCCCTTTTCAACATCAAAGGATAGCAAGAGGGAAAAAAGGGAAAAATCCAGCCATTTAAATTGTAAGGGGAAAAGAAGAGGGAGTATTGAAAACCTGATCCCTATTCTCCTGTCAGACTGCAGCGTGACCAAAGCAAAATCAATGAGGCCAAACTGATAGCATCTGATTGTGACTTTACCCAAACAGCATAGTTTGCTTTCACTTTAACTCTGAAGAGAGGAAGAAAAATTTTTCAGAGGAACAAGAGGTTCACGTAAACCACATCCCCATTATATTAGTATTTGGGGAAAGATTACATCTATTTGTTCACATGGCTTGTCTACAGCTCTGAGAGCTACAAGGGAGTGGCCCAACCCCCATTCCTCTGCCTTTAGCCTTCCAAGATGGCCAAGTCCTCAGCATCCAGTCAAACCTGAAGTGTAAAAATAATGCCTGAATCAAAATGGTGTTTTCTGTACAGTGGGATGATAGAGAAATCCTATTTCACTTCCCAATTCCTACTTGACACAAAGGTTTAAAAAAAACAACAACCCTAAAGTGTGATGTTTTTGAGCATCGCCGTTAACCCTATCGAAACATCGATAACACAGAAAGCTACCATCTGAAATGACTCATTTCCCAGTGTTCTTGGTGAATGAGCTAAGGAAGGAGGTGATGATCCAAATACATACAGTGCATGAATACAGAAGAACTGGCCAATGCAAAGCAAACTGCTTTGGGTAGGGCAAGTCAATGGGTGGTATTTGGGAGGCAGAGAGAAAATTTCTTGGTACAAACTTGATGTCCCTAAAGATATAAGCAGGGTGAGGACAAGGCACTTACACTGCCAAACAACAGTTCACATCCATTCAACACTAGAACTGTTACCAAGAACACTCCCAATGCCCCCTCACTGAAGACTCAACCAGCCAACTGCACTTTCCATTTGGACCTTCAGAACTGAAGGAAATCCCAAGTGCTGCAGAACCAATGGTGGGAACTGGAATGTTGGCAGAGCAAACTACTCATAGGAAGCAAAAAGAAGTTGTCCCCTTCTGGCCTGAGGTGAGAGGTTTGTTCCAGATTAGCTCAGTGAAATACTGAATTGCAAGATGCTTGGCCTGAGAATATGACAACGCCCCCATGGATGCCTCCTTCTTCTGTTCTGATAAAGAGCAGTAAGGGCTCTGAACACAATCGGACACCAGTTACTGAGTTATCTTGCACTGGCAGTTACAGCAAATGCCTTCTAATACATGTCCCCGTTCTGTAGCAGATAAGGGACCGAGACAGGGCTAGAAGCAGCCTGTCCTTTCTTATCCCAAAGCCTTTCAAGCATACTCGATCCGGGCAGGGCCACAACTACCCTCATTCTTCCGCTCGGAAGACGGAGTGGTAGCTTTGGCTTCACTACCGGTTTCCAAAGGCTTAGACGAGATATAGTCTTTTACTTTGATCTCCATGTTCTTGGCTTTAAGAGTGGCCATGTGCAGTTTCTCCAGGAAATCTGGCATGCCTGGTGGGAGAGAGAAAAATTTGGGTAGGCTGAAATACAAACCAAAAATAGGGTCAAAATTACATGGCCTATTTCTTTCATGGCAGAGAGCCAATTCCTTCTTATAGAGATCACAGCCTGATTAACAACCTGTGAGTCATAGTTGGCTCCCAAAATGTATCTAAATAGAAAAAATATTTAAGTGCATTAATGTACACAGTCCACATTTAAGGAATTAAGCAAATGTTCTCAAAACTCCCTTCTGGGCACATGTTGCTTTCTGAAACTCCACAATATTCATCCTTCCAAAGCCTAGCAGGAAGCTTCAATATCTTTGCAATATTCAAGAATGGGCTTGGAAGGATGTTTAATTTCCCCAATAGTGCTCCCATGAGACAAGCACTAATCCTCTTGCTTGCCACTTAGAGCTAGAGAAAAACAGAATGCTTAGCCCAGGTCCCAGGCCCTGTATACAAGTACCCACTCACCACTGGAAACCATCCAACTAACACAGTAGCGAGGAAACACAGTCTGGGGATTGTCACTGTATGTCAACAAGTAGTCGAAGCCATTCTGGAAAAGAAAAACAGCAAAAAAATTACCCACCATAATAGCTTCCACATCCAGTACCACAGAATAATCACAATCTGATTCTGGAGCAGACAGTGTCAATTTTTTACCCTATGCAAAAAAGGAGTAATACTGAAGACTGCATAGGTTGCTATCCATAGAAAGGCCAGCCTACAAGGTTGGCGCTCGGGTGGTGTCTGGGAACTTGGTTCCAAGTATTCCCAGTCAACAATTAAGTGGTAAGAGTGACCCCTGTGTCTTGTCTGTTCATGCAAACACTACAGTTTATGCTGAAATACCTGCTTTCTTTCTGGTGCATCTGGAATTTTGGTATGTGCTATGAAAAGTATCCCTATGTAAACAGCCCTCAGTAAAAATCTTGGATGCTGACCCTCTCAAGGGCTTCTCTGGGCAGAAACATCACAGACATGTTGCTCTATTTTTGTTGCTGGAAGGAGAATGTACTCTGTATGACCTCTCACAGGAGAGAGAGCAGGAGGAAGCCTACATGTATTCCTAGACTCTGCAGGTCTCTTCCCTATGATGCAGGTGTGTATCCTTACTATATGACTATATACATCTTAGTCATGAGTACAACTATATGCTGAGTCCTATGAGTCCTTCTAGCTAATTTTCAAATGTGGGTTGGTCTTGAAAATTCCAACACATATCTTCAAACAGTCAAAGGTCTTAATCTTTACCAAAATGGTATAAACTCTACTACTACTATGACTAATAACAGCAAACATTTATAGAGCACTTAATGGTGAAATGCTTCCAACTTGGAACAATCCTATAATGTAGGTACTGTTACCTCATTTAACAGAGGAAGAAACTGAGCACTAAGAAGTAACTTTGCCCAAGGTTACCTACATACTCAATGACAGCCAAGATAAACCCAAAATTCTGACTGCAGGGCCTATGCACCCACTCTTTTTGGCTCAGCCCTCTCATTGCCTATTACAGTGAAGGACAGGGGATTAAGATTTCCAGGGGTCTTGATCCTAGGAGAGATCTGTACATTATGCTCCACACAAAGGAGTTAGAGATAACCACTTTTATGTCTGCACTTTTTAAAGCAGACTGGCCACAACTCCAGGTGGTAGAACTACACTTTAAATTCCCATGCTTTTTACTCCAAAGTCCATCCTTTCCCCCCCCCCCTCAATGAACTGTGTAATCTTTTATTTATTTACTCAACTTGTATTTAAATGTCTGCTTCAGGGGCACCTCGGTGGCTTAGTCACTTAAGTGCCTGCCTTTGGCTCAGGTCACGATCCCACAATCCTGAGGTCTAGCCCTGCATTGGGCCCCCTGCTCAGCGGAGAGCCCAGTTCTCCCTCTCCCTCTGCTGCTGCCCCTGCTTGTGCTCGCTCTCTCCATCAAATATATTCATTAAAAAATATATTAAAAATAAAAAAATATATGTATGTCTGCTTCATGTCTGGCACTGTGCTAGGTACTTAGAGCAAACAAAAATGTACTAGTCCCTGCCCTCAAGAGCTTTCAACTAATAAAAGAGATGCCATAACAGAGATACCAAATGAATACTATGGAAGTAAAGAGAAAGGAGAGGGATGCCTGGGTGGCTCAGTTGGTTAAGCATCTGCCTTTGGCTCAGGTCATGATCCCAGGGTCCTCGGTCTCAGTCCTGTGTTGGGCTCCTTGCTCAGAGAGAAGACTGCTTCTCCCTTTGCCTGCCACTTCCTCTGCTTGTGCTCTGACAAATAAAGAAATAAAATCTTACGAAAAAAGATAAAGGAGAGGTAAAACCTGTATAGTGGAAACAACAGTATCCACCACAAAGGCTGGCTCTAAGGCTAAATGAGTTAATACATATAAAAGACTTTATTCTTCCCATAAAACAGACTGGGAAGTCAAGAGACCTGGGTTCTCATCCACCACTGCTTATATTTTAAAAAAGGAAACCAAACAAAAACAGTGATTACCCACTGGATGAAGGAAGGAACAGGGAAATCACTCTGAAGAGTTTTTATTTTATACATTTGACTTCAGGAGCATAAACTTTTTTATAATTTAATAAAACAAAATTAAATTTAAAAAGCAATATCTAAAAACCAAAATAGAAAATAGGGAACCTAACTATGAACTGAGTCAGCAGGAAAGAGGACAAAGAGAGCACCTATTTCAAGTAACTTTAAAACTAGTATTTTGTACACTGTGTACACAGCCTAAGGATAAAAAAATACAAATTTTAAATCACATCACTAGTGATCTTGGTGTATTATCCTGAGCCTGGTTCATGTGTATTTCAGATTAAAGCAAATGAGTAGTTATGTTTCGGTGAGGAGTTGAGTTGAATTTTCCAGCACAGGTAAAGGTGATCGATGTAAGATATAAAATATAAATAAAAATTCTCCAGGGGCACTTGGGTGGCTCAGTCATTAGGAGTCTGCCTTCAGCTCAGGTCATAATCCCGGGGTCCTGGGTTTGAGCCGCGCATTGGGCTCCCTGCTCTGTGGGAGGCCTGCTTCTCCCTCTCCCACTCCCCCTGCCTGTGTTCCCTCTCTCACTTTCTCTGTCAAATGAATAAATAAAATCTTAATAAATAAATAAATAAATAAATAAAACCTCTCCAGTCTGAAATACTGATTAAAAATATTAGCATGCACCTTAAAATTTATCTTTAAAACAAATAAGCAGCATTTATTACTTAGTTCTAGCCTCTGAAAAGGTCTAAAGACAATGAACAAGCCAATAGCTGTTAAGTATTCCTAGAAGCCAAGTTCTGGGTTTTTTTTTTTTTAATTTTAATTTTATTTTTTAAGATTTATTTGAGACAGAAAGAGAGAGAATCTCAAGTAGACAGACTTCCTGCTAAGCAGGGAGCCTGATGCCAGGCCAAATCTCATGACCTGAGCCAAAATCAAGAGTCGGATGCTTAGGGGCGCCTGGGTGGCTCAGTGGTTTAAAGCCTCTGCCTTCGGCTCAGGTCATGATCTCAGGGTCCTGGGATGGAGCCCTATATCAGGCTTTCTGCTCAGCAGGGAGCCTGCTTCCTCCTCTCTCTCTGCCTACTTATGATCTCTCTGTCAAATAAATAAATAAAATCTTAAAAAAAAAAAAAGAATAACTGTAATGGATTAAAACTAACCAAACATATTAAAAAAAACATAAAAACATGTTAAAAAAATTAAAAATATCAAAAAAATTACAAATAAATAACTGAAATATCTATTTAAGTCCTCCATTGGTTCTTCTATAGCAAAGATTAATGGTATTTCTTTAAAACAAAACCAAAACTTAACCTCTGGAGGATCCTTGGTTGAAAGAACCAATTCATTATTTTGAAACTCATAAATAAAGGAAACAAATCAACCTTCTCTTACTTCCCTTTCCTATGTAAACTAAAGGAAAAGAAACAGTGAGAAATTTTTTCCCTAATGTATTTTAATATGTGGAAATAAAGAAATTACAGACTCAGCATTTTGTTATACCACTAATAAAATAATGGATCTCAGCAATAATCAATCATTTCTAAATTCACAAAGAAAGAGACAATCAAACGTCACTTGCCTGCTAATAAAATGGTCTTGCCCAAAACAACCCACACCAGAATTTATTTAAGCCTCAGGATTGAACAGTAACTAATCAATAGCCAGCAAAGACAGGCAGGAGACATAGGAATATGTTAGATGACACTATGGATACTACCGGGACACAATCATCAAGATCCAGGACAAAGAACCCTGCTTCTTAAACAAATACAATTGAGGGGGGGGGGGGGAAAGGAGGGGAAACTGACTTCAAAAGACTCAAGAGATATTATGAACAAATTTTCAGTGTCTCAATCATACTTGGGTCCTGATTCAAATAAATGAACTCCCAAAAAAATTCATGGCCTATCAAGAAAATTCAAACACTAACTAGACTATTTGATATTAGGGATTATTAGGAAACCGAGGTTATGTTTTCAAAAATCTCTTTTCTTTTCAAGATAAATACTGAAGTATCTATAGAAGAATTCTTCTATGGTTTCTTTTATAGCAAAGCTAGAAACTGCTTCAAAATAATCAGGACAGCAGCAAAAAGAGATAAGAAAGGATACAGATAAAACAAGTATGGCCAGAAGTTGATCCCTGTTGGAGCTGGGGATATATACAGAAGGTTCTTTATTCTACTTCTTTATCTTTCATATACATTTCAAATTTTCCCTAATAAAAAGTAAAACAGGGGCACCTAGGTGGCATAGCTGTTAAGCATCTGTCTGTGGCTCAGGTCATGACCCCAGGGTCCTGGGATCAAGCCTCCATCCGGCTCCCAGCGGGGAGCCTGCTTCTACCTTTCTCTGCCTGCTTGTGCTCTCTGTCAAACAAATAAATAAAATCTTAAAAAAAAAAAAAAAGTAAAACAAATGAACACCATACCCTGGCTTAAGGATCTACTTTCCATCCAGCAGTCCAAATGCAGCTGCCTGATTTTCAAGTACTCTCTGTACATGGTCAATGTAATTTATCACTCCTCCCTAATCTCAACCTTCCTTTCTAAGTGGTGAGTCTCTGAACATATCCATGGCTCATTCCTGTCTTCATCTTTGGTATATCGTGTCCTCTGCATTTCCTGTTTTCTCCAGTTTGCCTTTTCACAAGAACTAGCTCGAATCTTACCTTTTTCTTAAGAGCTTATGACAAATACACTAAAAAAATGATATAGATAACTCTTATTGTTACCCCAAATCAGCTAAAAGAAATTGTTTACTGGGTCCCTACTTAGATGCAAGACACTCTGCTAGGTGCTAAATGATGCCTTAGCTGCTTCACGGTCACAGTTTCTAAAGGTAGCAATGCTGGAACTCAATTCAGTTTTTCTCAAATAGGAAATTAATAGACAAGGTCCAAATTTCGAAAGCAACATAAAGGGAAAAGTGAGGCCTAACTTGGCCTCCCACACTATCTTCAGCCTGACCCAGGATCCCCCTCCTAAAGGAGACAAGACATGGACAGTAGCCTTGCTTCTTGTTTTGTGTGTTCTAAAGCAAGGACTTTCAAACATTTTTAACTGTAACATACTGTAAATAATCCTTTATGCACTGAAACCAGTTCCCTCTCTCAGCCTCCTACACACACATTCACACATACTTATAAAACTGAAGTCTCATGTAATATGGTTACACTTGGATGATTTCTATTCTACATATTCTTTTTTTATTAAAGCTGATCATAATGTACTAAATTAATTTTGTTTTCCACTAATGGGTAGCAATCCCAGGTTTGAAAAACACTGCTCTAAAAATAGCATGCAGGGGCGCCTGGGTGGCTCAGTGGGTTAAAGCCTCTGCCTTCAGCTTGGGTTGTGGTCTCGGGATCCTGGGATCGAGCCCCGCGTCGGGCTCTCTGCTCAGCGGGGAGCCTGCTTCCTCCTCTGTCTCTCTGCCTTCCTCTCTGTCTACTTTGATCTCTGTCTATGAAATAAATAAATAAATAAATAAATAAATAAATAAAAATCTTTAAAAATAGCATGCAAGTAAACACATAGATCTCCCAGTTAAAAAACAGTCTAACACCACACTGACTGAAATGAACCACCATTTCTGTCATATTTGAAGTTCCACTTCAGGGAGTATAAATAGAACAACTTGTTGAAAACAAAACCGTACTAAAGCACACAGTTCATATAGCTCAAAAATAAAAGTAATGGGGAGAAATAAAGCCTTTATAAAGTGAAATACAACTAAAACAGCAACCAGTGAAATCAATATGTAAACTCAACACAAATTTGGCTTTAAAAAATCAACACTCCCTAAGCTGAGAAAAATATTCTTCTCAAAGAAAGGTCAACAGAATTTTAAAGAAGGCCGAAGAGGATTACTCTAACGCTCTCATTTTACAGACAAGGAAAGGAAAGTCCAGAAAGGTTTTAAGTGTTCTGCCAATGGTGGTGAAATTTTGATGGAAAAGGTGCTCCCTTCAGCTTCTGAAGAATGCTAATGACAGACCATTGTCTTCTCCTGTCTCTCACACAAACGGGGGTCAGTGGGTGATTAGTACTCTGTCCTGGGGAATCTTCCAGCTATGTCACCCAATAACAGTGGTTCCCAAACCAGGAGCATCAGCCTCACCTGGGAACTTCTTAAAAATGAGAATTCTGGGCCACACCCAAGCACTGTATGTTATTAAGCAACAGCAGACTCTGATGCATGCCAAGTTTGAGAACCACTGCCCTTCTCGGTTCAGACAAAAGGCATTCCTTGAGAAAAATCCAAAGCCACTACACATCATCTCTTATGATATAAAACTCACCTCATCAAATGACTTGTGGGGACGGATAACCATCTGGGATTCATAGGATCTGACTCTTACAAATTCTGGAGACTCTGGAACACTAGGGTGCTCCACAGCACTGGTAAGGAGAAAAGTTAAGGAAACTCTCAGTAATGTCTACATACAAAAAAACAGCATGAGAGCTATAGTTAAGAGGAAAATCTAGAAAGCTGGCTCTAATTTTTAAAATAAAACAGAAGAGTCACTAAAATGAATGAATACAAACTAAGTTCTAAAAACAAGTGAGTTTCCTTGGTGATTCCTGGCTCACGAGGCTTCGTGTTGAAGAGGAGAACAGTTCCCTTTTTAAATTATCAACACAAAGGAACTAAAGAAATGGTTTAATGAAAAGCTTACATAGATCCCTTCAATCTTCCTAAACTGTGGTCACCAGTCACAGCCCACTAATGTTCTAGCTGGGATGGATGGGGTCCTAGCATCACTCATAACAGCACTGAGAACATGCAAACTCCCAGCAGACATATTTGAAGGACAGTTAAAGGAACTGAGCAGGAGCCACAGGGAACCACACATACCGTGACACCAACACCATCACATTGTTTTCCTGATCCACGCTATACCGTCGAACATAAACATAATCCCGCGAGTACATTGGATACTAAAGAAAAGGATAGGCAGAATTAGTGTTCTGCCCCAAATGGATGTGACAAAACTAAAAACAGTAGTAAAAATACTCACAGGAAAATGGGTTACCCAGTGAAGAACCTCAGAACCACTAACCACATCCCTTTCAATCACTTCCAGCTTGATTACCAAGGCATCCCATTTTTTTCTATACTCTGTATCCAGCTGCAGAAAGAGAAAAGATATGAAGACCCAGGAAATCCAAAACAAAGTTGCAGAAAGCTTCTCCAGATTCTTGGACCTCTGACCCAAGGACCTTATTCTGAAACAGTTACTGAACCTAAAAGTGACAAAATGTGAAAGACATGGCTGTGTTTACTATACATAAGTCTCTCAAAATTCTTTCTTACAGACCAATAGCATTACCTGAAATTAATCTTATTTAAAAAAAAAAAAAAGGCAAAGGAGAGGAAATGTTAAGAAAAAAAAATACTGTGATAGATATGTCTAGGGAAAATATAGTATGTGTAAAGGCGAAACAATTTTTTAAAGTTTTAAACAGACAAAAATCCCAAAAGTATGAGCAGACACCTCACACAAATGAATGCAAGTAACATATTTTTTAATTTCTAGCATGACTACTAGGTAGGGAATTTCAAAGTAAGACACATACAAATCCAAACCAACAAAAATACAGTGTAAACTGGTAAAATTCAGTGCTTGGTGGGGGAAATGTGCACTAGCATATTACTAGTGGATGTTATACTGATCAATTAATTACCGAAAGCCTGACAAAACAGTGAAATATCCAAGAAGGAGAATATTTTTTTAATAGAACTCTGGGTGATCCCATCTCTCCTTTTCATACATTTCCCCCCAAGGAAGAAAGCAGTCTTTGAAGAGACAGTCTTCATCTTTATTAAATAAACACCTTCACTATGGAAATGTTCCAGATTACTAAATCTGACTGGATCTGTACTGAAGAGGAAAATGCTATGCATTACTGCGTCAATAGATAAAAACCATAATACAAGCAGAAGATAACATAAGAGCTGCGTCCATGTTAAATTTATAGACTTTGATAATGACACCATGGTTAAGAGAATATGTCTAATTTTAGGAAATACATACTGAAGGATTTTGGAATAAAGGGACACACATGGAACTTGCCCTTGAATTATTTAGGAAAAAATAACCATAAAACCTTATAAAGTATACTAAAATCACTCAAATACATTCTTCTATTTAATCTTCCCAACAGCCCTGTGAGAGGACAGAACTGCGCTCATTCTACTAGAGAAAGAATGGTAAGTCCAATCTTTACCCAGATGCTATCAGACATGAGATGAAGGGTACAGAGACAGACGGATGTACTGAAAACACGTCCTGAGTTGAAGAAATTATTCATGTGGACAGTGGTAAGTGGAAGAAATATTTACTCACCTGAACATTGAAGAACTGCCGGGGTGTTACATCTGTGTAGGTTCCAAAAACTAGAATGACAAGGAAGAACAAGAGATGTCTGCCACACCCTCATCACTCATCTTATTCCTATCGCTTAACTGCACTTCAATTATAGAGTACCAACAGATCTTAAAGGCAGATTCAGAAACTAGACGTCATATTGGGGCAGCAAAGTAAGACAAAGACAACCTACAGCAAAGTACAGTAATGAAGACACTGAGATGCTTGTCATCTGGGAGAAGAAAAACAAAAAACAGGAAACCATGGCAAATTTTCTGAGCAACAACCAGAACAGTTAGAGAGTATGAAGAACAGAAGTCCTGCACATCTGGCCAATCATGGAACACATCTACAAGGCAGCCAAGCTGGGCTCACCTCTATACTGGTAAAGGTGGGTGCCTGTAATTGGGCGCCGCCAGAGCTTAAAGTGTTTCTTATCCATCACCATCTCCCATGGTTGCTCTTTGCCCCCTGAATCTTCATTCCCTTCTCTCTGTGATTTTGGTTCTGGAGGGTGGCGTTCAACTCCAGAGCGCTGAAACATATGTGACATTTCTTCCAACCGTTTCATCTCATCAATGGATCTGCAAAAGGAGAAAAACAAAAGGAATGGTGCAGGTGGTTGTAGTCAATCCTGTAAAATGAAATGTCTACAGAAGGACTCGTATAAGAATGGTGTGGGTTGGAGCGCCTGGGTGGCTCAGTTGATTAAGTGTCTGCCTTAGGCTAAGGTCATGATCTCAGGGTTCTGGGATAGAGCCCTGCATTAGACTCCCTGCTCAGTGTGGAGCCTGCTTCTCCCTCTCCCCCTCCACTCCCCCTGCTTGTGCGCGTGTGCTCTTTCTCTCTCAAATAAATAAAATTTTTAAAAAAATGGTGTGGGTTTGAGAGTATAAAGTGCAATGAAAACTCAAGTTCCTGAGTTTGAATCCCAGTCCAACATTCATTAACTAAAACATTTAGTCTCTCTCTTTTTTAAGATTTTATTTATTCATTTGACAGAGAGATCACAAGTAGGCAGAGAGTCAGACAGAGAGAGAGGGGGAAGCAGGCTCCCTGTCCAGCAGAGAGCCCAATGTGGGGCTTGATCCTAGGACCCTGAGATCATGACCTGAGCCAAAGGCAGAGGCTTAACCCACTGAGCCACCCAGGAGCCCCTAGTCTCTATTCTTAATCTGTAAAATGAGGATAACAGGACCAACCTCAGGGGTTGATTATAAAATTTAAACAATTACGTATTTTTCCTCTTCTTTTAAAAATATAATTCACATTCCTGGGTGCCTGGGTGGCTCAGTGGGTTAAGCCGCTGCCTTCGGCTCAGGTCATGATCTCAGGGTCCTGGGATCGAGTCCCGCATCGGGCTCTCTGCTCAGCAGGGAGCCTGCTTCCCTCTCTCTCTCTCTCTCTGCCTGCCTCTCCATCTACTTGTGATCTCTCTCTGTCAAATAAATAAATAAAATCTTAAAAAAAAAATTTAAAAAAAAAAAATAAAAAATAAAAATATAATTCACATTCCTAAGAATCATCCTTTTTTACAATTTTTTTACAATTCAATGATTTTTAGTATACTCACAAGGTTGTATGACCACCAACACTAACTCCATAACATTTTCATCATCTCCCCCAAAAATCTACACGCATCAGCAGTCATTCCCCAGTCCTGCCTCCCTATAACCTCTGACAACCACTAATCTATTTTCTGTCTCTATGAACTTGCCTATTTTGGACAATTCATATAAAGAGAATCATACAACATATAGTCTCTAGTGTCTGGCTTTTTTCACTCAGCATATTTTCAAAGTTGATTAATGGTATACTTTGTTCCCTCCTTTTTTAAGTTGAATATTTCATTTAATAGATATCTCACATTTGTTTATCCATTCATCAGGTGATGGGCATTTAGGTTGTTTCTACTTTCTGGCTATTATGAATAATAATGCTATAAAGGTTTGTGTAGAAGTTTTTCTGTAGACACAGGTTTTCAGTTCTCTTGAGTGGATTCCTGGGTGGATTTGCTGAGTCATGGCAACTCTATTTTTAACCTTTTAAGGGAATGCCAAATTAGTTTCTAAAGCAGCTGCACCATTTTATACTCCTAACAGGGTTCCAACTGCTTCACGTCCTTGCAAACACTTGTTATTAGACAATAACTATTTTCCTGATTCTAGCAATTCTAGTGGGTGTGAGAAGTATATCTCATTGTGGTTTTTGATTTGTATTTTCCCAGTAACTAATGATGCTGAGCATATTTCCAAGTGCTTATTGGCCATTTGTGTATCTTCTTTGGAGAAATATCTACTGAAATGTTTGCCTATTTTTAAGTTGGGTTGTCTTTTTATTGTTGAATTATAAGAGTTTTTATATACCCTGAATATGTCCCTTACCAGATATGATTTATAAATCCTTTCTCCCATTCTGTGAGAGAACATCAGTTTTTTAATAGTGACCCCTGATGAATAAAAGTCTTTAATTCTGATAAAGTCCAATTCATCTACTTTCTTTGATTGCTTATGTTTCTGTGTTATAGCTAAGAAGCCATCACTTCCTAATTCAAAGTCATAAAGAGTCATGTCTGTTATTTCTACTAAGAATTTTAGTATTAAAAAAAGTGTTTTCATATTAGTTTACACTCTGATCCATTTTGAGTTAATTTTTGTGTATGATGTGAGGTATAGGGTCTAAATTCATTATCTTTGCATGTGTACCTCCAGTTGTCCCAGTGCCATCTGAAGACTATTGTTTCCCCACTGAATTGTCTTGGCACTTTTGTAGAAAATCAATTGGCCATTAAGTTTAGGGTTTATCTCTAAATTCTCAATTTTATTCCAACAATTCATATATCTATCCTTATGCCAATATCATATGATATTGGCATATCTGAACTACTACAGGTTGGTATTAAATTTTCAAATCAGAAAGAGTGAGTCCTCTAACTTTGTCCTCCTTTTTAAGACTTATTTTACCATTCTGGGTCTCTTTCATTTCCATGTAGGTATCAGGATCAGCTTTTCAACTGGCACAAAGTAGTGTGCTAAGATTCTGATAGGGATTGTGCTGAATTTATAGATCAATTTGACTGCTATTGCTATCTTTACAATATTAAGTCTTTCAATACATAAATACAGAACTTCCCGTTTATGTGTTTTAAAATTTCTTACAATGCTCTCTTCTATAGTTTTCAGCAAAAACATGGAGTACAATGTTGCAGAAGTGGAGAGAGCAGACATCTTTGTCTTATTCCTGATCTTAGGGGAAAAGCGTTCCGTTTTTCACCACTACACTGTTAACTGTGTTTTTTGTAGAGGCCCTTTATCATCTTGAATGCTTTTTATTTTCTTTTATCATGAAAGGAGGTCCAACTGTCAAATGCTTTTCTGCATATACTGAGATGGTTATATGATTTTTGTCCTTCATTCTATTAATATTGTTTCTATTAATAGTGTTGTATTAAACTGATTTTTTAAAAATAAGATTTTATTTATTTATTTGACAGAAAGATAGAGAGCACAAGTAGGCAGAGCGGCCAGAAGAGGGAGAGGGAGAAACAGCTCTCCGCAGAGTGGAGAGCCCGATGCAGTACTCGATCCCAGGACCCTGGGGTCATGACCTGAGCTGCAGGCACCCAGGCGCCTCTAAATTGATTTTTATATGATGAATTAACCTTGCTTTCCAGAAATAAATCCCACTGTTCCTGTTCCTTATCATATCTTACTGGATTCCATTTGTCAGTATCTTGTTCAGAGCTGCCTAAAGCTTTAAGACATTCTAGATAATACCAGATTCTTTGTGTTGTTGTATATCTTTTAGGGACAAATACATATAAAGACATAGAAAGAAATGCAATACAACAAACTGAGATAATCTGGGGGACAGGAGATTTCGACTGGGTAAAGGTACAGAGGAGGCTTTACCTATAGTATTTTATTTCTTAAATACAACTATATTTGCGGCTGCCTGGGTGGCTCAGCTAGTTTCGCAACCAACTCTTGGTTTGGCTGAGATCTTATCTCAGCATCCTAAGATGGAGACTTGCGTAGGACTCTGCTCCTATGCTAAGCAGGGAGTCTTTTTGGGATTCTTCCTCCCTGTCCCTCCCTCCCCCTCTGCTCTGGTCCCCCTGCACTGCATGTGTGCTCTCTTGCTCTCCTTTTAAGCTCTTTAAAAAATATATAACTGCATTTGTAACATTCACATTAAAGTCTTTTTATATCTGAAACATTTTAAGTTTTTTTTTTCCCCCTAAAGAGAAAGCATGAGTGGGTGGGCAAAAGGAGAGGGAATCTTAATCTTATCCACATGGAGCCTGGTTAAAATTCTCTCTCCCTCTGCCTACCTCTCATTCTCTCTCTCAAATAAATACTATCTTAAAAATAAAAACAAACAAAAAAAATCCCATGGCTTGTATTTTCCACTTAACCTCTAAAATAGCAGTTAGGAAAGAAAGATCGCTGTCTGTATCATATACAACTTCTGCTATTTAAGACTGAAGAAGACACCAACTCTAATACACTTTGTCTAAAATGCCCACTCCTCTTCAACCTTCAAAACACCAAAAGCTCAAGGTTAACTTCCAGGCAGAGTTAACCATATATATTTACTTTAATTCTGTACAGACATGTATCACATTATACTGTAATTAGTCCATCTCTGTATCCGCCTCTTTTACTAAACTATGAATTCCCTAATGTCCCAGAATGTCTTTCATATCCGTATTTCCAGTTCCTAGCAAGTACCTGGTAAACATCAGGCACTCAAATGTTTACTAAGTAAATTGAGTAAAAATGAAAGTAGGCCCCAATAATTCAAATTCTTATTAAAAGATTACATTCATACATTTTAAAAGATAAAAATTCAAAGTCATACTGGTAACCCAAGATTAAAAGTTTAGAGCAACCCTAAGTGATGGCGACTATAAAATCTGTGTTCTAGTCCTGGCTCTGCCAACTGGCTGTGTGATCTTATGTAAGTCGTTTTACCTGTAAAGCCCTCTCTATTTCCACCTACAAAATTAGGACATTATTTTTTGAAGGTTTCTATTGGCTCTAAAATTTCATTTCTCCAAATTTTAAACTTTGGACTTAGATGAAAATATTTATACAGGGGACATTTTGTTGTTTTGACTGCCCAATATCTTTTCATATTTGGGAGGATCCCAAAATAGGTGGGATACAGTCCCCTCTCAAGCCCTAGCATTAGAGAACAGCACCTAATTTAAGTAAGGCTAATTAGACACTTCTGGTAGAGGATATGAATCTTGAGGAAAGGCACAGGATCTTTTGCAGATTATTCTCAGGGATCTTGAAGGAGCTGAGTGTCCAGCAGTGCAACCAATCTAGGGTAAATAAAACCAGCAACACTGCCCTAAGGAGATTATCCCTACAGCAGGTCCTGGCTGTTCTCCTGGCCAACCTGTATTCTGGCCTTCTTGTCAATGCCCTGAGTGACCTAACACCTTTAATTAATCCCTTTGATTAATGCCTTTCAGCTTAAGTCAAGCAGTATCAGCTTCATTTCCAACTAAAAACCCTAGCCAGTACAATTTATACTGATGTTCTGACTAAAAAAGTATAACCATTTTTAAAAATTTTTAATTTGAATTAAAAACTGCAAAACAGGATTCACTGCAAACACAGAAATAGGGAAGGAACTTTACAATACACAATAGGATCTTTCAGGAGAAAGCAAAAGCAAAACCACAGCTAGACTTGCTTAGAGAACAATTCAGGCATCACACGGCACCAATTATGAAACTTTTCAGGACTAGTAAGGCATTCTTCAATAAAAATTAAGCATCACCCTTGCATGTCATTCTTATCACATAATGAAGGGCAGAAATGCCTTATTAAAAGTACATCAGAGGCTCATAAAATTACATAGTAATAAGATTTTAAGAAAATTAAACTATATGACTGTATGCAATATTTTTAATGGCCTTCTGAAGTGGTACAGAGCTTCAGACCCATTACTTAATCAACCTCTCCTATATAATTAAAGGTCAGTAGGTGCCCTTGATTCAAATTATGAGACTAAATCCCCAGAGGGGGAGAAAAATGTCTTGTGCAGGCCATGACATTCATTCTTGAAATAAACTAAATGCTAGTGCAAGACTGCATCATAAAATGCAAATGATTCTTGTCTCTGGTTCAACAATCTCTGAAGGGTCTCAGCTTCTAAATACTGACAGAACGGACCTAATTAGCACACAGGTACCCAAAGTGACTCTTTATCGTGTATGTGGACGAAGGAAAACCTCTCACCATACATCTCTTTAGCCTGCTGTGCTAAATCCTTATTTGGACAGGGTGGGTGTCTAAACCTTATTATCTGAGACTTAAAAAATAACAAAGGACAAAAGAGATTATTCCCAAAATAGAAACAGCAGATTAGTAAGAGGATCAAGACAAGACACCCAGTACTTCCCTTACTCCAAACCTAGAGTCATTTCAATATGTGAGAAAGGCTGGACTGAGAGGTATGGAAACTGAAGGCACAAAACTATTAAAACAGAGTAGTAAGTATAACAAGTTTTGGCTCATGTAGGAGGTCCTGCCATCAGTATACAGACTTTGATATAAACGTCCAAAATGATTCAAATGAAGCCATCCCTGTAATTAGTAATTCCAGCAAGACAACTGCCTCATTTCACATAATCCCTCCTTAAATTCCAAAGTACTGTCAAAGTTAGAGACTTTCAAATATATCTGTCATGAGACACAAGAAATACAAGACATCAGCTAGTTCACTGCTATTCTGGGCCAACTGGTTAATGGTAAAATAATGAAGACAATGTCAAAAAATTCAAGTCAGATTTTATGTAATTCTGATGTTCTAAGAAGAATATGTCAGTAAATAATCTTTGACAGTGGCAAAAAAGAAAAAGGATTTTTTGCTGATCGTTTATCTAGTTAATAATACACTGAAAAGTTAAAATTGTTCTAAATGCCCTGAGAGACAAAAATGGGAAAGAATTTTCTTTATGAAATTTTACTGGCACTTATTTACTCAAATTTCTGGAGCAATGGACTGTAACTTTTTTAAAAAGAGGAGGGGTTAATGGAACATTTTCCCCGAGCCTTTCATATTTCTTAACTTCCTTCCTCTTTTTGTTCCTGTAACTTTTTAAAAAAAAGAATTTATTTATTTGTCAGAGAGAGAAAGAGTACATGGGCGAGCATGCACAAGCAGGGGGAACAGCAGGCAGAGGAAGACGACGACTCCCCACTGAGCAAGGAGCCCCGATGCAGGACTCAATACCAGGACCCTGGGATCATGACCAGAGCCAAAGAGAGATGCTTAATCGACTGAGCAACCCAGGCACCCCTTCTATAATTTTTTTTTAATGTTTCAAAGCAATAAAAAATTACTACTATATCTTTTCCATAAAATCTGCCCTGGGCTCACAGAACGAGGGATTCTGTACCAAAAATACTGACTGAAAGTTATTCTGTTTGGACTTAAGTGAAACCAATTGGGTAAGAATCATAAACCAAGCATTAAAAGACCGGATTTCTACACCTGGTCCCCATCAGTCAGTCAAAGTCACTTTGTACAAATTAGTTCTTTTCTCAGATTTTCTTGCTACTGCTAGATAAATGAGATTCTATTTGTTAAGATGTTCTTTAACACAAGAGAACTGAAAGTAAAGTTATTCCTTTTCATTCTGAATAGTACTCAACGTAAGAGAAAACATATACCATATAAAAGTATACATTCAAAGAAAGTACTAGGACAAGAAGGTACAGAAACAGCACAAAAGAACTAAATGCTGTGATTTAGTGGCCATGGTACAATCACGCTCTTCTTCCATTATACAATGAAAAAAAAAAAAATGCACTTGTCCCAAGGCACATTCAACTGTGCTCTATTATCCTTTCACTAGAGCAAAATCTGAAATTTTCTAAACTAGCTATGACAACCACAGCAGTGGCTCCTTTAAAGCAAACTGAATAAACACTTAAGCAAAGAAAGTTAATCTGAATCCAAAATAGTTATTCAATAAGAGACAAAATGTTAGAAACATGAGAAACCTATAGAACCACTTTATAATCAAGATATAGTTGAACAGCACATTTGTCACCCTAGCAAGGTAACAAACATTTTTCTTTAAATCCTCAAAATGGACACCATCAAAGTATTTTTTGAAGTTTTTTTTTTAAATTTTTTAAAAGATTTTATTTATTCACTTGACAGAGAGAGATCACATGTAGGCAGAGAGGCAGGCAGAGAGAGAGAGTGGGGGGAGGAAGCAGGCTCCCCGCTCAGCAGAGAGCCCGATGTGGGGCTGGATCCCAGAACACTGATACCATGACCTGAGTCAAAAGCAAAGGCTTAACCCACCACTGAGCCACCCAGGCGCCCCGGACATCATCAAAATTTTAAGTATATGACTGAATTCAGGCCTGAACTGGAAAACAAACCATAAATGAAAGCCTTTGTTAAATAACAACTCTGGGGCGCCTGGGTGGCTCAGTGCGTTAAGCCTCTGCCTTCGACTCAGGTCATGATCTCAGGGTCCTGGGATCGAGTCCCGTATCTCTGCTCAGCAGGGAGCCTGCTTCCCCCCTTCTCTCTCTCTGCCTGCCTCTCTGCCTACTTGTGATCTCTCTCTGTAAAATAAATAAACAAAATCTTTAAATAAATAAATAAATAAATAACTCTGGAGGATCAAAAAGGCACCTTAAGTGTTCTGACCTTAATCTGAGTTTATGATATTCCCAAGTGGGTTAATAGAGAGCTATACCTCTTCAGGAGTTGGATTAGAATAAAAAATGTTTGAACTGCCCCTAGGTTTCAGAAATAGCCCAAAGAGGGAAGAAAGGGAAACTGTATACCGGGCCTAGTCATCAACTGGTCTCTTTCTACCACCGTGGATAGTACTACTGGCTCAAATGTTTACCGTATTTGTTCTTTTTTTTTTCCTTTTTTTTTTTAAGGTTTTTTTTATTTATTTGACAGATCACAAGTAGGCAGAGAGAGAGAGAGGAGGAGGAGGCAGGCTCTCTGCTGAGCAGAGAGCCCGATGCGGGACTCGATCCCAGGACCCTGAGATCATGACCTGAGCCGAAGGCAGAGGCTCTAACCACTGAGCCACCCAGGCGCCCCTACCGTATTTGTTCTTTATCTTGTTTTCTTCTCCAGCTCCTGCTAATGGCAGACCTACTAAACAGAGGCTCCAGGATATACTACCCATAAAAACATACGAAGTAAGCTAAATCAAAGAATGTCATCTACCACATGGACCCCCAACACTATTCAATTCCCACCTCAAAACATCTTCCCTCCCTTTTCAGCAGGTAGCCAGCCCTGTTATGGTCTTTCTCCTCTCTCCTAAATAGATCCAACAGGGAATTTTCCTCCCAAACTTGACTACTGTGAAACATGGATATTTCATCATCAAAAACAGAATGAAAATTCAAACAGTTAATTGATAATTTCTTAATTTAAAAGTTTTCCTCCCATAAATATTCTCACACCTGAGCCTGTTTCATTAGACCAATGGACAAGTTGCAAAATGCTAACAGAAATTAGACAAACTACCTATCATGCTTTATTACATTATAAGACTGTTATAACTTTAAATTGCATTTATACCCTCAAGGTGGACATTTGGTAACTATTAAATTTTTGATCTACTAATCTATATAAACTAATAAGATCTACTAATAAAAGAATCAGAAAACCACAGTCTAGGACCAACCACCTATTTTTGTAAATAAAATTTTATTAGGAAACAAATTTAGGGGGAGGGAAGAGCAGTTTAGGAGTATCGGTTTAAAGGAAATGCAAAGACACCATAAATAAGAGCTAGATCAAATCAGAGCTAAATCATGAGATTACTTGAAAACTGTAAGGGCTCAAATTTAAAAACCACAGATTAACAAATTCAATCGGTGCTACTGCATTTTTTCACAGAAGTTTTGATGAAGATGACAGCGTGATTTCAGAGCCTAATGAAACAGTATTTCCTAAGTTCTCGCTAAAGCAGCAAAAATCTGGCCTAATTTTTGCAGGTTAAAATACTGGGCTCCTGGTTTATCTGAGGAAGACAAAAATCCCTTCCAGCCGAAAGAGTCACGATAACACAAGAGCCCTCCGGGCATTTCTCACGAAATTCCATTGAGAATGAAGTAATTTTGTAATTGCATAACCATACCCTTAGTTCAAATTTAAAACCTGTTTTGAGTTAACACCTTTCTGGATGAGTTAAAGATTACGTGAATGATGGGTTACATGCCTTCAATATCTAATTTAATTTTTACAAGGTTATTTCTTCGGTGTCACGCTCCCTATTCAAAGTCTTCCCTCCTACGCTAACCTATACTTCGTTATTTCTAACCCGACACGTGAAATTAACACGAAGAGCAACAAAAAACGTGTCTTGCTAAAACAGGTCAAGTTACTGCATCGCCACTTCCAGTACCTGCGTGTAAACGGGAGACACTGAGCCAAAAGGCAGGCCCCAGGGTTCGCCGTGCCAACCTCCCAACCAGACGGGCCCCCACCCCAGCGAACACAAACCACCTTGCCGCAGAGCTCACCTCTGCAACTCCTCCTCCTGGATCCTCTCCTCGTCCCACACGAACACGCCAGCCAGCGCCGCCATCACGGCAGAGGCATGGCCAGGGCGGCCTCGCAGCCGGCGCCAGAGGCGACCGAGGAGGACGCGGCGCGAGCTCTCTGAGTAGAGGCGACCGTACAGCTGCGCGATCTGCTGCGCGCGCCGCACACGCAGGCCCGTCACGAAGCGGCACTGATTGGCCAGCAGGGCGAGCAGGCCCCCGCCGCGCGCTCCCGAACGCCCCGCCGCCGCCGCACCCGCCAGCCAGGCGGCCAGGGCCGGCGGCCTCCGCAGGAACATGCCGCCTGCGCGCGCCCCGCCCAGACCCCCTTACCCAACCCCCGCCCCGCCGCTGTGCCCGCCGCGCGCCCGGAGGCAAACTAGGCCTCCCTCTCACAGGGCAGAAGGAACGAGCCCGGGAAGCCTCGGCGGCCTTAGGCCGAGTGCCCCTAACTGGCCGACCCCGACCTCGTCTCACGATCTAACAGGCTTTTCATCTCTCTCTGCAGCAACCGCTGAGGAAGAGTCCCCTTTGCGGAGAGAGTCGGTCATGGCACAGCCGCGGGGGCGGCCCCGCCACCGCGGCAAGAGGCGTTCGTAAGCTCGGGCCGGGAGCCCCACGGGCCGACGGCCGGGCGGCCCCGTTGGCCCCTGCCTCCTTGGCGTCCTCAAGCCGGCGCCAGGGCTCGGGGAGTAGAGCTCCTGGAAAGCAGCAAGGTGGGCGGCTCAGTCAAGGCAGCAGGTGAGGTCCCGGGCGTTCCGCGTCCGCCACATGCACTGCTTGCCCACAACCTACTCCCCTCGCGGCCGCCCGAGCCCTGATTGGGTGCGGCCCGAACTCCTCGATGCTGATTGGCGCTGCCAAGGACTCGTCACCGCTCCTTCCCGCCCCTCAGTGCGGCGTGCCGGGCCCCGGGCTAGCAAGGTAGGTGGCGCACAAGAGAGCTAGTCAAGGGCGCCCCAGAGTTTGACCCGCAGACCCTGCCGCCGCAGCCGCCGCCGCCATATTCCGGCCGCCAGACCCCACCCCGCGTGGGGGCGCGACCAAGTGCAAGTTAGGTTCTTGGGCGTTGCTCGATTGGTCTGAGACGGGGGAGAGTCGCCTCTTTCAGTAATCTGAGTGTAGGGTGGGATGGGGTCTCGGCATTTCCTCGGCGGGGTGCTGGGACTCTCCAGGTTGGGGAGGAGGAGGGCGGGGGGCGGGACGGTGTAGACGCCTTTGGTGAATGGAGACCCTGCTGAGTCCTAGAAGGACTGCCGTAGAAACCACCGATCTCTTCGGCTGGCTCTCCCACAAGCGCCCTTGATAACCAGGGTATTGAGACGGCCTCCGAGGATCGGAGTTTTAGCACTCAACTTCTCTCCGCGAACCCCACGTCGCTAGAGTGGGCCGTTGTGGCATCCTTAGAGTTCAGAACACTTTCCAGAGAGCTACATGCGCAGGTGGGCAGGTGGCTGTAACGGGCTGGATGGAAATGAGGAAGCGTCTTGGTCAAGGGCAGCAGAATGGAGTTACTTAGGGCGGATGCCCCAGTTCGAGTAGTAGCTGTTCCACTGCCTTTGACTCAAAAAGGTGCCAGCGTGAGAATGTAAACAGGCTTCCTGAAACCTACTTCGCACCACCTATGAGCACCCTGGCTAAACCACCTCGAAAGACATTAAGTTATTATTCTGTATCCAATCTCATTAAAATGAAACTGTTGGATGTCCAGTAGGAAAACCTCTGCCTTCAGCTTGGGTCGTGATCCCAAGGTCCTGGGATCGAGCCCCACATTGGGCTCTGCTCGGCGGGAAGCCTGCTTCCTCCTCTCTCTCTGCCTGCCTCTCTGCCTACTTGTGATCTCTCTCTCTGTCAAATAAATAAATAAAATCTTTTTAAAAATAAAAAAATGGGTGGCACAAATAAGCTTGCTGTCTCCATTTCTGTACCCACTTGTCAGTTCTTCCTCTGGAATTTTATAAATCAGACTTTTCTACACCATTCTCTCTGCCTTTTTTTAGGCCCTAACAGTATTCTGTAGCCTGACCTCCCTTCCAGTTTATTATCAACAAACTGTTTTTCTTGTGTATTTCCAGAACGAGCTGAAAAGCTTTATTCCCTTTGTATGTTTTTAAGTTGACCCAAAATTCTTCATCATGAGCCTATCTTATGTAATTTAGGTTCTGCCTTTCAGACCAACCAAAACATAAAGTTGAGTCGGCCCAGCAATAATTCAGTAGTAAAACAGAAGTAGTACATCCAGAATTGGGTATGAGCAGGATCAGGAGCGCAAGTAAGCTATACCAGCAGGTAGCCTAGACATCCATATCATCTGCTGTTTGTGGACCAACACCTCTCCATCAGCCCATACCTATGGCTGCACTGGAAGTGGGGTCCCTTTATGACCACTCGATAAAGGAGGAAAAAAAGCAAAATTTGATTGGCAGATAGGTCAGAATGGTATGTGGGTACAAGCAGAAAATGAACTGTGGCTGTACTGTAGCCCCACCTTGAGGTGATCTTGAAAGACAGCGGCCAGGGAAATTCTCCCAGTGGATAAATTCTCTCAGTGGTTAAACCTGGCCATTCACTTTGTGTGGAAAGAAATGTAACCATAGTTAGAATATATATGGACTGGCAGTTGACTTGGCTGCTTGACCGACCTGGCAGGAGAAGGAAAGATGAAGGATGAAAAGGTCTGGGAGAGAGGTACGTATGTAGATGGACTATGTGAGTGGGACCGAAGTGCACAGATGCCCATCCAAGAGTATCTACCATAGAGGAGGCACTAAACAACCAAGTAGAGAGAATGACTCACCAATTAATGTCAGATGCTATCAGCCACCTCAGTACCACCACAATGGGCATGTGAAGAGTAGCCACGTAGCAGGGATGGGAGTAACACATGGATCCAAGAGCAGGGGTTCCCACTCACAAAGGCTGATTCCACTGCTAAATGCCCAGCCTTGCAGCAATGAATCCAATGCTGAGCCTCCCAGATGGCAGTATACCTCAAGGAAAGCAACCAGGTGCTTGACAACTTTGGGTACTTTCCAGCCTGGGAATGGCATGAATTTATGTTGACTGCAATTACTACGTTCTGGGTGTCATTTGCCTCTTTCGCCTGCAGGGCCTCAGCCAGCACTAGTATCTTCAGTGTTGATTGTCTGACCCATTGACAAAAGTTCCCACATAAAAATGCATCAGACCAAAGGACCCACTGCACCGTTTGGAGGCAAGACAATGGCACATGACCATGGGATCCACTGGCCTTATCACATTCTGTACCATCTAGATGCCAGCATGAACAGAGAAGGAACAGCCGGTGAAGGCACAGCTGAGGTTCCAGCATAGAGATGGTACCAACTAAGGATGGGCTACCACCTACCACAACACAGTGTACGGTCTGTCAACTGTCAGTGTGGTGCTATGTCCCAATAAGAACAGATAGGTCTAGGGGTACCTGGGTGGCTCAGTCATTAAGCATCGCCTTCGGCTCAGGTCATGATCCCAGGGTCCTGGGATCAAGCCCCGCATTGGGCTCCCTGCTCCGCAGGAGGCCTGCTTCTCCCTGTCCCACTCCCCCTGCTTGTGTTCCCTCTCTTGCTGTCACATAAATGAATAAAACCTTAAAAAAAAAGAAGAATAGAGATAGGTCCTTGGTGCAAGGGGTGGAAATAGGAGTGGCTTCACTTAGCATTAAGCCCAGTGATCCCGTTGGGTATTTCTGTCACTGCAACTCTGCACTACGAGGGTTTTGAGGTCCTGTTTCCCGAAGATGAAGTCTTTTCATCAGGGGCTATAGCAAAAATCCCGCTGCACTTTAATTTACAAGTGCCACGTGGCACTTTGAGCTCTTCATGCCAAGGGAGCAGCAGGCAAGAAGCAGGAGTCGCCACCCTGGCAGCAGTAACTGACCCTGATTATCAGGAAGAGTCAGGGCTGCAGTTACACAACCAGGAGCAAAGAGGAAGATGTTTTCAGCCCTGATGCAGTCCAGCTGGCTGTCTCTTTGTTAAACCCTGGCTCAGTTTCGAAAGTAAATAGAGAAGTACAGCAGCCAAAGCTTGAAAAGGATGTGGTGACCAGGTGCTCAGCAGAGGGGCTTCTTGAGGGTGAGAAGCACCTAAAATGGGTGGTAGAGGAGGAAGACGATAACAGTTGGGGGCTCAAGACCAGGCGTAGTGGTGGGAAATGTGGCTCATCCCATTAACCATCAGCCTCCCTTAGAAAAGTCAAGCTGCTCCCAAAGCCTATACAAAGAAGTGGATCTGAGTAGTAGGCATAAGGAATACTGGACACCATGATGTGCCATCAAGTCCACCTTCAGGACTGAAGGGCTTCTTGCCCCTACCTACTTTGAGTAGCTGGGAGACAGCGCTCAGTTACCAGCCTGCTTCAGGAACTGCCCTCGGGTGACAGATTTCCTCAGCCAAGATAACACTGTCCTCTGTAGGTACAGCATGCATCCAGTGACTGACTGAAGCTAGTGTGTAAAGGCTTGGTCCTCCCACCCCAATTCAGGACAACTCGAAAGGCCATCCCAGCTTCAGAACTGGGGAGTTACCTCAGGCATTTACACCACACCTTCCCCCTCTGACCAAGATTACTTCCTTCCCTGTTGAACCCGAGATCACCTCTAATACCACATGCTAATCTTCATCTCAGTCTGCTGCCCAGGGGACCCAACCTGAAAGAGCCTGTTATCAAGCTCAGTAGAATGTGTCTGTCCAGAAAGCTGGTACTGGAAGTCAGGTCATGGGCTCTCTCTGCCTGGAAAGTGCTATGGGCACTGCATACCCCCCTCCAGCTGTCTTTCTCTGGTATCCTTAGCAGATGTCCTTGTCCTCTGACCTGCCCTTCCTCATGACAGGTTCCTCATGCAGGCTCCAGGTCCCACACTGGACATCATCTCTCCTGGTTTGGGGATCTGGCAGGAGGAGGAAGCACCAATTCATTGACTTAGCAGCATATGTAAAAATCATTTCATAGGCATTATACCTGAGAACAGGCATTCCCCAGAGAATTAAATGGGCCCGTTTTAAGTTAATTCGGCTTTGATGCCCATGCCTTGGTCTTTTCCCCAAGTACTTGGAAAGTAATTTGCCTGAGTCTGATGCAAACCCTGGAATCCAACTGTCCAGCCACAAGGCAACAGTAATTGCCTTCTCTTCCCTTCAAAATGGTATGTAACCAAAAGCTCTGTTCATCAATTATTCAGAACAAAGTGTTGACAGCATTCATCGACTTACTCATCCATATGTGCCATCTTTTCCTAGCAGGCAGTTTCTCCTAATTTACAACTTAGAAGCAATTCATGGAAGCATCTGTTTTTGTCATCAAGGACAGAGCTGTGTATGAAACCACCAGGCCAAAGATACCTCGTGTCAGCTCTTCCAGAACCAGATCAAAATCCCTTGGATAAAAGAGACTCACTCCAGCCCTTAAACAAGAGATTAGTGTGAGCCTAGGGCTGCTGTTGGCCATCTTCCCCACATTTGGAGAGAGACTTCCTAAGCCCATGAACAGAACAGAGAGAGAGAAAGAGAAATAATGTTGTGACATTATCATTTAAGCACCTGGATCCAGTCAGGTCACCTTTTCAGTTATAGGAAACAATAAATTCTATTTAAAATAGTTCTCTGGTGGGGCGCCTGGGTGGCTCAGTGGGTTAAAGCCTCTGCCTTAGGCTCAGGTCATGATCTCAGGCTCCTGGGATCGAACCCCATATCCGGCTCTCTGCTCAGCGGGGAGCCTGCTTCCCTTCCTCTCTCTCTGCCTGCCTCTCTGCCTACTTGTGATCTCTGTCTGTCAAATGAATAAATCTTAAAAAAAAAAAATAGTTCTCTGTTAAGAGTTCTGTATCCTGCGGCTTTAGGTATTCTGATAATACCTTTGCACTCCAGGACCTCACGGGTTGGGTCCATCCACCTTATCACTCCCCTCCAGTGGGTTATCACACTGCTCAAAACATTCACTGTCCCCCAAAGCCTGTCCCTTTCTTTCCTGCTTTCACCCCATTGATTACATTATTCTCAAGAAAGCCTACCCATTCTTCAAGGCCCATATAAAGTCTCTCCCCCTTTATGAAGCCTTCCTGGACCATTACAGTATCAAGGGGCAGTCAGGAGCCCTTGTCAGATCTCTGCTTTACAGATTTCCTCTTTTCTGACAGCTGGACTGGAAGGTCCTTGAGGGCAAGGACTGTTAATAATTTTGCATCCTTCACAAAGCACATTGTGTTCATTTTATTTGGTGTGTGAACAATGCGTAAGAAAGCATGACCCCCTGGTCCTAATGAACTTAAAATGTAAAAAACAAGACATAAAGCCTGTCAGTATAATTGTGTGTTCAAAGGTCAAAAAACGCACAAAATTCTCTCACCACTGTACTAGAAGCAAACAGGTGGGAAAGAATGAGACTAAGGGACAGCCTTTTCCTTTTTAAAACAAAACCCACCCACCACCCCAAGGTTATTCCAGAAGGAAACTCCCGGCTGATAGTGGTGGCACTAGAAATCTAGGTGAGAGAACCCCAAGAGGAAGGTAAAACCAAGATGGAAGACTGAGCTACAGTGTCTAATCAGACTTCACTGTGTAGGGAAGATCCTTTACATAAGGGCTAGCTGTCATTTTTGCTACAGAGACAAAAAGAACAGGAAGCTTCCAGACAGGGCTGCCTACAGGCCCTGTGCCTTCAGCCCCATTCTCAGAGCCATACAAGCCCTTAAATAAGATGGAACCACAGATGTCTCTTAAAGTTTTTCATTACTAAATTCTATAGACACATGGTTGGGGTAAGGAGCCTCTACCTCTCCTTGAACTCAACTTACAAAAACCCTCACTATCCACTGTGTTGTTTTCCCACTCAGCTTAGAGGGCAGGTCAGGCCAATACAAATCCTTCAGTTTTGGTTTGTTTTGTTTTTTGTTTGAGAGATCGAGTAAGCAGGAGAGCAGGAGTAGGGGAGGAGGAGAAGCAGATGCTTAACCGACTTAAGTCAGCAGGCACCCCCTGAAGTCCTCTCTCTCACCCTCTGTGCTCCCCCTGCTTGTGCTCATTCATGTGCTTGCTCTCACTCTCTCTCAAATCTTTTTTTTTTTAAGATTTTATTTATTTATTTGACAGACAGAGAGCACAAGTAGGCAGGGAGAGAGAGGGGGAAGCAGACTCCCTGCTGAGCAGGGAGCCTGATGTGGGGCTCCATCCCAGGACCCTGGGATCATGACCTGAGCTGAAGGCAGAGGCTTTAACCCACTGAGCCACCCAGGTACCCCCAAATAAAATCTTAAAAAACTAAAATTAAATACCACTCCCACAAAAAAATGCAGGAGAGAAGGATTTTAGGCTATTTGAAACCAAGGGCCAAAAGTGTATTACTGCCTTTGTCTCCCCACAGAACCTTGAGACCTATGAATTTAGTGGCTGATGGAGTGCACATTTGTAGGTGAGATGTCAGCTGAAGATTCTCTAGTTATTTTAAGAAAACTGTTCTTCCCCAAGATGCAACCACCTCTTCCTCTGTTCCCCAAGGTTCTCTCCTTGCTGCCCTTCATATCCTGCATCTTCTCATCCGTGAGCCCCTCTAGGCCCGCACTGCTGGCTCTGCCTCCATGTTGTGAGACGCCAGGCCCCGGGGACCAAGAGTGACTGCTCTCTTCTTCCCCTTCTGCCAGCTTCCAGGCCCCGCACTACTTCCTGTTTCCCATACCCTCTGACTCTTCCACTTAGTATGAGGCTGAGTCTCCTCCACACTGTCACCAGTCATTAAAATAAACCTGAGTCCCTCCTTCCTCTTCTCAAAACCTGTCCAGGACTCCCCACTTCTTAGAGTGCCTTAAATGGGGCCCTCTCAGCTTTCTAACCTCTTCTCTCACATCCTGGCCTCCAGTTGTGCTTCTGCTCTTGCTATCCCCTCGGTGGGAGTTCCCCACACCCTACCTCCAAACCCTCACTGCGGGCCTGACTCAAGCTTCCTCCTCCAGGAAGCCTTTTATAATTGCTCAGGTCACAACCAGCCTCCCTTCTTGGCATACTTTCCCCGACTGTCCATTAGACCACTTACTTCACTGCCTTTTTGTGAACAAGTCCATCTCCTGAACTAAGAATATAAAAGCCTTGGAGACAGGCCCGCTGGTCCTCATGTTTCTTCTCGTGGTGCCCAACAGTGCCTTGTATACAATGCAAGGTACCATTCGTAAATGTCTGAAATGAAATGAAAGGAGAGAGAAGACATACCTAGCTCTCAAGAAGTATGTATACTCTCCCAAGGAATAAAAAAAGAACACCTGAACGGGCTGCTCCTCAAAGGGAGCCCGAAGCTCTTTTACCGTGATGTCCATCTGGGGCCCGGTGTGTCGCCTGAATGAAGGGAAAGTGGGTAACTGTGTGAGGCATGGACACTGTAGAGCTCTTCCACAAGGTACACTCCCGAAACTGTCTCCACTCACATGCCTCTCCCTGGAAGTGACCATTCCCTGTGGTTTCAAAAGAAAGTGCAGCTCCTTCCACAAGTCCTAGCTCTGAAGAAGTCTGTTTCTTCCCACACAATGGTTGGAGTACAGAAGCAGCTTTCTCTTCTGCCTCTAACGAGCAGCTGCAAAGAAAAGCTCAGGGTTTGAAGTCAGGGACTTGGGCTGGAGGTCTCTACTGCTCCTAGCCTTGGGACCCTGGTGCGGAAGTTGTCAGGATTAGGAGGGTCTTAAAAGGAAAAATGCCTTGCATTTGAATAAACACATGCAAGCATTCTCTCCCCACTGTTTTTTTTTGTTTGTTTTTTTTTTAATTACACCCTTAATCATAAATTTCTCCTGCTTTTCTAGGAGCAAGGGAACAAACCAAGTCAGGGAAATTGTGACAGAAAAATGACAGGGAGCCACTGGCATTTACATTCTTATTTGTAATTTGTTTTTTGTTTTGTTTTGCTTTTTAATTTTTTTTTCTAGAAAAAAAAAAAAAAAAAAACACAACCAGGGGAATTTATATGACAAACTATCCATGTCAGGATGGCAGGAGAAAAGAGAAAGGCCAGAGGTGAGGGGAAGCTAATAAAAAGTGGGTTCCGAGTCACGTGGAACGGTCCACAGGGTCATGTCTGGGTCCTCATGAGATGACTAGTCACTTTGGCATGCGTGTTTGGTGCCCACTCTCTTGGTCTGCCTGCTTAGACCCTCATGGTCAGAGAGAGCTGGCCACACCCTGGAGATCTGCCAAAGGCAAACTCGGACTTTACAGAAAGACATAAGACTTAATTTAGCTCCTTGGTTTTGTGCTCAGGTATCATACTGCAGTCTTTCTTGCCTAAGGGAAGAGACTGGAAGAGTGAGAGGTCACCCTGGGACACACTCTGGCATCAGAGTGAACTCCAGGCAGCCACTCACTCATGCACAGACATGGTCTTCACTTCCCACACAGGCATCTGTCCGGACATCCCCAGGCAAACTCGCTGAAGAAGGACGAGGGACAAGACAGTCCCTTTCTAGCCACAATTCGACAGTGGTATCCACTCTCCAGTCTTGCTCTGTCTATTGCCTGTGAAAGGAAACTGGGATCCAATCTGCTTTTCAGCTCAGCACCAGACACTGATTCCAAAGAGCTTGGCCATCTGGATCCACGTTGAAGGTCTCTCAAGTTTCTCCCACTTTGTGCCCCAGATCTCTAGGCCCAGCATTCAGCCAGACCCAGAGCTGTGTGTAGCTGACAGGACAGAATGATGGCCGGGCAAGAAAGAGCCGGGAGCGCACGGCAAGACCAGAGTACATTCAAGAAGAGAAAAGGGGCATGCAGCAAGCTGTTGCCCCAAGTCACAGTCTAGGGGACACACTGAGCCTGAAGGATGCAGCCAGGTCTCCTGCTCTGAAGGGCTGGTTCTGGCACCTCACGCAACAGGACCCCACTGGTTGCAGTTCCTATGTGGCTCATGGCAGGTTTCCTGCCCTGCTATGGCCCCTGTTCCTGCTTGGAGGCCAGGTTACATCTCAGTGCCACAGTCCTGAGGAGCACCACGCTGGCCAGCCAGCCAGGCCACAGTCCTCAGCCCTCGGGGCCGGGGCCGATAGGGCTCTGGGTTCCACAGGAAGGGCCCAGGGAGCCGGGTCGCGGTCGGGGAGGAGGCAAGGGAAGAGGCTGCATTCTGCTGGGAGAGGTTCAGGGAGGAGCTGCCTGGGGGAAGCCGTGGCCCAAAACACTGCTGAGCCAAAAGGAATGGGATAAAATGTCTGAAAAAACGACAACAGGCTTGTCGCTAGTTTAAAAAGAGTATTGTTGCTGTTGGTTGGTTCTGCTTTTTCCTTTTAAAACCACTCACATTTTAAAAGGTGAAAGGGCTAGGGAGACTTGGCCCGCCCTTACTCTGATCCTTTATGGGCACCAGGGGGCCTCAGGCCCATGCCAGCAGCTGCGCTCCCTGCCTGGGCTCCAGCCACCCACACAAGGGCAGGGCAGAAGAGTGCAGCCTCAGCTTCCTGACAGCAATTCCTTCTTCCCAGAAAACCAGAAGATGTGTGATGGGAAGTCCAAAGACTAAAGTGCAGAGAATTCCACGGAGCGGGCGGCCTGGGGCTGCAGCACTCCAAGTAGGAATTGGGGGTGGGGATCAGTCCAGGGCTACAGCGGTGGGACAAACACTGACTGTTATGAAATGAGCCTGCAGGGCCCAGTCCCCCTTTCCCTTTGGACCTGCTGACACTTCTATCTGTAAGTCCCCACCATCAGCAACTCCCCAGGGAAAGTCCCAGTTTCAAAGCTATGGCCCATGAAGGGAGAAAACTTGTATGACCATCCCTGGTTGGTAATGACTAGTGACCACAAAGGGACAGGAAGGTGACAAGAGGGGAAACAGTGCATTATATAAAATCTGTGAATCCCAGGTTTGGAGAGCAGGGATACATGAACCACCCTAAAGGCAGAGTCTCTCCTGGGAAGGTTTGGTGAAATGGTCAGGATCCTACCAGTGAGGCCTGCTGGGGAGAGGAGCTCCTCTGGGTTTGAGAGGCGCTGCAGAGTGGGGAGGGGCTGCTGCAGAAGAAAGCCCTGGGCCAGCATTAGGGTGTGTAGGCCGGGGGCGGCTGGAATTGGTTGATGACCTCATACTCTGCTGGGTAGGGCTCATTCTCCTCCATCTCGGACAGCAGCTCCAGGGCCTGCTCCTCCTCTTCCGTGGGGTAGTGGCGCAGGAGGTTGGCTGCCGTGGCCAGGATTGAGGCCCCACCAGCTCCTGCTACCAGGTAGAAACTAACAGCAAAGGTGACATAGACCTGGGACCCATGGTACTTCTTATGTTGCTGCTGCTGGGCCAGGATGAGTTCAGAAGCCCAGTAGGAAAAGCCGATGACAGTGGCACACTGCAGGACTGGGAGACAGAGAGACAGCAGAGAAGGGAAGTTAGGAGGCATCTTGCAGCCAGGATGCTTCAAGAACCAACTGAGCCTCTCCCCAAACCCCATTCACAGAGAACTTGCCTGCTCCCAGACCCTGTGACAGGGAGCTTTCTTGGCCATGGGATTCTCCGGCGGGGACAGGGATGGGGATGGGGGCTGGGGCCAGATGCCTGACTCCTTCTGGGCCAGAGTCTTTCTGTTTCCAGAATTTGGAATTGGGATACCAGGTTGCTAGAAGTCACTGGGTGCTTGAAAGGGACAGACCGGGTCATGCAGTTGGGGGGCCGGAGTTAGCACCATCACAAGTCAAAATCAACAAAGCAGCCCAGTCAGGAGGGAGAAGAGAAGCTGCATCGAAGCAGAGAAAGGTGGCATGCAGACGAGCCAGAAAAAGAGAGTCTGATGAGACCATGCATTCCCGGGGAGACACAGTGAGACATCCTAGTTCCCTCCCTGCTCGTTGAGGGCCCCATGAGCTTTAGCTCCAGTTCTCAGCACTGAGATTTCTTGTGGAATACTAACAATGGTCCCCTTCTACAGCTGGGCTGAGTGGGTTTGTGGTCCTGGCAGGCATACATGCAAACGCAAGCAAGTCGCTATCACAGTCCATTGCTCTGTGAAAGGCTAGAGCTGAAAGGAGCATCTGGAATGGTATCTGCTCACAGAAGCCTCTTCGTCCCCACCTGCAACTCCAGACGGGCACCTCCGCCCCATGGCAGTTCCTTCCCCACGGCGAGCAGGCCCACGCTTACCTGTGAGGATGTGGGCAAAGGCATAGCGACGGGTGATCTTCAGCGCTGGATGCTTGGGCCCAAAGACATCGAGGAGGAACGCGGAGAGACTACACAGGATGCCCAGGAAGCAGAAGGCGGCAATGACCCGCAGGAGCAGTACTGTCTGGGGATTCATGCAGAAATCTGTAGGGCAAGAACCAAATCTTCAGGGCCCCACGTCCTCCCAAAGTCCTCCTGCTGGGAAGAGCTTGTGTCTCCCACCCCCCGCCACCCCCGCCCCAGTCCTTGGGAATCAGCGGAGTATGGCGAGGGGACTGCGTCTCAGCTCCTGCTCCTGCTCCCAGCCGGCCTGCAGAGGAGAGGAACTGCAAACAGGCTCCGCTGTGCCTCAAGTCCTTCTTCCCTTTCCAACAAAGTCACTCGAAGTGCAGGGCTCCACTTCCTTGTACTTGCCACACTCTGCTAACCATTTGTAAAGACCCTGACAATCAGCCTGACACGTCAGCCCATTCTGCTAAAGCATGCTTTAGACTGGCAGGAAAAGCCCACTGAGTTCTGAGCTGAGACAGCCACAGAGGACGATTAATACTGTCTATCCAGTCATTCATTCAGTCCCTTGAAAGACGCTGAAGCAGTTTAGAGAAACACAGAATTAAAAGTGCTAAATAAATTAGGAAAGATGGCAGACCAGACTTTCACATTTATTTCCGCTTCCTCCCTGCACCCTACTAAAACAAAAGAAGGAAAATTTTAAGGCATAAACCCACACAAAGAGGAAAGAGGTAAAACAAAATTCTGGGAAGCGGAAATTAAAAAGAGTTGGACCTACTTAGAATGGACTTAAAGGACTAGATTAGTTCAAGTCTAAGCCAGAAGTGTGAAAAGCTAAGAAGAGACTAGTTTATACCACAAAAGCCTGACAGACTCCGAAAGTGACACCTTCTAAAATGAGGGTGAAGCCGCTGACGGGTGCATGCTCTTTGCTCCACCACAACGAAGGAGTCAACCAAGAAGAAGGAAGATGCTCAAACAGGAGACCCAACATCTAGTGTGTCCCCGGGGTCAAAGAGAAGGGAGGTCCCAGGATGACAACCATATACCAGACACATAAAGTGAACTTCTAAGACTTTTAACACCTTTTTAAAAAAAGAAAATTGATCTATGGCGCCTGGGTGGCTCAGTGGGTTAAAGCCTCTGCCTTCGGCTCGGGTCATGATCCCAGGGTCCTGGGATGGAGCCCCACATCGGGCTCTCTGCTTAGCAGGGAGCCTGCTTCCTCCTTTCTCTCTCTCAGCCTGCCTCTCAGCCTCCTTGTGATCTGTCAAATAAATAAATAAAATCTTTAAAAAAAAAAAAAAAGAAAATTGATCTAGAAACCCTGTCAGTCCAGTTTTATATCTATTTAGTTTTGTATCTATGTGAACTAGTGCTCCCAGAAACACACAGAATAAAGGCTAAGCCAAAAAGAAACCATTTTAAGCTTTGATAAAGAGAAATGGGCCTTAACTTCCTCTCTTTCCTCTAGTCTAGCAGTGGGCAAGTTCTTCTTTCATTTAGGCCACGGGTTGTCAGCTAATTTGGGACAATTTGGAAACGGCTGGCAGTACTTAGACCATAGGCTCTTTTCCTGGGTCCTGATCTCAGGCGGAAAGGCTGTGGGATCACAGCAAGCAGCCCATGGTAATTCCCATGCAGGTGGGGCCAAGCCCTACATTCCCAGAAACACTGATCCTGAACCTAGAGGAAGGCAGACTGTTGTTTTGAAGTCCAAGAACCTGGAAGGGGACCTGACCCCCACAAGGCAGACTCAAACCAACAGACACTGACATCCCTGGGTCTTGGGCAGAGAGTCTGGCCTCCCATACTAAAGAACCAGACCAGGTATCAAGAGACTCTGCGCCTTTGTGACAGCACACACTCCCTGCCTCAGGCTCAGAATTCACCAGGCAGACACTGGCTTAGCCCACACGGGACTCCTGAGCCTTGATCTGGCTACAGATCTTCCATTAAGCTGCCCCAGAATTATCCACTACTCTCCTGTCAGCCAACCATCTGTCTGGGGCCCAGTCTTCCAGCCTGGCAAACTGTCTGAGGCCAAGAGGCTTCCTTTGTGTAAGCTCAGTCAGCAGCACGGCCTAGCCTTCACTTAACCCAGCCCTGCGGAGCCTAAGACAGCTGGCCTGAAGGAGCCTAGAAACCCACGGGCCTCTCTGCAAGCAAAGCTCCCAGAGGCAGATGCTGTTTCCTGCCTTTATTGGTGTATCTTTAAAAGCTCTCTGAGATAGCTCCTATCGGGCTCCACCCGGCAGGCAGCAGGGATGGGGCAGGACGAGTGTTCTAGGACATCCGAGAACAACCTGAGAGCGGCAGGGCTCACATCGCGCTCCCAACTGCAGCAGGCTCTGTTCTGATTCCAGCAGCGTTCCTTAATGTGGCCAGGTACTCCGAGTGGTGCTTTAATGGTGGTTCTTAAAAATCAACTCAACTTGAACCATTACTTTTCTTCCCCAAAGACTTACTTATTCATGAGAGCGAGCGAGCACATGCACAAGTGCAGGGGAGAGAGGGCCAAAGGGAGAGAGACTCCCAAACAGACTGTGCACTGAGCGTGTAGCCCAATGTGGAGACGATCTCAGTCCCTGAACTCACAACCTGAGCCAAAACCAACAGTAGGAGGTAAACTGGCTGCACCTTCCAGGCGCCCAACAATTAGCTTTCATCAAAGAAAGAAATACTCCAGGGCTGAATTCAGACACTTTCTTCAGCTGCAGAGGGAGTACAGGATGTCCATTTTATTACCATCCTTTAAAATGTACATGTATTATGTACACTCGTATATGTCTTATGTTTTGTAATACTCATTTCAATAATAAGGAAAACTTGCACATAAGAAGATTCAGGGAAGACATTCCTCCCTTTCTTTTTTTTTTTTTTTTAAGATTTTTATTTATTTGACAGAGATCACAAGTAGGCAGAGAGGCAGGCAGAGAGAGAGGGAGAAGCAGGCTCCCCGCGGAGCAGAGAGCCTGATGCGGGGCTCGATCTCAGGACCCTGAGATCATGACCTGAGCTGAAGGCAGAGGCTTTAACCCACTGAGCCACCCAGGCGCCCCCATTCCCCCCTTTCTTAATGTCCAACTGCCCCTCCCAAGAGACAAACATTGTTGGTTGTTTCTGGTGTACCCCTCCAGGAATAGCCTGTGCACCAGAGGGGTCAAAGTTTCTAGTTGGGGTGTCAGGCTGGCTCAGTCAATAGAGTGTGTGACTTTTTATCTCAGGGTCATGAGTTCAAGCCCCACAATGGGCATGGAGCCGACTAAAAAAAAAAAGATGTTATTTTGGTTAAGCCTCCCTGTACTCCGGGGGATTCATCACACAGCTCAGAGAACTCAGAGGCTCCAGGAGGTTATGTGACCTCCTCCAGGTCACACAGTGGATGGAGTTAAGACCCCAAACCTGCATTAGGCTCCCTTGCACCATGATGCTCGGAATCACCAAGCACCAGAGTTAGCAGTTTCATTTTTCCCTGATGGACATAATTAATCTAACCCTAAAGGGCGGTCTTTGAATGGAGGGTCCAAACCTAAAAGGAATGCTGTCAGAGTCACCGTCAGAGCCAGCAGCTGCTGAGCTCACTAAGGGAACAGCTGGAAGCATGAAACCTCTTCTAGGCAGGAAAAGATTTGGCTCATGAAGCCATGAAGAGTGCTTGCACTGGCAGTTACTGGGCAATATCTGCTTAATGTGGTCTAGGCTTCTGCAGCCATGAGAGCCTGGCTCTTAGAAGCAGCGGGGACACCGGAAAGGCACCAGATGTGGCACCAAATCCTAGACGGACCACAGACTGTGTTAGCTCCAGCAAGTCACTTAGCTGCCCTCATGCAGCCAGTGAAAGCTGTAACACCTGCTCCCCATACACAGGGCTGTGCTGCTAGTTGCCTCAGGCCATGCCAGGAACGAGCCCGTAGGGCCTGCCACCAGCCTACTCCCTCGGCACGGGGCTGTACAGCTGGGCCACCACGGCGTCGTCCCTGGTGTGCCTTTCCTCCTTCCACTGGTACTCTGTCAGCACACATCAGCCAGTGTGGGCCGGGACAAGAGCCTACTAAAGCCAGACTAAGGTTCTGCCCGGCCAGCGTGATGATATGATGCAGAGAAAGAGCCTCTGACCCAACATTCAAATGGGTTTTGTTTCAACATGACTGCCTTCTCCACTCCAAAGCCATGAGTGAACCCTCAGGCTTGGCGGGGAAGCCAAACATAACTTCCCTTGGAGTGATGCTTACAGATACACCAGGGGTCTGCCTTGCATCCCAGGCAGCCTCTCATCAGAGGGTCTCAGAGCACACAGAGAAGCCAGGTGGAGTTATCCCAGACACACTCAGAACCCAGCTCTAACTCTCCTCGGGTCAGGATCTCCCATGTCTGTTTCCGACTGATGTTTGGCAGGGGGAGCAATGAATGCCCAGCGCCTCGAGGGCTGCTCAGCGGAAGCAAAATCCCCAAGGATGATGTATGTATGATTTTATTTGTGGAGAGAAATGGCACACAGGGCAGGGTCCTAATTTTAAATTCAAACAAGTGGTGCAGTGTATACACTCTGGTAAGACAGAGAACACAGCCCATTCTCCAGTTGCGCTGTTTATTTTGGTAATTATTGCTGACTGTCCCCTCAGTCACCGGAGAAGAAGGCAGCTGCTGTGTAATAGGATCCCAAGGAATTGACTTTGCCCAAGGTCACTGGTGAGTCACTGGCTTGGATCTGTTTTGAAGGCCCTGGCACTTCCCATCTACCTGCCCATTGCTCCCATTACAGGCAGGAAGAGTAAAGTGGCTTCTGGACAGTTCCATTCTTCTGTCTCATCTTCCCTCCCTTCGGCCTTCACTGGAGTCCCTGGGAGTTAGAGACCCTTCCCCAGGGTCCATATCTTTCTCTGCGCTCGGCTCAGCCATCACACCTGCATAGCCCACTGTGACTTTTGGGCTTCCAGACAGGTTTCTAACACAGGACTCCAACAGGGCCCTCTAGCGCCTGGCTGGGTATCACTAGATACAAGCTTCTAGCAGAGCTGCCTCTGGGGACAGGCCCCATGGGCATCAGAAGTGCCAGCTGCATTAGTCACCACCCAGCAGGCACACTGGCCCTTCCTGGTAGGGCCTTGCATTTCCAGTGGCTTGTTGTCAACTGTGATTCATTGACTTCAACCCCCCAAACTTCCTCATTCTCCAAAGATGCTTCCTGAAGTTGTTGTCAGAGCTGCCCTTTGCTGGCCACACTCAATAGAGAGGGTTGGGCTCAGAAGGAATGATTATCTGTGCCCCCCCCCTTGCTTGGGGCCACCAGCAGTCTGAGCAAATCTCTGGACCTGGGCCTGGCGAGGAGCTGTTTGAGAAGCAGGCACCCTCTGGGGAGCGGAAGGATTCAGGACCAAATCTGTTCAGCCGGCCAGCATTGGCTAAAGCCTTTTTGGAGATCTGCAAATGACAGCGGGAGGGTGAGTGGCTTTGCCTCAGGCTCACTGACTTGAGCCAGAATGTTGAGGCAATGAGGGATAAGAACCACAGCTTCGGCGGGACTTGTGAGAAAAACTCCACTAGAATCAGGAAATAATAAGCCTTGGACAACTCTGATGGAAGGAAAAAGAAACCTAGAGTGCGCTCAGGTGCGATAGGAAGAGTGGGGTCCACAGCACGCACACCAGCTCTGTGCCTCCAAGCCCGTGGTACCCGACCTCCCTGAGCCTGCAACTTCTGTGAACTGGAGGTGGGGCAGCACCTATCCAATAAAGACACTTAGGAGAAACTAAAGCCAGACATGGTATGTGCCTAGCACAATGCCTGGCACTCAGGCATGGGGCTGAGAAACAGGAAGGCACTGCTCGGAGGCCTGCCAGCCCTGCCCATCCTCCTTCCCCTGCACAGACCTGATAAGGCCTGTTTTCCCTCTGGTAGCATCTACTGCCATCACATCTGTGCCCCAAAGCTCCGCTCCCTCCCAAGATAGAGAATATCCCAGGCTTCCATATTAGGACATGGGTTAGGCCCTAAGGATCAACAAAATTGCATAGGATAGCCCGTGTCTAAAGGCCCACTGGGTAAGCAAAAACCCAACAGGTACAGCGTAAAGGAAGAAGAAGCAATTGGGCCCTCCTAATTCCATGCCTTCTTCTGTGATGGTTCATGAGGTACCATGGTCACCTCTCTTATTAATGGACACCAGTGTGCTCCTAGCTTACAACAGCCAAGAAAATGGCCACAGAAAAGCAGGTTCAAACTATCCATGGGTTGGGGTGCCTGCGTGGTTGAGCGTCTGACTCTTGGTTTTGGCTCAGGTCATGACCTCGTGGTTGTGGGCCCAAACCCCATGTTGGGCTCCACACTCAGTGCGGAGCCTGCTTGTCCCTCTCCCCCTGCCCCCCCAATAAAAAAAATCTTAAAAGAACCACACAAGCAAAAAACTATCCACGGGTTAAGATCTCTAAACACATGAGTAAGTGTAATGTAAAGATTAAGGCAGCATGCTTTATAAAAGACAAAATCTGGCTTTAAAAACTTCTTAAAAAGGGCAAATATATACGTAAACAAAGGAGAACCTGCATCAAGAATTTATTTTTATTTTTCAAAGGCCTTTGACAAGGGTGCACTCCAAAGTGGAGTAGACGGGAGGTCATTCTCGATGACGCAGAAGTAAAGCAAAGGTTAAGACATGCACACACAAGACAGCATCATTTTGCACTGGAGTCAATGCAGCTGTGCCCCCAGCTCTGAGGCCCTGGAGAGATCACTTCATGTCTGAACCAAGCTTCCTTGACCTCTGGAAACAAGGATCAGAGTGCCTCCCCCTCCATCATACGAACTTGGTGAGCCTCCCAGGGAATGGTTTGAAAGGGAGAAGAAGCATCATAAACTCTCTCCTGGCTTGTAGGAGATACCACGTCCCCGAAACCCTGGAACAGCAGGGGATCGATGGCAAAGACCTGAATGGAGTGGTGGAAAGGCAGTAGTTGTGCTCCAAAGAAGGCACCGTGCTGAGGGAAAAACCATCCCGACTCCACGCCAACTTGATGGCCTTTCTGCCACCAGCTATAGGCCAGACAAAAGCTGCATGTCCCGAGGCCTCCATCATCATGTGTATAACTTGGGTCTTAATGAGCCAAACCATCAAAGACCGTCATCATGGTGAAATCTGGAAATAAACCAGACACTCCCATCCTGTTCTCTATAAAACGTAGCTAAAGCCTTAAAAACTCAGAGATGCAAAACAGCAAGAGAACTCTTGGAGAAAGGCAACATTAGGCTACAAGGTTACGGCTTTTCAGACTAGACCTGCAGAAGTGGTATATAAGTCACAGCACAGAAGGGAATTTGACCTTTTCACCAAATCCCAGGGCCTGAATCCTTAAAGAGGCAACGTGAAGATATCTAACGCTTCTGATACATGGGGTAATAAACATCTGGAATGTATCATAGCTCCAGGGGGTGGTCCATAGGGGAAAATATGAAGACCTTCACAAATGGTTCAAAAGACCTTGGGGGTGATGAACTGTGCTGTTACTAAAGACTTCGTGGGGTCCTCTGACCATTTTTTGGGTAGAAGCCAGGCAAGTACAGTCCTGCCCTCACACAGCCTTTACTCTCATTATTGGAGACAGGGCTGGGCAAGATTACCTATGGGGCTCCCTGGAACAGCCCCCCACTCCCACCCCCACATTGGCCTCCTCTGTGCCCAGTAAAGAGCACAGTCCCTTTCTCCTTTGCTCTGCCTGCCTAGTTAGGAAGCAGGATGATGAACAAAGCTTACCTCAGTCAAGACCATTGTAAAGGTTCCAAGAGTCAAATTCCAATTGTTTTTACTGAGAGTGGCAACGAAACTGACTTCTGGTTATGGAAATGCCATAGACTCCCTTTTCTCTAGCAAAAATTCCATTATAGCAGAACTCCAAAATATCTTTTAAAATCCAGCCACATTAAAAAAAAAAAAAAAAAAAAAGTTCCTTTCCTCCCTTCAACAGGCTGCCCCAAGAAACCTTCCCATATCCCATGGATTCCTTAGAAGGGGGCAGCTAATTGTGATGCCTAGCACCCTTATCTGTTCTCAATACACAGCGCCCTTCCGCCGGCAGAATTCGAAAATAGCAGCAGTCCAGATTAGCATGGCCTGAGAAGTAGGTGCCTGGCTGAATAACATCAGAATTAATGAGGGGCCAGACCCCAAACAGAGCCACCTGGTGGGCATGAACACTAGGCAGGAATGGGGCTGCTTCCTTCAAGCCAAGTGCCTGCCCTTGGCTATCTCTGCTCCAGCCCCCACCACATTCGCTCAGCCAAGGAGGCTCTACCACTCAGAAAGAAGAGGGCCGGCGCGCAGCGCCCTCACCTTTCAGCAGGTCCGGGTGCACGTAGCCCAGCACGTCGGAGACCCCCAGCTCCTGGCGGGAACAGGTGCCACCGTGGATGTGCAGCCAGGCAGGCTCGGCAAGGGCAGTGCACAGCGCCGTGATGGACAGGGCACCCGGCAGAGCCGAGGCCAGGCTACGCTCCGGCTGCTTGGGCAGAGCGCTGCCTCCCGGGCTCCTCCGCCGGCGCCCGCCGGGCAGCCCTGCGCCTCCGGGGGCGTACATGCCCGGGGCCGCCCGCCGTCGCTCCGAGGTCGCTGCTGGTCACCGCGGACCTCCGCAGGGCGCGCTGAGCCTGCCTGTCCCGGGGAGGAGAGCAAAACGCTGGATTCACAGAAGGGGAGGCCGGCACAGCGGTGTTAGGGCCCACACCGGAGGATAGGGTATGGGACCTGGGGCCAAGCACAGACAGGAGGGCTGCAGGGAGTCGAGGGTGGGGGGCGGGGACGGGGTCTCTGGAATGGGGCTGCGGAGGTGCGGAACAGGGACCCGGAGAGGACTGCGAGCCGGTCGGAATCTGGGCAGACCGGAGTTGGGGCGCGGGTATCAGTTACCCATGCGAGAGACACCCGGCTCTGGGGTCTCGGCCAGAGAGTGCCGAGTGGTCGAAGACCAGACTGGGCCGCTGGGATCCGGGATCCGGGATCTGGGAACAGTGCTCAGGCTGCGACCTGTGGCCAGAAACGACCCTCCACCACACCGACCCCTGTTCCTCACCGGTCAGCAGGCCTCAAGGCCGGTATGGCGGCGCTCCGTTCCGTCACGGGCTCTGCAGCTGCCTGGGGCAAAGCGAACCCAGGCCCTAAACCCGCAACGCCCGGACCGACCCGGGCCCGATCCACTTCCGGCTTCCTCCTCCTTTGCCTCCGCCTCCTCCGGCACCCCGCCCCGTCCCCCGCGCGCGTCACAGCCTGGGCGCGCCCCCGGCTCCCTGCGCAGGGCCTCACGGGACTGGTAGTTCGAGGCTGCCCCGCGGTGCTTGCTGACAGGCGTGGCAAGGTGACTACAACTCCCAGAGGGCAGCACGGCCGCAGCAGCGGGCCCCTGAGTTCCCAGGACAACCCAGGCCCTCCGGCGGAAGCGGCGGGACCCGAGGGCCGTCTGAGGCTGTAGTGGGCGTCACGGGCGTTTGCGCCGTGGAATTCGCGGTCGGCGCGACCACCTCTGCCCACCTCCTCAACACCCTGCTCTGGGCCGCCATGAAGGACTCGCTGGTGCTGCTGGCTCGCGTCCCGGCACACCCGGACTCCCGCTGCTGGTTCTTGGCCTGGAACCCCGCGGGAACCCTCCTGGCGTCATGCGGTGGTGACCGTAGAGTCCGCATCTGGGGCACGGAAGGTCAGTCCCGGCCCCGCTGGACGACCCCTGCTGCAGAGGGTTCAGCTTGCGCATAGTGTGGGTGCCGGGTTCAGGGAGTGCGCAGTCTTTGGGGCAAGCCGACCCGCAATGAGGTTACAGACCTGGGGGAAGGAGGGAAAAGCCACCTTCAAGTAAAACGTTTTCCACTCTAGGAAGACTTTTTGGGTGAAGGAGTCGGCAAGTATTGGAAGCAAAAACATCCATAGGTGGAAGTATTGAGGGAATTGTGATAGTTGCTGAGATCGGAAAAGGAGAGAAGGGTGTTAGGAATGTAGTCCCCAGAGCAATTTACGACACGATGTGAAGTTTTAAATTTTATCCTGAGGGAATTTGGGAACTGTTGACAGTTTTAAATCAGAAGGGGGACTCCTCTGATTTGTTTTAGATTCCTGCAGAGGAAGTAGTTAGTTACAGCTTTCAGGAAGTAGTTACAGCTTTCTGAAAGCCTGTATTGTTTTGTTTTTTTAAAGATTTTATTTATTTATTTGACAGGCAGAGATCACAAGTAGGCAGAGAGGCAGGCAGAGAGAGAGAGAGAGGTGGAAGCAGGCTCCCTGCTGAGCAAAGATCCCTATGCAGGGCTCAATCCCCTGGAATCATGACCCTGGGATCATGACCTGGGCCAAAGGCAGAGACTTGAACCCACTGAGCCACCCAGGCGCCCCTGAAAGCCTGTTGTTAAATACACCAATTAAGCCCAGCTTGGTAAGCCCAGTTTGGCTCCGGCTCCGGTAACAGTACTAACCCCCATTATCCAACAGCATTGATAGTGCTTCTGCACCTTCTTGTGCACCCAGCTCTAGAGCTTGACCTGTCATTTGCTTTTAGGTGAGAGCTGGATCTGCAAATCTGTCCTTTCTGAAGGCCACCAGCGCACTGTGCGGAAGGTGGCCTGGTCTCCATGTGGCAATTACCTGGCCTCCGCCAGTTTTGATGCTACCACTTGCATTTGGAAAAAGAACCAGGATGACTTTGAGGTAACCAGGCTGGATGGGAGCAGGATTGTTGTCCTTTTGCTCCCCATGGCTGGTTCAGGAACCTGAGCCAACCTGGGCTAGCTTGGCTTTACCTATGAAAAGAACACTAGAGGTCTTAGTTGCTTGATTCTTGTTTTTCTTCTGTTTTCGCAGTGTGTAACTACTCTGGAGGGCCATGAAAATGAGGTCAAGTCAGTGGCCTGGGCGCCTTCTGGCAACCTCCTTGCTACCTGCAGCCGAGATAAGAGTGTGTGGGTCTGGGAAGGTGAGTCTAGATCCTTCCAGATGTGGTTGGGAGCTAGTGAACAGACATCCCCCTCTGTGTCCCTGATAGAGTCAGCTCATGGGCTCTTTTCTCTTTCCCTCCCACAGTTGATGAAGAAGATGAGTATGAATGTGTCAGTGTCCTCAACTCTCATACACAGGATGTCAAACATGTGGTTTGGCACCCAAGCCAGGAGGTAAGAGTGAGGTGGAGTTTCTTGGTGGGAAGGGATTTTGGTGTGGAGGGTTGCACCCAGCCTTCCTCTGCTCTTCAGCCTCCACCTGAGGATCTCTATCTGTGACTGAAAGACATTATTAATCCCTTTCTAGAGACAGAGTGCTGGGACTGTCCTAGCTGGGAGAGGTCTTGGAACTCTAGGCACTTCCTGAACCATATAGACAAGTGCTGTGTTTCCCCCCTTTCCCCTCAGCTGTTAGCCTCTGCCAGCTATGATGACACAGTGAAGCTGTACCGGGAGGAAGAAGATGATTGGGTATGCTATGCCACTCTTGAAGGCCATGAATCCACTGTGTGGAGCTTAGCCTTTGACCCCAGTGGCCAGCGCTTGGCATCTTGCAGTGATGACCGTACTGTGCGTATCTGGCGCCAGTATCTACCGGACAATGAGCAAGGTGAGGGGCCAGTAAGAGAGCTAAAGGAGACTCCTGTCTCCTGAGGTTTATAGTGTACTAAGGGTCTAAGACACATAGGTGAATCATAGCAAATTGGAGTAGAGAGGAACATGTGGCACGAGAGGGATCCTGAGTGAGTCCTGGCAGAATCAGGGAAGGCTGTGTGGAAGAGGAGCCATTTCTCCCGAACTGGAAAATGTGTGTAAGATTTTAACACAAGAAGAATTTAATAAGAGAAGAGACTTCTGGTTGAGAACAGAACAGCATGAGCAAAGGCATTGAAGGTGCAAAAGCCTAGATTTACATCAGGCACTGTGATTCCTTTAGATGGAGCATAGGGTAAAAAGGATTTGGGGAGTGATAGGGTGGGTCGGGTGGCTGGTTGGGCTGGTTGGTGGCCTTAGAAGGCAGGCTAACTGGTCAGACTTAGTCTGCAACAGAAAGTTTTTAAAGAACAGGACCTTTCCTTCTCAGAATTCTGCTGTAAAAATCCCTGTCTGGCCACAGTATGTAAGGCAGATAAGTAAGGATAGGGACAGACGAACAAAAATGAGGCCTGGTGATTGAAGGTGGGGGTGAGGGAGGGCAGGTGAGGCAGGGCAGGTGAGGAGCTCTGCCCCCAAGGAGCCCAGGACACAGACATGTCTTAGGCTCAAGAGAAGTCTGTCGTGCAGGGGTGGCATGCAGCGGCTCTGACCCCAGCTGGAAATGTATCTGCACTTTGTCAGGCTTCCACTCCAGGACCATTTACGACGTTGCTTGGTAAGACCTCCATCCCCACACCCACCCATTTGGAGAGATTTTAGAGAAGACAAAAACCCCATGCTTCTCTCTACCACCTCTGGGAGTATGTGGACAGAGAGCAGCTACCCTCATTTCTTCCAATCCAGCAGACTATCTACCATGCTGGCCTAGGGCCAGCTGGCCTGAGGTTCATAGGAGCAGGGAACAGACTTAAGAGACCCAGGCCTGTAGCTACTTTTAAGTTGACAGGCTGTGAGGTCAGCACCAGCCTTGTGTTGGCGGGGGCGTGGGGGGGGGTAATCACACAGCCTCATAGATCCAGAAAGATTTATTCATTTATTCTTGAAATTGGATTCATGGCTGTGGAGTTTTTATGGTTTGGCAACACTGACTCTACCCTAATGGAGTCTAGGAAAGCCGTACCATTCATTATAGGAGAGTGGTCAGAGGGCAGTTCTGGCCCTAGGAATCCATCTGTAGGAAATAATCCTAAATGATGAAAATAGTTGATATGCATCTAAGCTTTTATATTAGCAAACGTTTGGCAATGACAAAGGTGACTTTAGGGGAAGTACGGTAAAATTCAGCAGCCTATTACTGTCTCAATAGTTAAGGATGACTTGGCGATAAGGGAAGCTGCTTGTGCTAAGTGACAGAAGTGCAGTTCAGAGTCACGGAGTTTGGGGGTTGACTGGGGAAATCTGAACTAGATGGCAGCCCTTGAAGAATGAGGAGGTGATATTTGTGTTAGGGAAGCTCTTCAATAACAGACTTTAAGTGGAGGCCTGCAGTTTGGGAAGAGCTGCGGGAAGACTGTAATGTCTTCTGCCTAATTTGCCAGGTTGGGGAGGGAGGAGCCACCTGCATACTCACGGGTGCACTTGTTCCTCCCAGGTGTCAGCTGACAGGGGCCCTGGCTACGGCTTGTGGCGATGATGCCATTCGTGTGTTCGAGGAGGATCCCAGCTCAGATCCACAGCAGCCCACCTTCTCCCTGACAGCCCACTTGCCTCAGGCCCATTCCCAGGATGTCAACTGTGTAGCCTGGAACCCTAAGGAGCAGGGGCTTCTGGCCTCCTGCAGTGATGACGGGGAAGTGGCCTTCTGGAAGTATCAGCGACCAGAAGGCATCTGAGCCACCCTGACTTTGGACAGAATCATGGTTCCCCAGAAAATGTCCTAAGACTTTCCCAGCCCTAAGAGGACCTGGAGGACCCTTGACCTTTGCCTAACTTGGCTCTCTTCCATTCAGACTTGGGGAGAAGTACAGAGCCACAGAACCACTCACTCATCCCCTTTGACATGGGGCCCTTGGTAAAGAGCTACAGAACAGCAGTGGGTTGTGGTTATGCCACAGGTTTTGCTTGCTTGAGGGCCCAGTGTTCAGTTTTGGGGGGTGAATATAGTATTTATAGTCACCCTACCTCTGTGTAGAAGGGGTACATCTTAGGCTTTTCAGAAATTGGAAGCTTTAGAGAAATAGGTCATCTGAATCCCAAGTCCTGTTTCATAAGGACATTCACAACTTAAAAGAATTCCATGGTGAGTCCTTTTCTGAAATAGGTCCTGCCTTCCTGGTTTCTGGGTAAATTCTTACATTTAAGACATTCAGTCAGTATTGGAAGGAAATTTTTTTAATGTAGGCTGGCTTAGAGTGAGACATGCTTCTGCTTTCCCTTAGAAACTTGTGTATCTTCTGTGCCAGCCATTACACTGTGGTGGCAACTGGAAATGCTGAAAAATAAATCTGGAAGGGTGTGAACCCTAAAAAAGAGGTAGTACTGGCTACAGGCATACATTCTCAATGGAGCTGAAAATCAGTCCTTGGGTGGGGGGCAAAAAAAAATCTGAGAGACCATCATTTGTGGCTCTCTAATGAACCTCCAGTATTAAATTTTCATGGTGGGGGCAAATAGAAAAAAGACATCTAATAAGGCTCATTTAGGGGCATGATAATGAAGAATGGTAGAGAATCACTCCTTAAGCTATCACTTCAGCCTCATTCAGGTTGTCTTCTGGAAGTCACTTCCATAATGGGTTTGGACTGGAGGACCTCCCCAAAGCTATAGCCTTCACCTGATTTTTTTTCCACTGAGATCACGACCTTAGATTTTGAAAAGACAGCTGAGGACAGTGTCTAGCGCAATGGCTGTCAGTGTGTGGTCCCGAGAGCCTTTCAGGGGACCTGTACAGTCAACTGTGGCAGGAGTCAAAGCAGTGGCACACCACTCTAGTGGTCAGTCATCACTGCCTTGCCCTCACAGTACAAACAGTGGCAACCTCACTTAGAAATGTCGGATAGAGCCAGTTAAAAATTGTATTAAATCTTGACCCCCGAGAACACAGCTAACGTGCCGATAGTGGGAAGCAGGATAAAGCCCTTCCGCTGCACACTGAAGTAAGGCCATCTCGACAAAAAGCCATTGTGCAAGCTGAACTGTCTTCCTGGCCCCTTCTTGAAGAAACTAGCAAATTCTGTTACGTGGACGTGGCTTATCTGGCAGATGTTTTCTGGGAAATGGATGGGAGTTAGCCTTTCACTTCAAGGGAAACTGGTGGTATTGCCAATGAAAAAACAAAGCTCTCAAGAAAAAAATTAAAATTTTTGAAAAGCTGTATTGCCACCTTGAGCCTGACATCTTCCCAACGCTTAAGACTCCTCTGAGGAGATTGGCGGTGTCAACGGATGTGATCCACATGACCAAATGTGTCATTTGGAAGATCTGCCTAAATCAGTGAACGAGCATTTTCCAAACGACTAATGCGCGATATTACAAAGTCTTTCATGGTTAAGAAACTCATTCAAAGTGTAAGACCAAATCAATAAAATCTTTTTAAAAAGTGGGTTGGGGGGGCCAGGTACCTGAGTCACTCAGTAGGTTAAGCGTCTGTTTTCTGCTCAGGCCCTGATCCCAGGGTCCTATGATGGAGCCCCGAATCTCGCTTGTTCAGCATGGAGCCTGCTTCTCCCTCTCCTGTCCCTCCCCCTGCCTGTGCTCTTTCTTTCAAATAAATAAAATCGTAAACAAAAGTTGTAAAACCAGTGGGATATTTTTGTTAAGATCTATTTTAGAGAGCAAGAGTTGAAGTGACAGGGAGAGAATCTAAAGCAGACCCCAGTGTGGAGCTCTACCGCATGACCCTGAGATCATGACCTGAGCTTACACCAAGTCAGATGTCTGAGTCACTCCACTACCCAAGCACCCCAAGACCAGTGGTTTTAACTGAGGCTTATTTGATGAGGTTTCAGATTCCGCACTGCCTTTAAAAAACTACCACTTGCAGTATAATATCAAATAGATAATCACCTGAAGAGGCTGTAATAACCCTTTTGTGGGGGTGTCTGCCTTTGGCTCCAGTCATGATCCCAGGATCCTGGGATCGAGCCCCGTGTTGGGCTCTCTGCTCAACGGGGAGCCTGCTTCTCCCTCTCCCTCTGACTACCACTCTGCCTACTTGTGCTGTCAAATAAATAAAAATCTCAAAATAAATAAAGCCCTTTTCTGACTTCATATCTGGGTAAAGACAGTTCTACTTCATTTCACTTCAATAAACAATACGCAAAATTATAGAAAGAGCTATGAAGATGTCTTCCATTAGAGTAGACCTGATCTAATGAGATTTGTAAAAATATAAAATGCAGTCTTCTCCCTGGATTTGTTTTAGAAGGTATTTTTCATTAAAAAAAAAAAAAAAAAAAAAAAAAAAAAAACTAAGTTACTGGAGCCCCTGGGTGGCTCAGTTGGTTAAGCATCTGCCTTTGGCTCAGGTCATGATCCCAGGGTCCTGGGATCAAGCCCCTATCGGGCTTCCGTGGAGAAGCTTGCTTCTCCCTCTCTCAAGTAAATAAAATCTTTTTAAAAAATTATTTTAAATGCATTGTTTTGTTTTAATCCTCAATATAGTAAACATCAATAGATATAACCAAGATGATAGAATATCTTTGGGGTTCTTAACTTTTTGTCATGTAAAGGTGTCCTGAGGTCCTATTACTTGAAAACTGCTGACCTAGAGAAACTACGCTTGAAAATTACCTCCTGATTTTATGCACATTTATTCCTAAGTAACAGAAGGCAAGAATGTGAAGAGCAAAATTTGTAAATCTAGACCAGAGAACTAGTTACCAAGACTGGGCCACACCCAGCTGGTGCATTTTAATACTGTTTCTGGTACTACCTTCTTATGGGAGGGGACACTACAGATCTTGAGACTCAAGTTCCGTGTTACTTCCTACAGTAGTGCTGATACCTGGGTAACAACAGAGGTGGGAGACAAGGGCATAAACCTGACAGCTATCTAACCTTGTTCCCTTCTCTGCACTGACTGGAAAGGCTGCAGGTGACAGCCCAACTAAAGAGCAGCCCTGTCCTCTAGAAGTATTCATTATAAGCAAGTTCAGTGGCTAAAAAAAATCCAAATGTTTTTGGCCAAGGGCCTTAGGTAGAGGAAGGAAACTTTAATTTGGAAATACTGCAAAGACAAATGGCTTCTCCAAGTTATTTGAGGAGACTGTCTGACAAACGGAACTACACAGAACATGCCTAAAAATGCTGTACATAGTTTCTGCTGGACAGTGACAGGACACCTGTGGACACTGGATCCAAAGTTGAGATGGCAAAGCAGTAAGAAGGCCAAGTAAGAGGCCAGGGACAGCACCTGCCCTGGCTGGCCAGATCTCACAACAACAGACCTGGTCCCCATGGAACTGTACATGTTCCTGATTCAGGTGCAATTCTCTCGTCTTTTTAAGAGTAAGTGCCTCTGGACTCAGTCCGAGTCACTGTCTGTCTCCGCCTCCTTCACGTCCACACTGAATTTGTATTCCTGGTCACATCCCATGTACGCATCGCTCATGAAATACAGGGTGTAGTTGTGGGCACCAGTGGCTGGGGCCACAAAGTCAAGCTTCACCTAGAGAGAGCAGGCAGAAACCAGGGTGAGCACAGACACACAGGAGGAACCTCACCCTGACCCCATCTCAGATCAAATGCTGGGGTCAGTGTTCACTCACCTTGGCCTTCTGCTGCAGGGTCAGCCTCTTGATGGAGATGAGGCTATTGGACTTGGCATCACCGATCACCACCCACCAGCCCTCTTCACGTTTCTGCAGTGACCAAAAGCCAAGAATTTCAGCATATAGAACTTGAGGGCCATGAGACCACAAGAATGGTTATAAAAGTAGGAAAACAAAAACCAGATAGAAAGCTTTCTAAAAATTTCCTCCTGGAGGCGCCTGGGCGGCTCCATCAGTTCGGTGGCCAACTCTGAACTGCAGCTCCAGTCATGATCTCAGGGTCCTGGGATTGAGACCATCTATTGGGCGCCTCACTCAGCAGGCATTCTGCCTGAGATTCTTTCTCCCCCTCTCCCTCTGTCTCCCCACACCCACCCCGGCCAGCGCACGCGCTCTCTCTAAAATACATAAATAAGGGGCGCCTGGGTGGCTCAGTCAGTTAAGCGTTTGCCTCCCGCTCGGGTCATGATCCTGGGGTCCTGGGATCAAACTCCACACTGGCCACCCTGCTCAGCGAGGAGTCTGCCTCTCCCTCTCCCTTTGCACCTCCCCTTCACTCATGCTCATGCTCTCTCAAAATAACATCTTTTTTAAAAAAATAAAATACATAAATCTTTTAAAATGAAATAAAATTTCCCCCCGAAAGACAATCTGGTACAATTAAGATTTCGAAGCTGTCAAAAAGGTAGCTCAAATGAACTCTGTTTTTAAGTAGATGAACTCACTGTTGGTTCTAGCTCATTTCCTTAATTATTTCAAAATACCCTCTCCTGACATTCAGTGCTTGCCAATGAATCCAAAATTCCACTATCAGAGATCTAGTCTTTGAGGCCTGGCAGCAGAGTTCCTCCGAGACCCTTTTAGGTTCAAAGCACTTACGTCAGATAAGCGAAACACGCTGACGCAGAGATGAGCTGGCCTGTGGACAGGACCCAGAGCAGGCCATCCCTGTCAGAAAGCCCAAGTATTCTGGTTCAAAGAGCTCCTTCCCCCGAGCCTATTAAACCACTAGTTTATAAAATGAAACGTTACACTGTATCTGGTTTCTGCTTTCAGTCTTCAATTATTTTCTCATATAAGGGATGAGATTTTCTTTCTGGTGGTAAAGAACCAAGCAACCAGATGCAGAGTGAAATAGCAGTGAGAGAGAGAAGAAATATCAACTAGAAAAGCCCTGATGTCTTTAACAATGACCAGTCACCTGAATTGTCTTCAAGCAAAAAACAACAAAACCACCCATGGCCCCATTCTCGGCCTTGGGGCTCGTCATTACCCTAAATTGCCCTCCCCAACTGACAACTTACCATTGAACTCTGAACACTAGCTAAAGTTCAAGGCCTCTGGAAGAAACTGCATACTTCTACTAAAAAAATGACAGTCCATGGGGCGCTTGGGTGGCTTAGATGGTTGGGTGTCTGCCTTCTACTCAGGCTGTGACCTCTGGGTCCTGGGATCGAGCCCCACATCAGGCTCCTGACTCAGCAGGGACGTCTGCTTTTCCCTCTACTTCTCACCCCTATTCATGTTCTCTCTTGCTCTCTCAAATGAATAAAAATATATATATTTTTTTTAAAGGGAGTTCATTTGAGGCTCTTTTTGACGGTTTTAATTAAAATCTTAGTTATAACAAACTTTCAGGAGAAAATTTCAGGAAGCTTTCTATCTGGTTTTTACTCCTGTCCAGCTATCAGGACCCACCTGTGGAAAGAGAGGCGCGATCACGGGGCCCGTGACTTCCTCCTCACGCTCCAATTGCACCAGCACCACCACCGGCCCGCCACTGTGGGGAAGAACAGGGCAGCTCATCAGCGCCGCGGCAGGGGGGTCGGGGTGCGCCGCCACGCCGAGCACAGCAGGGACCCCGGGGCAGGGCACGTGGCTGGACCGGACTCACCTGCGGATGCTGTCCTTCTCCACCACCTCGTAAGAAAGCTCAATGTTCGGGTAGCGGTTGCAGAAGCGGGCCACGTCCGCGATCTGGCTGTCCGAGAGCTGAAGGAGCGCGTTGCGTTCTTCATCTTCCATCTCCATGATGTCAAAAACGCTCTCCACGCCCTGCAGCGGGGATCCGGAGGTCAAGGGAGGAGAACACATACTAACAGCAAATGAAACTTGGCTCCAGACAGCTGCTAGTTTTACTTCCTGTGCTATCAGATCATCTAAAGACACAGCTTAAGAAAGAACACACCCACAACTGCACAGCCATTAGGCTCTCTAGTAACTTAGTATGCAACACCCTCAGAAAAACTCGGAGAAACTCCAACCACCCCCTACCGTGACTCACCGCCCACAACCCCTTCAACTGCCCCCACCTCCCAGACCACCTGGCTCAGCCATGCAACCGTCCAGGTCCAGACCCAGCTCACCTTGTCTGTGCAACGTTTAATATGCTCTGAGGTGAAGTGTGGCAGCTGTTTCAGGTAGGAGTCCTTGGACCACATGGCCTGGGTGACCATCTGGGCCAGCTCCATAGCTGCCAGGGCAGGGCTGAGCCACCCATTGCTGGAAAGGACATCCACACAGGCCTGGATGAGCCGGATTGCCTAAATGGGGAGAGGAGCGGAGGAGAAGACAGGCTTGGAACGGCTCCTTCGCAGGCCAGCCCGGGCCCCTCCATTCCACACCCATACCTGCGCCCACCCCTACCTTGCTGAGGATCTCCTCTGTATCCGACTGCAGCTCAGCACTCAGCTGCATGCGGGACAGGTGAGCTTGCAGGAGCAGGTTGGTCTTAACGTGCGGGTCATTGAACTTCGGGTTATTCAGCTTGTGGGGGACCTTCTGAGCCAACTGGAAGGCGAAGAAAAACAGCTAGTGATGAACTCATGACCCTGCCCAAGGACAGCTCTCGGGCCCGATGTACCACCTGCCCAGGCTCACAACCCTTCAATAACAGAGAAGTGTGGGGGCGCCTGGGTGGCTCAGTGGGTTAAGCCTCTGCCTTTGGTTCAGGTCTCATCTCAGGGTCCTGGGATCGAGCCCCGCAATGGGCTCTCTGCTCAGCAGGGAGCCTGCTTCCCACCCAACCGCCTCTCTGCCTGCTTGTGATCTGTCAAATAAACAAATAAAATCTTTAAAAACAAAACAAAAGAGAAATGTGGGTGATGGACGTGTTGGGGTTTTCTGGTGGTGACAAGGACACCATGTGCCCTGGGCACAGAGGCCAAGTGTCAATTTCAAAGACATTGTCCTGAATCCAAGAGGTCCTCACCTGCCGCAGGAGGTTATCTTCATGGTGCCGGATAGGAATGTTCTCATACTCTGCCGCATTGGAGATGATCTCAATAAGCCCTCGCACCTTGGTTTTGGCATTCAGGGACATGCTGAAGAGCTCTGACAGCCAAGGATGCAGAGAAAGGGGAGGAGTCAGAAAAAGAGGCGACCCTACCCCTGGCACTACCCTACAATCCATCCCTCCAACGAGCACACAGGGCACTCAAAGACCCGGGCTCGCTCATCCCAGTGGGCTACAGGCCCCTGCAGGGGACGTCTTTGCCTCAGACTCCATGGACAGCAGCCCCTGCCAGCCCCTCACCAATGGTGGTATAGTTGATGTAATAGTAAGCAGCGATCATGCCCAGGTTCAGGGGTGCCACATCCATCTCGTCCTCAATGCTGATACACTTGGACTGCTCAAGGTCACTCAGGGTCTGCTCCACAAGCTCGGACAAGTGGTCAGACAGGTGACGATGGGAGATGCCTGCGAAGGTGAGAGAAGCAGGGAGTCACCGGGAGATGGCCAGCAAGGGCTGGGAGAAGCACAAAAGGACACTGTGCCTGCCCCCGAGTCTACTGACCCTGCAGGTTGTAGTAATTGGGGTTCTGGGTCATGCGGCGATATAGAAAGGTCCAGGTCAGGTAGTCCACAGCGTCCTGCTTGTTCTCTATGGTCTTGGTGACAATCTCGGCATTGAAGTGGTCATGCATACAGTGGTCCAGGTGCGACTCCACTGGTAATGGTTCATATAAGAACTTTTTGAAGAAATCCTGTGGATTAGAAAAGGAAAGATAGTAATAAAGTGTCAGTGACAACAAGGTCACAAAGGAGGGCCGAGGGCAAATCGACAGGGAATAGCCTTTGTGTGACGGACACAGCTAATTCAACAATGGAAGAAATCACCGCACCGTCAGGGTGATCGGAGTCTGCAGCTGGCACGTCGGTGTGCGCGTGGAATGGTGGGTGTGGGCGCCTATTCCCGCCCGCATCCCTGGTTAGTCTTACAGTGGGAACAGGGATCGAGCGAGTCATGCAGGCCTAACAGTACAAGAAGAACCAACCAGAAAGTAAAAACCTCAACACGTGTTGTCAACAGCAGCAGCAAAAACAAAGGGCTACAAGATTCCATGTGGCTGAGAGGCTTATTACAAAAGCAATGTGGAAAATAAAAGAAACAGAAGTTGACAGGAAAGAATGTAAATGAGGAAAGACACCTATTTAAGAATCTACTCTGAGGCCCAGGATCTCACGAGGCTGCCTGAGGCCGGGACTGACCTTTTTGGAGCCCTGGCACATGATAACACAGCGCCCCTCGTCATCCTGCAAAGGGCGGTTGGCGTGCCCCACCATCTGAAGCACGTCGTAGATGGGGTAATCCACATACCTGGCAAGAGGAGAGAGGAAAGGCGACAAAGGTACGTCAACACGGAGACCACACGCAGGGGACTCTGGCTCCCCCGATGTCAAAGAATAAGTGCAACAGTAGCAAATTACAGCTAATCCCTGTGGTTAGGACTACTTGTGCTCAGGTCCTAGTGTCACTTGTTTGTCTCTAGGTCACTGCTGTTTTCCAGCGTGAGAGTTCGGACTTTGCTGTTCATGGTCCCTGAACCAAAGCTACAAACCCAGCAAATGCCAAAAGCAAGTAACTCCCTAATAAAGGATCAAATATGTAAGTCAAGCTTTCAAACAGCTGCATGTCATGAGTTAGTAAGTCACCTGACTAAAATCTAAATCTAGAAGGAATTTTAGACATTAAGATAAACCATAAATAACATTCACTTCAGGAAAAAAAAATCTACATTTTGAGAAAAATTATTAAGAATTAAATCATTCAAACGTCTTCTAAGAAAAAACAAACCTTTGCCTTCTTGTAACCACAAAGGTGTGTGACTTGAACCATGTCACTTTCCCAATCTATAAAATAGACTACCTAGTCTCTAGCTCGAACTCCGTTTCTCCAACTTGCTGAAATACAACAGATGGACAACAGAACCAAAAGTGAGCGTAGGCCCTGAGACTAAAAACTCTGGGACACCTGGCTATGGGGGAATCTCTGCTGTTTATCTTCCTAACCCATTTCCTTCCTAAGCCCTGGATCTGCAGCTATTATGTTCCCTTCAGGAGGAAGGTTCCCATTAACAGAGCATGGCGAGACTCACGCGTGGATCTTGCCATTGTAGTACTGGGTGTCCATGATGATCACCAGGTGGGCAGCCACATTCATGCCCCAGCAGAGACTCCGAGAAGCTACCACCACCTGGATGGCCCCTGAGGCAGAGGGGAGAAGACGCCTGAGTGCAGGGCTCCCTGGGGGGCTTCGTCTCCTGCGCAGGTAGGGGCTTCTCCTGTGCTCCGTTTCAGAACTCACAGCAAAACTTGCCGGGAAGGAGCCCTAATAATAACTAAGGGCTGACACAATTCTCCAAGAGGTGGCCCATGCTGCTGTTGCCTAGCTCAGAAGACCAGCCTACAGGAAACGGGGTCATCCTGGAACGGAATCCCAAACCCAGGGAAAGCGAGGCCTAGCCATCTGCCTGACACACTGGCCTTGCTGACTGGAAAGGGTTAACGCCACCTCAGTCATGGACTGGCTTTGTATGTGGAAGCAATACTGAGCTGTGAGTGACAGGATCAAGCACCAGAGAGTGCCACCGACTGTGGCAGGAGCATCTCCACCGCAGCTCCACTGAACAGTGTCAGAGTGAGAACGCTCTGCGTGACATGCCACAAGTCAGCAAGGGACAGCAGCCCCCAGACCACACCAAAGGAGATTCATGTTCTAGCATTTACTACACCTCTAAGGCCTAACAACCTTGGCGAGTGTGTGGTATCCATGGAAAACCAGGTCTACTGGTCAAAGGTCCTGTTCTAGAAAACCCAGTTCTTAATACCACCTTACGTGCCTGCCTGTTTTCTCATCTAGCATGCAGGCACGATATTCTACCCATATCACAAGGCCCCTGAGACAATCGAATGAGATAATAGATAAAAGAATCAGAAAAGTATTTTGAAGGTGATTAGCATGCTGAAAGTATCACCCGCATCGTAAAGGTGCGTGCCCACAGCTTGCGATACACCCTTAGAACCTCCCTCTGGGCCACAAGACTTTTTCTCACCTGAGCTGAAAAGCTGTTCCACCAGGCGTCGCTCCATGGGGCTGAGCCCCTCGTGCAGGTAGCCCACCCCATTTAACAGTGTTTCCTTGAGCGTGCTGTCACTTAGCTTCTCCAGGTATGGGATCAGATCCTTCTCAGTGCAGTGCAAGAACCTAGGGGGCACGGGCACGGATTCAGCTCAGAGTGCTTCAAGTCCCTGGCAAGACCCTTCCAACTGTGCTGCTGGCCAGCCCCTAGTCTGAAGGGGGCTAACCGCCACCCTCATCAACACAGCGCCCTTCAGGGTGAGCCCACCACAGTGGCCCAACACCCCCACCCCATCCCACCCCATCCCACCTCTGCCGCTGGATATCTGCGGCACATGTGGTGAGGATGTCGATGGCAGTGAGGCGGGTCTGCTTTCGGGACGGAACAAAAACAATGACCGGCTTCTTGGGAGAGTGCTTGGTGATGGCATGGTACACGGGCTTGGCCATGGACAGCAGGCGAGTTTGTGTGTGGCTGATGTTGAAGCCCTGGAGACGGAAGGAAACAGAATTCGGAGCTGGTCCTCTGACTGGAGGTCACGGAGGAGTGGGGAGAGCAGCGAGGGCAAGGAGGCGGGGAGGGCAGACCCTACCTGGATGTGCAGCTCCAAGGGCACGGGGCGCACATTCGGGTGGAAGTTGAAAGTGGAGGTGGCGCTGCACCCCAGCCAGTGGGCCACGTCCTTAGCGTTCGAGAGCGAGGAGCTAAGGGCCACAATGCGAATGGGCCGCTCAATCTGGGAGGAGATGTAGCGCATCCGGGAGCAGATCACTTCTAAGACAGGCTGGGACACAGAGAGGGAGTCACTACAGGCCCAGGCACCCTGTCCCCAGCCTTTCCGTACAGCCCAACCACCACGAAATGATTGCCTATCTCCTCCTTCTAATCTGGACGGCTCCTACCTTTGGTTCCACCTCCTCCGTGGCACCCAATCTCCACTAAGCAATGCTCTTTTCCCAGAGTACTACCAAAAAAGTCCCACACTGTCCCTTTGGAATGAAGTGACAAGCAGAATCTTCTTGGTAGAAGCACCTAGTCTCTGGCCTCAGACCCAAAGGTAAGTCCCGATGCCAAGGCCACTCAGCCCATCACAACCGCTCTCCTGTGCTTCAAAGTCAAGCCGTACCCCATTCTCGCCCCCAATAAGGTGGACTTCATCCACCACGAAGAGGTTGATGTTCTGGACATTCTTGCGCTGCTTCCACCGCCGGGACAGTATGTCCCACTTCTCTGGGGTGCTGATGATGATGTTGCCCTTGCCCAAAAGCTTCAGGTCTGTGCTAGTCTCCCCCGTCAGGAGCACCACCTTCTTGTTGAGCCTGTCCTGGAACTTCTCATACCAGTCCATGTAAACCTGGCATGCAAGGAAAGGGAAGCGCTGAAAACATCAGGCCAGGCGTCGTTTCATTTTTAACGAGAAAAGCCCTAGAAGCCAAACAGACGTGATCTGTGCATCTCAAATTACTTTATAAGCCCACATCAACCTTGAAGGGATGGCAGTGTCTTCCTTCGGTACACACACCGAGGACATCGACAAAAGAGAAGAGTCTTGCCACAACGACCCTGTAAATTTCAAGGGCTTCAGGAATTCTGATCTGGGCTCAGACGAAAGCAGCTTCCGGGCAAGCGCACCCGGGACACACCACCACACCACGCACCTGCTCCGCCAAAGCCTCCATGGGCGTGATGTAGACACAGCGCCCCTCCGAGTTCTGCAGCAGCATCCGCAGGATGGCAAACTCTGCACAGATGGTCTTCCCGCTGCCCGTGGGGGCCCCCACAAACACGTTATCGTCACTGTTGTACACGGTGTTGAACACTGGAGGCCAGCAGAACAGCGGAGAGAACATGGAGAAGAGGAGAGACTCAGACCGCTCCTCAGAACAGAGGCCAACAGAAGAAACTCAACCAGCCAGACCACCCTCAGGTGCCACCATGAAGGGGCTGCCATTGGGGCCTCTACCTGCAGTCAGCCCACTACATCCCCCCACATCCTTCCCCTCACACGCAGGTAGCACAGGAAGAGCGCGGACCACGAGTCTGGGCAGCATGGAGATTTGCAGGATGGCAGAACCCTGTGCTTGTCTGCCGGTCCTCTCAGGGCCCGCTCAGGGCCCAGGATGCAGAACAGAGAGGAACTGGCTGCTTTTCTCTGCCCCTCCAACACTCTCCTCTGGTCCCTAGAAACGGTCTGCTAAAGAACAAGGAAAAGCCTACGTCCCAGCATTAAGGCTGGTTAAAGTCCAAGTTCTGTTTATCAGCTGGTTCAGCGGAGGGGGCCTCTCCCTGCCGAGTTTCCTCATCTGCACAACAGCTACGAACAGTATTGTCACCAACAGAAAACCCCTCATGGGATCGGTGGGAGGCACGGAGAAGAAAACACCCAGAGGTACTCAGCCAAAAGGACTTAGGAAACAGGGCACGCTCTGTGACCATGGCTGTTGTCGAAAACAATGAGGGGAAGGAGGCTTCCGTCAAGGCCGCACACATGGACCCAGCTGCCTGAGAAACAACAGTGCACCACGGGAGGCCTTGTTCTACACACTCTGCCCAGTGACACGTGCAGAAAAGCAAAGGAAATCTAGCTGTGACCAAGGACTGAGAAGGGAAAAAGCCCCGGGGTGTTCCCACGGTTGGCTCTGCGGAGCTGTCTCCCCGAGCACCCTCCTGCCCTTCCTGCCACAGAAGTCTCTAGGGGACCTTAAAAGGCTCCCAAAGGAAATGACCTCCTGGGGATGGAAACGCCTACCTTGGGTCTGGATGGGGTTGAAGAAAGGAAATTTATCCTGGTAAAGGCTCTCGAAGGCGCTGTTTCTAAGGGCAGACACAGGCAAGGGCTGCAGGTCTAGAAGCTCGGTTGGAGGTGGGTACTTCTCTGGTAGGATCAGGTGCCGGAAGGAGACAGGCAGCTGGGTCTCACAAGCTGCCACAACAGAAACAGGATGGGTCACGGGCAGTCCTCCCTTTACTAATGGCCCCTCGGAGCCCCTCCATGCACACTGGAAACCCCAAGGCAACAGCTAGTCAGCAGCTAGCATCGCTCTGACCCCACAGAGTCCAGTCCAACAGGAAGGGCAAGACAGTCTCACAATTCCCCCAGGAGAGCTGCCCCCATGGGAACATGTAGACACACACTCACAGAGCCAGCGGTCAGACACCACTCGGATGAAGTACTGAGGGGGCAGCGGTTCAAAGACAGGTACGAAGAACGTGATGAGGTGCTCGTCCTGGGCATACTTGGCCTTGAGCAGAAAATACTCATGGTGGAGTATCACCTCACTGTCCACATCCTCCACCAGAATCCAGAAGGCCTCCGACGACCCGTGAACCTGCCAACGCAAGCACAGGTGAGAGAATGTGAGCCCGCGTGGACTCCTGGCTCCAGGCCAGCTCTCCTTGGGAGCATCTTATCTGCAAGCAGGCCCTCCCTGGGCAAGGCCGCACCTTCTCGTCCCACTGGAAGTCGGGCGTGATGGTCAGCTCCACTTTCAGCGTGGAGCGTGTGATAGGCTGCAGGTGCACCGACAACTCCAACTTGGGGAAGAGGTGGACATACTTGTGGATGGTCTTCCCCATCTTTGGCATGCGGATGAGCTCCCCTAGGAGGACAGGAGCTTATGGGGGCTGCAGCCAGCCTGCCACGCAGGAGCTGCAAACTGGGCCCTGAGGGCAAGGGGCACATTCCACTCTGGGGTGCAGACTCCTCCCCCCACTCTCGGTGCAGCCCAGAGGATTCGAAGGCCCAAGACCAAGAGCTGGCCTTGTTACTTCAGTGCGCGGTGGGAAGTGAACGCAGGACAACAGGGCACCAGCCTTGGAACTGGGAAGGAAGAAGGAGCAGAAAGATGTCGGAGCCACAAGGACAAAGAGGAGAGCTTCCCACACACCTATCTCATTATGATTCAGGTCATAGAGACGCTCAAAGGGGAAGTTTTTCTTCTCGATCTTCTTCACTACTTCCTCAGGGAGTTTCCGGAACTGGCGCAGAGGACACATGGACTGCCACCTGGCCGGGAAGGAAGGCATCCAGAACTGCACCGGCAACGACACTTGAAAGCCATCACTGCCCACCCCTTTCCATCTACCCAGGCTCCACCCAAGGAGCCTTCCCTTTCTCAACTGCTACCCAGTGCAAGTCCCACTTCACTAGTGAAGGCTGGAGAGAGCACACTCTCAGGCTTCCCCACCGCCCCTTAGCCCAGGGACCTTCACTCGCGGTGACCAGCTCCCAGCCCCCTGGCCCCTCACATGCGCTTATCGATCATCTTGCAGAGGTTCAGGGTCTTGTCCGTAAGCTGCGCCCAACCCCGGTTCAGGACAATTTCAAAGATGGCGCGCATCAACCGGCCGGCCGACTGGGGAAAGAGAAAGCACTCCCTCTGGTAAGTCCCCGCTCTCCCCAGCCCTAATGAAGCCACGTGACACTTCATTACCTCAAGCTCTGAGGCACTTAGGCACACCACTCAGAAACAAAGTCCCCTCGTAATTACTGTTCCCCTTTCATACAGTAGATGCTTGCTGAACATAAAATAGAAAAATTCAGCTCAAGCTCACCGTACCTCTTAACTTAATGCTCACTGCATGATTTTAAAGCTTTGGCTCACTTAGCACTTAGGGATCTAGCAAGAGCTAGTGACTTGGCCTTAGAAGTAAAGACAAAACATAGCTAAGAGTCTTTTGCCGTTTCTGGATTTGTATCTGAGCCCAGTGGCCATAGAAATCATCCTCTGGAGGAAGCAGACACCATGTCTGTGGCTCTCCCCAAGCACTCTGATCTCTTAAGGCCCTACCTCTCTACACGCTCAAGGTCTGTGAAACAGAGTAGCCATAACAGACAAACATCAACCAACGAGCCAACTAGGGCAAAACCTGGCCTCCTTTCCCCCTCACTAAGGTCAGGCCACCTTTCTCCAAGACACACACCATCAGGGGCTGGAGCTGTTCGGGTCTCTTCTGGCAGTACCCCCTGCTCTCACCTGTGTAACATACACCATGTCCGCCATCAGTGCAAAGCCCTCCAACTTCAGCTGCGAGATAAAGGCTTGGAGCAGCACGTTGATCTGGAAAAAAGCAAGGTTGGCCAAAAGGTGGCCAATCATTGACTAGCCCAGTTCAAGAAAGCAAATCACATTTCTACTCTGGAGTACATGCCAGGTTAAGACCTTGCTTCAGAGGCATGAAATAATCATTATTCCACATAAAAAGAACATGCAGATGAATGCAAAAACTGGGAGAAACTCGAATTAGGTGGTTACACCACCACCTACTCCCTGGCCCGAGCAGGGGAGCGGGCCCACCTTCGCACTGGGCTCCTCGATGCTCTCCTTCACAGGGATGGGCACCCTCTCCAGCAATTTTTGCAGCTCCAGCTTCTCCTCCTGCCAAAAGAAGGAAACAGGTCATGGAAAAGCCAGGTGACCACACAGAGAACCCATCCAGCAACTCGGCAGTGGAGTACCAACCACCGGTCCCAACACGCTGGGGGGACTCACCTCTCTCACAGTGATGTTCTTGAACTCTGAGGACAAGGAGAAAACTCTGAAAAGCTCAATCTCACTCAGGGTGGGCTTCAGCAGCTGGTTGTAGGTCTGCACGGTATCATTGGTGATATAGTAGTGGCTGGCTATGCGGCCCAGTTCTGTCACCTACGAAGGAGGAACACTCAATCCAACAGCGATCACTGACAAGTGGCAACCTCTCACGGTGGACAGTGGGTGCCCCGGGTGCCCACTGGATGAATTCCCAGCAACAAAAGAGCCCGGCACACACATGAGGAAAGATGGTACAGTACACTGACCAATGATGAGCTGATGCCCATACAGAATAGACAGCTGAATTAGCTACCTCGACGCCAAGTGACAGAAAAGGAGGCACCAGCAGATTCTCATATACCATTTTGGAAGTTCCCAGATTCAAAAGTCACGGCCTAATCCCACCTGTTTTTCTACTGTTCCAAGCAATGGGCAATTAGGCAGCATCCGAACCAAGAACGCAATGTGAAAAACTGTCCCCTGGGGCTACTGCTTTTACTGAGACTTTTGCCTCCATCCCTCAGCGCACTCACCTGGAAGTTGCCTGTCTTCTTGTCATACTTGACCAGATTGTTCTTATCCAGCATCAAGGCAGCAGTATGAACCAGATCCAGTCGGCGCTGGTCCAGCAGAGGATCCCCCTTGAGGTCATCGTGAGAGATGCCATAGAGTGTTGGGGATCGGAGCATCCGGATATACAAGTAGGCATAGCCCAGCCAGTTCACTGCATCCTAAAAGGAGAGACAGCTCGTGGATCTTCGCGTGGAGAACTGATGTCCAAATGAAATGTTCCCGCAGATCACTTGCAAATTAATTCCCAACTATAAAAACGTGTATTATGTCATTTTCTGAAAGTTTTTAACATCCCATTACTAAAGAGACAGAGAATGCTTTCTGAGATCTTGGTAACAAGGGGAACTGCCTGCCACAGACTTGACAAGCTTCTGAGAGACTGCTTCCATCAAAGACGTGGGGCCCGGGAATGGAGGACCCTGGGCACTGGTGGCCCAAAGTGTCACAACGGAGACCATCCCACCCTTGGTACCCTGATTTCTCCCGAGAAAGCAAGAAGCACCAAAAGCAAAGCCCTTCCCTACCTTGGCATTCTGGACGTTACCCAGCACGATTTCGGCATTAAGCATGTCAGGCAACTTTGAAACCATCTGGCTCTCAATAGGAAGCTGCTGATTGAGGAGGGACAGGTAGTACTGTAGCTCCCCATGAGATGTGATCAGTATGCCTTCACCCTTGGTGTCATACTGGGGTCTTCCAGCACGTCCCAGCATCTAGGTCAGAAACCAAACCAAGAAGGTTGTGACCACAGAGCTTATGGATCTGTTCCCAGGCTTCTACAGAAGCCCACCTTCCTCCATCTGCTGCCTTTCTGGCCTCCTTCCATTTTATACACGGTAAACTTTTTCCAATTGAAAATAACCTCAAAGGCTCTATACCTGCAGAATGTCCAGTGCCCCTAGTTCTGTCCAGCGCCCCTTCTCTGGACTGTACACCTGGGTGCCTTTGATGATGACTGTATGTGCAGGGAGATTCACGCCCCAAGCCAGCGTTGCTGTGGAAACTAAGACCTACAGAAGCAAGGCAAGGTAATAAGGAAAACAGATGTTACCACCAGAGGGTTAGTATCCCCAAGACCTCCAGGAAACCGGCCTCAGAGCTTCTAGTGCGACTGAGGTAGGCCCCACACTTGTCAACATAACACTGGAACAAAGGCGGAAGGAGTCCTTAGTTTCTATTCAAGCCAGTAACATTTCATGGTTCTAAAGATATTTAACTGGCCAAAGTGTAGGCCAATGTTAACCAACTTAAGATTACTAGACAATCAGGAATACACCCTATCCTGAGAGAGAACAAACAAGGTCCTAACTTCATGAGGTCCCGCTTGGCGGTATCTGGAGTCGCAGAACATGCTTCCTCTGTCATGCTTCTCAGATACTTTCCTAAATCACTCACCTTTCCTCATGCAGTATGTAAAGAGCTAGGAGGGGCGGCACAACACTCTGTCTACTGTACTCCCACGACCCCTGACCTGGCTTACCTGAGCCAGAAACAAAGCACCGGGCACAAACGTCTGGCATTTGACTTTCAGGTCTTCTGAAGCCTGCACTTTGCCCACCCTCACCTGAATGTGTTTATCAGCGAAAAGATCCTCTACAAGTGTCCGGTCAACTCTGGTCATGCCCGCATGATGAATAGCAAAGCCGTACGGCAGAAGATCCTTCAGCTCCAGGTTCTGTGGAACAGTAAAAGAAAAGGAGAGGAGGTGAGCCTCATTGGGAGAACGCTGCAGAGACTGAGCAGATCTCTTCACAGGAGACCCTGCCCCTTAGCCTAGTCCACAAAACCAGACAGACCCAGCCAACTGACCTTAACCTGTCTGAAACAACAGGCCCACAGTGCAGTCAAAGACTGTCTGGACAGCCTTGGATTGAGCCAGCTACCAGGCAGAAAACAGAGAACTGGGCCTGTCTCTCCTCACCTTGCACTGCTCAGCTTCTGTTCTAAGGACTTCTGTGGAGGCTGAGCCCTCTCTCAGAAACAGACCTAGAGTGTCCTTCTCTAGGCACATGTCCCGGATGGCCCTGGCCGTCTTCCCAGTCTCTTTCCGGGAGTGGACAAACACCAGGACCTACGGAAAAATCACTGTTTAAGAGACACAGCTACCACAGTCACTCCTATGGCCCTGAGGCACCAGCAGCAGGAAGCAGAGGCTACACCATTTTGAGGTGAGAAACCGAGCTCTAGAAAAGGAGCAATGGCAGGAACGTATACTGATTCAGACGCCGACAAGACCCTATGTGAATCAAACTACAAAGGAGCGTGGCAGAGCCCTGTAGCTGGGAAACTAAGCTAACTCTTATGCACTCTACCTTTGAAACCACTTTTAAACATAGTAAGGATGGAAATTCAGGAATCTCAACTACAAATTTTGTGTTCAGGTACCTGAGGGGACTATAAGCCACCTGAGGAATGTGTCTGCAAAGTAACAGCTGAAATGTTGTATTAAATGATGGGCAATAGCCTCTAAAAAAGGGCCGAGGAACTAAGTCTCAGGATGAGACTAGTACCATTTGGTAGGAAAGTCAGTCAAGTATTTAGCCCTAGAAAAGATACGTCTCTTCATTTAAATTCAAATGCTTTTTATATGACAAAAATCTATACATGACCTGTAGCTTTTCCTTAGTTTGTGTCTTGGTGAACTTGACTAAACTGTGCTCAATTAAAAAATTATAATATCTTTTCCAGTAAAATGCTCTAATTTTTAATTTTCACCTTTATTTATACTGTGTTACATTTTTAGTGTCAGCCACCCAAATCTGTTGTGGCAGGATCCCTGATAATACAGACAGACAGACTGATTATCCACACCTGGGGATTTCTTTTGGGGAGTTTTTAAATTACAAATTCAGTTTTTTATAATGGTTACAAGACTGTACAGGTTATCTATTTCATCTAGGCTAAGTTTTGATAGTTGGTATTTTTTGAGGAATTGGCCCATTTCTTCTAGGTTGTCAAAATTTACATGTAAAATTCTTCATGTATTCCTTTAATATCCTTTCACTGGCTACATATTCGAAGGCAATATCCCATTTTATTCCTAATATTGGTGATCTCTGTTGTGTCTTCTATTTCTGTCAATCTTGCCTGACTATAAGTCAAAAATTCAAAAGAACGGAGTTCAACAGGAAACCACAGACAGACCTGATTTTTTCCAGCATGTTCCATGATTTTCTCATAGACTATTTCATTCATGATCTGGAAACGCTTGATAGCTTTTTTCTCTGTGATACCCACATAAGTCTGTTCCAGAGGCACGGGGCGGAAGCTAGAAGTTCAACAGTTAGACAAATGAGGCTTCTGGCATAGAAAACTGGGGAAATAAAATCATTTTCACTGCCCAGAAACGATACTCCTTTCTGGATTCACACCATGTTAAACCCAAAGACCTTCTAATACTCAATCCAACAAAGCTCCTTGAAAAAGGGGAAGGGCAACAGGAAGGTCACCCTGGTTAAACTTCTCCCGCTTTTTCTCATACCTGTTGTCAAAGTAGAAGAGGCCTTTGGCAGGATCAACACGCAGGAAGGTAGCCACATCTTCATAGTTGGGGAGGGTGGCACTAAGACCGATGAGTCGGACATCCTCCTGGGTCATCTCAATGTTTCGAATGGCCCTGGCCACCAAAGCTTCTAAGACAGGACCTCTGTCATCGTGGAGAAGATGGATCTCATCCTAAGATGGATGAGGGGGCCACAAATTACCTCTAGGACCAGAAAAATGGAGCCCTCTTTCCAGAGAACAGTCCTGTCTTGTACTATGTACCAGATATGCCAAATAAGGAAGAAAAGAGATCCCAGCAAGAGAAACCCAAAGGGTGAGACAACATTCACTAGGAAACACCCCAGGAAATACCATGCTGTGACCATGGGGCTGTGTTGCTAGTTTAGTGAAACATATGCTTTAACGCAAGAAAATCTGATGCTTTAGGTCAATGAGCTCACAACTTCAAAGATAAAATTTCTTTACTGAAATGAAGCTTCTGTGCGGACCGTATTTCTATCACACAAGGCTTCACCTCTGCACAGTCATCCTTACTACTCTGTACTTGCAAAATGCATCATGAATCAAAGGATGAGCTCACATAGCCTAATGCAGTGCTGTCTGAATTTCAGCATGCAGCAGGGCATATCACTAAAAAGTAGATCAAGCCCCAGGGGCTCTGCGCTGAGATTCTCTCCCTCCCTCTCCCTCTAGCTCCCCTGGCTCACGTTCTCTCTCAATAAATAAGTATCTTAAAAAAAAAAAAATTATATTTTAGTAGGTGTGGAATGGGGCCAGATACTCTGCCTGTAACAAGACTTTGAACTGGGGCGCCTGGGTGGCTCAGTGGGTTAAGCCTCTGCCTTCGGCTCAGGTCATGATCTCAGGGTCCTGGGATGGAGCCCCGCATTGGGCTCTCTGCTCAGCAGGGAGCCTGCTTCCTCCTCTCTCTGCCTGCCTCTCTGCCTACTTGTGATCTCCCTCTCTCTGTCAAATAACAAAATAAAAAAATAAAAGACGCTGAACTAGCAAGGCTCAAAAGCAGGGGTCGGCAATCAGTATCTTGGGCTTGTGGGCCATAAAATCTCTGCTACAAATAGAACTGAACCTTGTACAACGCAGGGGGTTAGGGTGCTCCACATAGTCAATCTACTCATAACTTTCATTCCCCCAAAACTGAACTACAAAAAGCCTACCCTTTACCAGAAGTTTTATAATAACATACATAGTCAGCTAACATGTACTTCATATGTGTTACATACTATGTTCTTACAACAAAGTATGCTAAAAAAAGTACTTAAAAATATAAAGAAAAACACATTTACAATACAATACTATATTTACCTTTAAAAAATCAATATACAAGTGGACTCATACAGATCAAGCTTGTGTTATTCAAGAGTCCATTAGACTTAACTCGGTCAATGCAGCAGAAAAGCAGCTGTAAACCCCATGTAAATAAATGGGTACGGCTGTATTCCAAAACCAGGAGCCAGAGTCAGCCAACCCCTGCTCTACGATACTGAAAATCAACACGCAAGATCTCCTTCCACTCTCCCAGACAACTTAGGGAAACTACACTCAGACTCAAAGTCACTTTTGCCTGTGTGCTTCTGTGTATATGGAACACAATCTCCTGACTCCTTCCTCATTCCCTGAGAATGGATTATTCATTTATAAAGCCTTTAATATCCTGGGAAGACACAATCAGTTATGTCTGTTGACATTCATTTCAAAATACTCCAGACATAAAAAGGACATGAGGAACAACATGGCAAATACCATGCACATCCTCGGAAATTCTTCAATTAAGTGCAAACTTTCATTTAATGGTAACAGCAATGCTGACAACAGCTGTCACCATACAGGCTAGTGACTGGAAGAAAGCACGGAAGGAATGGTTAGCATTAAAACCCACCTCAATTGGTTAAGCATCCCACCCTTGATTTCAGCTCAGGTCATGAGATCCAGACCCATGGTGGGCTCTGTGCTCCGTGGGGTGTCTGCTTGAGATTTTCTCTCCCCCAACCCCCACCCCTCCCTGCTCACTCGCTCACTCTCTTAAATGAATAAATAGATCTCTAAAAAAAAAAAAAAAATCCCAACAAACCCTCCTTGACCAGGCCTGGTCTCTATATCCCCAAGTACTCCCTGCTCACCAGAATGATGAGCCGCACGAGCTGGGTGTAGGTGCGCTCCCCACCCTTGCGAGTAATGATGTCCCACTTCTCGGGTGTGCAGACGATGATCTGAGTGGCGCTGATTTCCTCCTTGCAGAGCTGGTGGTCACCAGTCAGTTCCGCAACAGTGATGCCATAGGTGGCCAGGCGCTAGGTGGAGGAGAGGCACATCAGGCAAAAATGCTTGAAGGGGGCCTTGCCATCACACTTTGGGAAGTCTGAGAGGAAGGTACTGGAAGGAGGTATCAACCCAACAGGGAGATATCAAGTGAATTAGACTGATCCTACAAACCCGTATATCTGAAACAAATCAAGTTCTCTTTCAGCAAACAAAGCAGTGATGCCCCAGGCCCATCCCCAATACCTCTCCACCCCCTTACCTTTCCGAAACTGCCCACCATCTCCTGCACCAGAGACCGCATGGGAGCGATGTAGATGATCTTGAAGTCATCCACGTTGATAGTGCCGTCCATGTTAATGTGCTTCCCTATCTCTCGGAGCATACACATCAGGGCCACGTTGGTCTTACCTGCACCCTAAGGTGGAAGTCAAGGATGAGAAGGTCTGCTCCCTGCCCTCACTTCCCCAGGCTTATCACCAAAACAGACACAAGAGCATGTCGTGGGAATTGTATCTGACTGTTTAACATCTCTTCCGTCAGAGAAGAAAGAAGTCGGGGCTGGCTGAGGAGGTGCTATGGATGGACATGGCTGAAGACGAATGATCTCGCCACAGGAAACAGCGGCACTTTCCGCCAGAGCAGAGCGGCCAGGGTGATGCTTACGGTAGGCGCACACAGCAGCAGGTTCTCATCTGTCTCCAGCGCAGCACGGTAGAGTTTACTCTGGATCCTATTCAGGGTTTTGAAGCCCTCGAAACCGGCCTGGGCATATTTCGGCAGCTTCTCCACGGGAAGCAGTTGCTAGAAGAAAGAAACGCCATTCATGTCCTGCTGGCAGTGCCCTGGCGCAGGCCGTTTTGGTGGGATGGCCAGGACCGCACCTCCTGGCACCGCCCCCCACATCACTCTCCGCTGACCGAGATTCACTACTGTCCCCCAGACTTGCGATCAAAACACAGGGACCGCTGAAGCAGCTTCCACATCACAGATACACCATCGATGAGACAAGGCCACATTTTGGCCAATGGGCTAAAATTAAAATCTAAGCTGAAAGGGAGGTGAAAACTGAAGAAAATGGAGAAAAGCAATTCGCTCACTTCTTCCGAACCGAAGGGCTTGGGCTTCAGAGCAGGCACGTGCACCTCTTCGTAGCCCTTGCGCTGGCGACGGAAGGACCCATCAGGAAGCTGACAACGTTTATTGGCCATGAAGTGGCTCCCCTGGGTAAAAACCAGGTCCTCCAAGTCCAGAACCTGCCGTGGAGCCAGCGCCTGGGAGTATAAAAAAAACACAAAATGAGTGAGGTGAAAAAATGCATTTCCCATCCAGAAGCGCCTTGGAAATTACCCTGGACTTACCTCTCCACCCTGGTCCAGATCCATGGTTTCCAAGTCCGTGTCCATCCGGGATTGACGCACTCGCTCTCTCCGGGACCTTTCCTCCTGCAATGGGGAAAGGCAAAAGAACAACAATTCATCACCACTGCAGGTTCTGGTCCCTTTTAGTCCCTGCTTAGCTAAGCCTGACTCACGGGTGCTGACCAGTAAGTCCCAAAACAGAAAGGCAGTCCTTTATGTTCAGACACTTGCCACGGGGACCACCAGAATGATGAAAGCAAGTGAACAGCTTTAAAGGGACAATGCAGGTGGGCCTTGGAGGCTCAGTTGGTTAGGCATCTGATTTTGGCTCGGGTCATGATCTCAGGGTCCTGGGATCGAGCCCCATATCAAGATCCCTACTCAGTGGGAGTCTGTGGTCTCTCTCCAACTGCCCTTCCCTCCACTCATGGGTGCGCGCACTCTCCTCTCTCTCAAATGAATAAGTAAAATCTTAAAAGACAAAAACAAAAAAAAAAAACTTTCCTCTAAAAAAAAATATATATATATATATATAAAAGGGCCATGCATACTGCAGGGATTTCAAAAGTAGATGTTCAACAATTCAGCATCAAGGACTAACCCTAAGGGTAGAAGTGTGGGTTCTGTGTTCAGCCAACATGTGTTCTATCCCTGCATTTTCAAGATACCATGATTTACTGTGTAAACCATGAAAGGCCCATGGTGCTGGTGAAGACGGCAGCCAGCCCGCCATCTCCTGACCACACCAATGTGAGTGTGTTAATTCTAATTTGTACGTGACAAACCTCAAAGAATCCAGAGAAATACTTTACTTCTTCAACCCCCCGTTTTTAAAGATTTTATTTAAGAGAGAGGGTGCACACAGAGCGAGAGGGAGAGAGAGAGAGTGCACGCAAGCAGGGGAGGGAGAGGGCAGAGGGAAAAGCCGACTCTCCACTAAGTGGAGAGCCTGACTCCGGGCTCCACCCCAGGACCCTAGGATCATGACCTGAGCCAAAGGCAGACACTTAATGACTGAGCTACCCTGGTACCCCTCAATCCCCCCTTGTAGTAGGAATTCAGCTTTACGCTACTATTTTTCTGAGAGAGAGAACGTACATGAATGACAGGGCCAGAGGGAGAGAAAATCCCAAGCAGGCTCTACACTCAGCTTAGAGCCCGACATGGGTCTCGATCTCAAGGCCCTGAGGAGCATGGCCTGAGAAGAAATCAAGAGTCAGACACACAACCAACTGAGGCACCCAGGCGCTCCTAAGCTACAATCTTCTAACTAATGTCTCTTTTCCAAAGCAAACACTCTAGCTCGGGACTCAGACAGATAAACCAACCCAGGTCTTACCCGGATCAGATCCTCCTTTTCAGTCTCGTGGAGCTGGTAGAGGAACTTGGAGAGCTCTGGATCGGCTTCCATCTTTCCCATGATCCTTTCCTTTTCGGCTTCACTCTGTGCACTGGCCAGTAAGGTACAGTATAAAACTGCCAAGAGCAAAAGGAAGAAAGGGAAGGTGAGCAGAAGGGGGCTGCGGTAGAAAGCAAGCTAACTCAAACAGGTGCCAAAGCTATGGAAGTTAAGCGTCTCCTTCACACACACACACACATATCACATACGTGCTCCAGAAAGGAACACTGTATACTCACTCATCATCCTGTGCTGTCGCAACACTTTAATAAAATCGAACGTGTTGAAACCAAGGAGCAGAACCAGCTGGTTCTCACACTCCCGATCATCACTGGCCGTCTGTAGAGAGAAGGTAACGCCACTAGTAAAAGCACAGCCATCTGCCTCATCCACTGTCCCATCTGCTGAAACACATACATGAGCACAAAACAACATCTTGGCCGTACCTTCAAGATCTCCAACACTTCATCTGCCTTCTTCTGGGACACAATGGCATCATCATAGAAGCGACTGAGCTGCCGCTGTAGCCAAAATGCATCAATATCCCGAGGGTGCAAATCCTTCTTCTTGGAACTCATCAGTTCCCCTGAGGCTACAAGCTACGGAAGTAACCGGGTTGTTAGCTCACACCATGTCTCCGTCTGTCCAACTGCTCTCCCATAATCCTGCAACAAAATTCTCCTTGCCACCCAGAGCCTACCAGCCTTTTGAGGACTTCCCAGAATTAAAATCAAAAACAAAAACAAAACAGGGAACCCTGTTATATCGAGTTTAGAAGCATACCAAACTAACATTTCGTCAACACATGCTTTTGGGAAGAATGAGTGACTGAAATCTTAATAAAATCAAGACGTTGAAAAGTTTATTAAGGGGACACCTGGGTGGCTCAGTCATTGAGCATCTGCCTTTAGCTCAAGTCATGATCCCAGTATCCTGGGATCAAAGCCCCATATCAGGCTCCCTGCTTGGCAGGAAGCCTGCTTCTCCTTCCCCGACTCCCCGCCTGTGTTCCCCCTCTCTAACTCTGTCAAATAAATAAATAAAAATTGAAAAAAAAGCTTAATATGGCTCCTATAAAAGGCTACCTTAGTAAGTTAATATATAACAGGACCTAAGTAGGAGAAACAAACACTACACGCAAAAATCGCCTAGCCTTGCAGCAAAGGGCAAGAAAGAGCCGTACTTACGTTAGCCGAAAGGGTGCAACGCACCACAGCCTCGTCCCCTTCCATGTCATCATCAGACGCCTCTTCTCGAACCTCTCCATACACATCTTCATCACCTTCCTACAAAAATAGCCCAACACCAATTCATGATTTGGAGGTGACCCTAACATCACAGACCCTCTCCCTTGAGACCCTTAAAATTAGCTCCATGGCTGGAACAATGGCTCTGGGGGGGGAAATAATCGCTTCCCGGAGCCAGGGTCAGCCTTATTCCAGAGTACAAGTAACTGAACGATCTCATTACCCTAAGGTCCACGGGTTCACGAGATGCTTCTACTCTCTCTTCTGCCTCTCCCCTTAGGCTGCCACAGTGACAACCAACTGGATCATGGTCTCTCTTGTATACGCACAATCAATAAATGAAAAAACAGAGCTATCAACTAACAGGAGGGAAGAACGATAAAGAAACTACGCTTTGGAAAACACACAGTGATCCAGAGATGTGGAGACCACTTAGCTGGCTCTCCACTATCTTTACTCACATTCTCTCACACTATAAGTACTCAGTACTTAGCACAGGATCGGGTTACACACTCTCTCACACTGTGAGTACTCAGTACTTAGCACAGGATCGGGTTACAAAGAGGTACTTAATTAGAAAACATTTGATAAATGAATGAATGCTACAAGTGAAACACTCCCCTGTAGTTTGTTGCCACTTTTTTTTTAAGTTTTAAGTAATCTGCACCCAATGTGGGGTTCGAACTTAAAACCCTAATATCCAGAGTTGCAAGCTCTACGGACTGCACCAGCCAGGCATCCCTAGTTAACCGGATTTTATGATTTTAAATAGCAACAAACCTGGAGCACATGCAACTCTTAATCTCAGGGTTATGAATTCGAGCCCCATGCTGGGTGCAGAGATTACATAAAAGGAAACTTAAAAAAAAAAAAAAAAAATCCTATCATGGCACCTGGGTAGTGCAGTCAGTCAGCGACCCAACTCGATTTCAGCTCCGGTCATGATCTTGAGGGTCCTGGGATCATGCCCTAGGTCAGGCTCTGCACTCAGCATGGAGTCTGCTTGACATCATCTCTCCCTCTCCCTCTGCCCTCCCACTCATGCTCTCTCACTCTTTCTAAAAAAATAAATAAATCTTTAAAAAATAATCCTATTAACTACACTGCAGGAAGCAGCTTAGCAGTCATCCACTTCAGGCATCTTATTTAGCAGATGGAGGAGGAACAAGCAAAATGACCTGCCCGAGATACAGGGCCAAACTTCAGATCTCATGGCTCCCAGCTGCAGGCTCTTTCCTCTGACTCTCTTGTGCTACCCCTGCTTCTGGTCTTACTTAGCGTATGAGATTTTGAGGCCAACACCTTCCCTGAGGCAAACTTGCCCACTGAGAACCATAAAGCAACTCTGAAAAGTTTTTCAAGTGTCCCACTTGTACCTATTTAGTTATATTCAAGAATTCTGATGAGCTGGTAAATTTTATCGGCTGCTACAACTGTTACTTAGACAACCATGAACGTAACAGGCCCATGCTCCTGGGCCAATGCGCATGATTTGGCAACTGGCAGCAGGACACAATACTGAAAGTGGACAATTCCCACAGTAAGATTGAAATGGAATAAAACATAGTGGTGTACACCCTTGATGAAGGTATACAATGTACTTTTTGTCTTTCTTTTTGCTGATCCACTTGGTTGGTTTTAAAGTATTGTTATGTTTACATTTATAAGCATAAATTTGCTTTATAAATCCCTAAAGATAACCGTAGCAAATTTTTAGCAGAATAACATTTATGGGGTGCCTGGGAGGCTCAGTTGTTAAGCATCGCCTTCGGCTCAGATCACAATCCCAGGGCCCTGGGATCAAGCCCCGCATCAGGCTCCCTGATCAGCAGGAAACCTGCTTCTCCCTCTTCCAGTCCCCGTTTGTGTTCCCTTTCTCGCTATGTCTCTGTCAAATAAATAAATAAAACCTTAAAAAAAAAAAGAAGAGTAACATTTATGCCCAAAGCTGACACCCACACAACACTGTAAAAATTTATCTGGCTTAAGCTAGGGAGCTTCTTTACACCAGAAGTGGTCCCCTCACCTTAACACTATAACCAATAATGGGTCGGTTTGCTTTATCACTCACCTCCTCATCAGACTCAAACTGAACATTCACACCATATGTCTCATCAATGTTGTCATCTGCAACAATAAGGGATTGGAAAAAGACAATAGTAAATTAGTGAAATGAGGCACTATGGAGCGAATTCCTCCCCAACTACCTGACCTACCCAGCCTCACTACCTATCTATGGTCTCAGGACCCAGAGATGAAGACACTTAACATAAAAGAGTCATTCATACTGCCACCACTAAGGCCTTCTCTAACCCACTAACCTTGGACACAGCCCCACACTGCTTGAACCACCTGAGCACACCCCACACCCACCCCCACCCCCACACAGGCTCTGCGTAGGTTTTCCCCTAGGTTCTATACAAAAGGTCTTAAGAACAAGAAACAGCTGTTATAATCTATGGACTTGGATTCATATATCACAAGTTCTCAAACGCCCAACGTTATGGGAACTCAAGGACACATTCAGAGGTTTTAATGATTGAGGCTTAAAAATCAAGTTTAGAGATCAAAAGCAACCACTTAATATGATATGGACATAAAGAGCTCAGTTACCCATATTCTGGATTTCCTTGTCTCCACCATAGTCTGTGATCTTTTTGCCCAAGTTCACTAACACATGGTATCTGGTATCATCTGTCTGACCCAACAGCAGGTCTATCTCCTTTCTTCTTTCCTTGTCCCGAAGCTTTTCATTCTTTAGAACAGCTAGAACTTCATCAGCTGCCCCACAAAGGATATCACGTGGCTGGTGGCAAAAAAAAAAATAATAATAATTTAGAACAAGACAGAGAACATCACTGGCCAGCTTTATCTAACAATGGGATATGAAGACCCACGCCTCTTTAAAACCTGAATACAGGTTCTGACCATTTTCATTACTATTAGCTAAAAAACACTCCAACTGCAGGAAAACCCATCTGTTTTTAAAAAGATTAGGCAGGTGGTCACAGGAAGTAGGCCCCAGCTTCCACAACAGTCTGGCGCATTTCTCCAGTCGACAGAGACACTGCTCAGGGCTCCTCCAGCCCACAAAGCTTTTGGTAATTCTTCATCCTTGCCAGAGCCTCTGAGACTCGTAAAGACCCTTAATCTAATCCCACATGTATAACGGTCAAGAGCATGGATTCCGGATATAGAACACCCAGGCTCATATGGTGGCCCTAACGAGTACTACCTCTGTGACATGGGAGAATTACCTAACTACTCTTTGCCTTTTATCTCTCGCTGATAAAATGGAAAATGAGTATTAATCGCACCTAGTCACAGAGCTAACGTGAGGACTGAAAGCAAGCACGAAAGGGGAGTGTTCACTAAATATCAGCCACTTCTACAAACTGCTATGGCCCATGCAGAAAAATCCACAGACAAGGTTCTTCTGGGACCTCCCCACTGTGACTCTCTCCTTCTCCAAAAACGCAGCTTCACCCTCTGGCTTCCTCACCTGGTCTCCAAGGGCAGCCTGGATGAAGCTGAGCAGCACCTCATAGGTCTCCCGGGTCTCTTTAGTCTTGGGCTTATAGATGATGCCCACCATCTCATCGATGCCCTCGGACAGCAGGGTATAACCCTTCATCTTGTTAATGTCATGTCGGTCCTCATCACGCTTTCTTCGCCTAATGAACACATGATGTTTAACAAGCACAACTACATCCCAAAAGGCAAAACTAAATCAAGCCTACCCTCCTCTCCTCAGCTTCATGGCACACAGGTAATATTTAAAAACATGAATCTGGGGCACCCGGGTGGCTCAGTGGGTTAAGCCTCTGCCTTTGGCTCAGGTCATGATCTCAGGGTCCTGGGACCCAGCCCCGCATGGGGCTCTCTGCTCAGAAGGGAGCCTGCTTCCCTCTCTCTCTCTGCCTGCCTCTCTGCCTACTTGTGATCTCTATCAAATAAATAAATAAAATTAAAAAAAAAAAAAACATGAATCTGTACTTCAGCAAATGATTCCCATTCGGCCATCTTTTTTTTTTTTTTTTAAGATTTTATTTATTTGAGAGAGTGAGAGAGACAAAGAGCACGAGCAGGGGGAGGGGAAGAGGGAGACGGAGACTCCCCATTGAGCAGGGAGCCCAATATGGGACTCGATCCCAGGACCCCAGGATCATGACCCAAGCCAAAGGCAGAGGCTCAACTGAGCCACCTAGGTATCCCCTCCACTAGGCCATCTTTATGGGAACACAGTAACAGGACGGGAATCCTTTGTTATTCTCTTTAGATCCAACAGACGTTGCAATGAGACAGCCTCCTCATTCATTTCAAAAAGGACAACCCTTCTTACTTGGCATGACAACACTATTTAATCAAATTTTGACTTGCGACCTCTCACATACATTTTCTTTTTCCAGCCAGAGAAAGAGGCTCCAAAAGAATCTACTGCCATTGATTCCCAACAAATTATAACAAGCCTGGAAAAGGAAGCCATAATCTGCAAAGTGGAGAACCAGTAATGTATTAACTCATTCCAAATATATCTAATCAAGGGGGCCTGGCTGGCTCAGTCGAAAGAGCAAACAACTCGATCCTGGAGTTGTGGGTTCAAGCCCCATGCTGCAGAAATTACTTAAAAATAAAATCTTCAAACAAACAACCCAAATATAACCAATTAAAACTGGGCCTACCAATTTTCAAGACTTCATCATGAGAGAGAAGAAAGAGACAAAGATATCAGGGATTTCAAAATATAAAGAAGAAGTAAAGTTCAATGATCATTTCAGTTTTGAAATATATCCCCCAAAAGGAAAAAAAAAAAAAACCACAAAACACAACAAAAAACAAAAAAACAAACAACCTGTCTTTCATATTATGGATACTTCAATATTAGTCCACACCAATGAAAGCAGGAAGTGGGCAACATCAGAGGAAAGAAGCAGTGGTGGGAAGTTTATAAAGGAAAAAAAAGAGTTAATGAGACAGGGAATAGCAAGGGTCTTGAAAATACCATGGAAAAAATTAAGATCTCCCTATGGATCAGAAGCAATTATATTAGAAAAAGATTTAAAAGTCGTTTTCTCAGGGCGCCTGGGTGGCTCAGCTAGTTAAACGTCCGACTTGTGATTTTGGCTCAGGTCATGATCTCAGAGTGGTGGGATCATGCCCTGAGTTGGCTATTGCTCAGCAGGGAATGTGTCTGTCCCTCTCCCTCTGCTCCTACCCCTGCTCTGTCTCCCAAATAAATAAGGAAATAAATAAAATCATTATAAAAGTTGTTTTCTCACTTCAGTACTCATCCTGCACTAAACATTTTGGCAAAAACACTGCTCAAATGCTCAAGAAAAGGTGGATTTTGTATCCCAAAAAAATCATTTTCTCCTTGATACTCACTTGGCTCTTCTTTCCTCCTGCATCTGTGGTTTGGTCCGTTGAGCCTTATCTCCCATCCGGGTGCCCTCCAACTTCCCAACCAGGGACAGCACCTCTCCCGTGGGTTCATCCCGCCGGGTCCGATCAATGAGAGAGCGGTCAGCTTGGAGGACAAGATTCGAGTTCTGAAAAGATCACAATGTTATCCAAGTACTGACAGGAGTAGGACCACTTCCTGTATCACGGGAATACGACTTGATAATATCAAAGTCAGTAAGAACTGCAGCAACTAAGTGCTGATAAGCACATTCGGAATAAGAGATTTTCCTCAAGATGAAAGAGAGCCACACAACTGCACACGAGGAAAGAGCGATCAAATCAACTGAACGATTCTGGCTCCTAACACTGCCCGCGATAACCCACACCTGGGAAAAGTGCTGGCACGCTGGGGGTGACACAAAAGGGGGAGGGTATGGAGCCGAGACAGGGAACAAACACTCCTAGCAGAGCTCTTAGCCTATCCCGCCCGCCTTAGTCCCTACAGGGGTTATTCATGTCGCCATGTACCCCCACCTTCTCCCGGATCTGAATTCGACTCCGTTTTCGTGGTTCACCTGCAGGCCTTCAGACTAGAACCTCCGCCTCCCGCTCCCCAATGGGTTTCCTAGCTTGGGTCTTTCCCCGAGCCCACACGCACCGCCTTGTACTCGTACTGCAGGCTACGGGCGGTCACATCCGCCATGGCCGCTGCTGTTCGGGGATCTCAGAGTCCGCTCCCCTCACCGCACGCTACCAAAACCGTTGCTGCCCGCTCCCGCTCCTCCGCAACAACGCAGGACGGACGCACAGGAGAAGGAAAAAGAAGAGCCCCTTCCGCTTCCGGGTCGCGCGCCAGAAGTGTGGGTGGGGCGTGTCTCTGGTGAGCGTACGGAGCTGACCCGCGGCCTTCTGGGTGGGTGGATGGGTGGGCGGGGCCGAATCGCCCGGATAGGCGAATCCGGTCACCCACCGACTCGGGCTCTGGCCACTTCTTGCGACTTCAGGCCCACCGCGGGTAGGTTGTCTTCGCGGTACTACTTCCAGGAGCCCTCACATCATAGCGAAACGTCCTCCTGCTTAGCCCCCTCTCCTCGCCCGAGAGCTTTTCTACCTGCTTCTTCCTCACTGGCCACCGTCCCGTGTAAGCTGTGCTGGCGAGGGGTGCCAGTCCGCTCCTTTTCCAGTTAAGGAACCCGAAGCACCCACCCAGCGAGAGATTTAAGAGTGTGTGTGAGAATTACTGGTATCCTCCTTTGGGTTTCAATTCCGTATTTAACAATTGAAAGAAAACGCTCACCCGTTCCACCTAAAACCCATACGTGTCAACAAGACCCTCCTGGGCAGGCCCGGACCCCCTATTTGCACCCAAATGTTTGTCTCATTCCTTCGCAGAGCCCAAGGTAGCTAGCTGCCCTCTTGGCAGGACTAGCTCCCTGAAGACAGTGACTTAATTTCTTCCTCAGCATCAGAGTCCCCGGGGCCAGGAGGCACCGCTGCCTTCCCACCCCGAGTTAACCAACCTGTTCTCGGCCTGTGGAATGACAACTACGAGCTGAACGTTACCTCACTTAGAGGCTGTTAAAAAAGGAATGAAAGGGAAAATACGTAGTAAGCCAAAGGAATGCACATCCTCTATAGCAGTTTCTGGGCCAAATTTGACCTGCAGGTTGTTTGGCTGTTGACTCCTTACTTAAAAATTGGGATAGTTCATGAAAAATCTGGACTTTTAGCATTTATGGAGAAATCAGAAAGCTGGCCACATGAGACCCACATTCCTACTAGGCCTCCTTGCCCAGTGCTAATCAGCAATTTGCTGTCTTAGAGAATACACATGCTCCTCCCACTGCTCCTGTTTTCTCATACCTGGCCCCTCTAGACATGTAGTTTGCAGCCCCAACTCTATTTTTGTCTGTCTAGCGGGGCCTTCCAAGGGACAGTCAAGTCCTTGTGGCAGCTCTGCTCCTCAGTGGCTTTGTGACTGTGAGGTCACCTGGTCTCTTGGGGGTAAGCATCATTTTGTCATCTTTAAAATTGAGGCAGTAGAGACGCCTGGGTGGCTCAGTTGGTTGGACGACTGCCTTCGGCTCAGGTCATGATCCTGGAGTCCCGGGATCGAGGCCCGCATCGGGCTCCCGCCTCTGCAGGGAGTCTGCTTCTCTCTCTGACCTTCTCCTTGCTCATGCTCTCTCTCACTGTCTCTCTCTCAAATAAATAAAATCTTAAAAAAAATAAAATAAAATAAAATTGAGGCAGTAAAACTTTCCCCCTGTATGTGTTGTGATTAAATGAGGTAGTGTGTTTAAAAGCACCAGTGAATTAATTTTCTGACTCAAGGTGGGGGCTCACTGAAGGTTATTTAGATCTGAATCCTCAAGACTGACTTTTATTTTGTGGCCATCCTGTGGCTCACTCACCTGACACAAACGTATCTGAAAAATATTTCAGGGATTCTGCTCTGTGTTTCTATAGGAGTGGTATTCATGTTCACAGACAAGCCTGGGCTGTGGGCCTATCTGTGAAACAGGAGGAGTGGGGAGTGACTACTCATGGGAACGAGTTTTCTTGCTGGGGTCTTGGTAATGTTTTAGATTATGGGGATAGGTGCGCAACTCAATGCATATTAAAAATCATTGAATCATACATCTTTTAAAAAAAAGATTTTATTTGTTTGAGAGAGTACAAGCAAGAGACCACAAGCAGGGGGAGAAGGAGAGGCAGACCCCGCTGAGCAGAAGCCTGATACGGGGCTCTATCTTAGGACCCCAAAATCATGACCTGAGCCAAAGGCAGCCGCTTAACTGACTTAGCCACCCAGGCACCCCTGAATCATACATTTTAAGTGGAAGAATTGTGTGGTACATAAATTATATCTCGGTGAAGGTGTTTTGTTTTGTTTTGTTTTGTTTTTTAATTTTAACAGGATTGTCCCCAGGAAGCTGAAGGACCCAGAGCACCCTGACAAGCACAGGCCCTTGGTGGGGGGGGGGGTGTTCCTTACCAAGTTGGGTTCAGCTTTAATTTTCCTCCAGTTTATGTGTGCCCCATTGTGCTGCCTCTGCCCAGAGATTCAGAATTCAATATTCCCTAGTGCCATGCCTGGACACAGGGTTACTCAGGCTCCTGGACCCTGCATTCCTGTACCTTAAGACCTGTCATTTCATTTAGTAACCTCTCAAATATGTGCACCAAACTTTGTGAGCACTGTTAGGGACTCAGAGAAAAACAAAATGCAGTTAGAACCTTTGAGAAGTTATAGTCTTGGAGAAATGAAATGTAACAGTAACTGCAATTAAAAAGCTGAGTGGGGGTGTCTGGGTGGCTCAGTCAGTTAAGCATCCAACTCTTGGTTTTGGCTAAGATTAGGATCTCAGGGTTTTGAGATCGATCCCTATGTCAAGCTCCACGCTCAGCGGGGAGTCTACTCAAGATTCTCTCTCTCCCTCTCCCTCTGCACCTCCCCATCACACTCTCTCTCTCTCTCAAATAAATAAACCCTTTACAAAAAGTTTTAATTAAGAAAAAAAAAAAAGCAAAAAAAAAAAAAGCTGGGGCCCCTGGGTGGCTCAGTCAGTTAAGTCTCTGCCTTCCTTTCAAGTCATGATCCCAAGGTCCTGAGATCAAGCCTGGCATAGGAGCTCTCTGCTCAACAGGGAACCTGCTTCTCCCTCTCTCGCTGCCTGCCGCTCTGCCTGCTTGTGCGTTCTCTCGCTCACTCTGTCAAATAAATAAATAAAATCTTTAAAAAATAAATTTAAAAAGTGAAAGTTACCAAAAAAGAAAAATCCCATGTGATCCATACCTCCTCACCTCTCCCCCTTAACTACAGGCCCCCAGCACCGCCTCTGTCAGAAAGTCTCTCCTTCCTCTCCTGACCCCCTGTCCATTGCCGGGTATTCAGGAAACTAGCTCCTCATAAAAACAACCCCCACCCCCAACCCGGCCAAAAAACAACGGTGCAGCAATAGCCACAAGGGGGCGTTGTGGGAGGTCAGAGAAGCCACTTGATTCAGGAGCATGAGCAAGAGTTTACATCCGTAAAGGATGGCTAGGATTTCAATAGAGGCAAGGAGATTTCAAGGCAATACAGAAGAAACAAAGGATGAAGGTGGGAAAACAAAGACATGTCCCAGGAACTGTTAGGAACTCAATTCAGTTGAGTGAAGGGCAAATGTAAGGAATGGAACAATGTAATATAATTTGGGTAGATAAAATTTAGAATCTCTTGAAAACATAATGCCACTGTAAAGAGTTTTTATTTTAGGAGACCATAGGAACCCATACAGATTTCTGGGCAGGCAGGGAGGGGGTTGTTTGTTCTTTGCAGCTTTATAGCAGGTGTTAGATTAGAGGGAATACATCTAGGTTAAGCAAAAACTTACAATTTATCACATGGCAAGCATTTGCATAGTACCACTTTAGCATACACGGTCTCATTTAATCCCCATAAAGCCCTATTAGATATAATTCCCCCATTTTAGCAATGAAGAAATCAAAGCCCAGAGAAAATAACTGACTTGCCTGGCTTCACCTACCTCAAAGCCAGGCTGTCTCATCCCAGACCCCCTGTACAGAGGCTTCCTCCCAGAGCTGGGAATGAGGAAGGTGATTCCCATACTGCTAGGTAAGGTGTAGTTGAGAGACTGGGGTGTAGGGGGGATCAGAAACAGGAAGTACAGCCGGAGGGCTATTGAAGGAGGCACAGCAAGAGATATGTACCTGATGGGCGTACCACAGGCAGGGGTAATGGAACGTTAGATGGGAGCAAAATTCAAAAGGATTTGGCGTGTCTCTGGTGAGTCCAGGAAGCCCTTAGTTTGCCGGAACCATTGGGGTTGGATAAGAGGAGTACTGGGTCACCAAAAAGCCCCTAGAAACTTGTGTACTAGGTGGTGAAATGCCTCCTGATCTAGGATTGAACATTAACATTCTGGGGTTTGAATGAAGCTGACTTGAATGACCCCAGTAAACACCATGTCCTTCGTGGAGAAGGGATTCTCTAGATGGTCGTTCCCTCTCCATTTGCCTAGAACATCAGTTCACCCAGTCATGCACACTTTTGAACTCCCTTCCTTTACTTCTTCACGTAGCAAAATTTTATTGTCTCCTCTGTGCCAGTTATCACACCAGGTTCCAGGCCTGCACCAGCAAACAAGACCTATTCTAAGCAGATGACTATTTAAGATTGAACCATGTAGTAACAAAATTGATTTTCTAATTAATGCATCTGGTGTACGTCTCTAAACAGGCTTTGCTCCCTTCCAGGTCTTCGCCATAGGAAGCAATGTCCTTGTTTTAACCAAGAGGCAGTTTGATGTAGTGATTAAAAGCATGATCTCTTGTGTCAGCTGCTGGGGTTCAAATCCCAGCTTCACCCTTTCCTAACTGTGCAATCTTAGGTCTGTTCTTGCTGCCTCAGGTGCACCCGCTGTTGAATGGAGATAGTTTTACCTCCTTAGGGGTGCCGGGCACCTAGACCTCCGCCAGGAAATAGTAAGGGTAAAGGACTGTCCGACAGAGCTTCATTTCTTGAAAGCATTTATGAAGTACTTTGTATCTGGAGGCAGTCTCTGATTGAACATGGGAAAGCTGTCTCATTCTGTCATACCCTTGCTTATTATAAATGGTCTTACCCGATGGCCCTTCCACCCAAGACTTGGCTCTGAATGGCTGTTGGCTCTTCTCCAAACTCCAGCCATCACATGGGAGATGACAGTTGGCCAGGACAAGGAATACCCAGTAGCATGGCTATAGGTTGGGTGGCCTTGCCAGAATGTTGTGGGTTGGGGCCACGTTGTTAGGCTAAGTATGTCACCTCACCAGGTGACTGATTCGCAGGGCCTCCTGAGAACTCATTTTGGAGTGCAGGTTGCCATATGCTTGTTGAGAAATGAATAATGTCCTAACCATATATGAGGTGGACTCCTTGTAAAGCCAGCCACATATCAAGTTGTGGCTCATACTGGTTCTGTGAGAGATCTATTCCCAATGAGGCACCTGGTGGCTTGCAGTTTCAAGGACTGGCTTCTGCCACAGATGGAGGACAGACGGTTGAAACAAGCTGAGTCTCCTACTTGCCCTGGGAAGCTCCTGTTAGGCTTTCCCTCTCCCTACTATCCCATTCTCTCCAGTTTCCATTGCAGAGTAGAGCTTTTAAAAGCAAAAACAGGGGTAGCTGACTGATTTCATCGGAAGAACATGCAACTCTTGATCTCAGGGTTGTGAGTTCGAGCCCCACGTTGGGTGTAGAGATCACTTAAATAAGCAAACTTTAAAATAAATAAAGAAACAAAGGAAAAAAAGAGAGAGCAAATAGGCCGTATCTGCACTGCATCTTACCACACCCCTGCCCGTCCTCCTCTCTGGGCCCTGATTTTCTTTGTTCCTGACAACTGCAAGTCTCTGCCCAGTAAACTCCCCATATCCCAGACTGCCAGTTGGGATGAAATCCAAATCCCAAGCCCCAGTGAGGTTTCCCTGAGGCACTGTAGGCTTACCTGTGTATCCAACCAACTTTTTAAAAAGACAACGATGGGAATGCAAGCTGGCGCAGCCACTCTGGAAAAGAGCGTTCCCTCAAAAAGTTGAAAACAGAACTACCCTATGACCCAGCAATTGCACTATTGGGTATTTAGCCCAAAGAGACAAATGTAGTGATCCATAGGGGCACATGCATCTGAATGTTTATAGCAGCGATGTCCGTAATAGCCAGACTATGAAAAGAGCCTCGATGTCTATCAACAGATGAATGGATAAAGAAGATGTGAGATATATGTGTGTGTGTGGGTGTGGGTGTGTGTATCTATGTGTGTATATATGTGTGTATAGATACACACACCCACATCCACACACACACATATATATGTATATACATATGATGGAATATTGTGCAGTCATAAAAAAAGAAATCTTGCCATTTACAATGATGTGGATGGAACTATAGGGTATTAAGTGAAATAAGTCAGTCAGAGAAAGACAATTACCATATGATCTTAGTGATGTGAGGAATTTGAGAAACAAGACAGAGGATCATAGGGGAAGGAAGGGAAAAATGAAACAAGACGAAACCAGAGAGGACAACCATAAGAGACTCTTAATCTCAGGAAACAAACTGAGGGTTGCTGGAGGGGAGGGAGGTGGGAAGGATGGGGTGGCTGGGTGATGGACACCGGGGAGGGTATGTGCTATGGTGAGCACTGTGAATTGTGTAAGACTGGTGAATCACAGACCTGTACCCCTGAAACAAATAATACATTATATGTTAATTTTAAAAAAGTATTTTTAAAAAGCCAATGAGCATGGACATGGTACTTGTCATGCACTTGTGGCCCGGTGAGAGGATTGTCAAATGTAAGCTCTTCTCAGGGGTAGATACCAGCAGCTGCAGGCAGGCTGAGTGAAGGGTTAGGATGCTAATTCCTGCCAGAGACCAGTGTGCCAAGGACAAGGGAAGAAAAAGCACACACCAGTGCATCTATCACACTAGTACCTCAGAAACTCCTTGGGGGTCCTCTGCAATTGCTCTTCTCCCCCTCTTCCCACCAGAGATAACTGCCTCCCGGACTCTCACATGAGCCAGGCCCTTGCTTTTCTTCATAGTCGTACTATGTATGTACAATCTCCAAACAATATATTGCTCAGTTTTGAGGAAATAAGTAGCAAGCACAGTACCCTGCTGCACAAAGACAGGGCAATAGGGTCCCAGCAGATGGAGGCAGCAGAAGCAGGGCAGATGGAGCAGAATGCGTGTCAGAGGCTCGCCTCAGCTCCCCTGAATGTCTCTGTGGCTACCGTAGGCCGTGGGCAGGCGAGGCCACAAAGGAGGCCTGGAAGCACAGGGTTCAGGGTGGCTGGGCATCCAGCAGGGTCCTGGTATGGACCGGTGCAACTTCTTGGAAAAGGATACATGTGAGGGGGTTTCACTGTCATTTTTAAAAAACATTCCATAGCCAACTCTCACACTTTTTTTGATAGTTTGGTTAAGTATAAAGTTCTAGATTTGGAAAGCATTTATCTTCTTGCTTCTAGGACAATGCTGAGAAGTCTGACACCCTGCTTCCTGATCCTGTGCATGTGACCTGTTTTTGTCCTGAAGCTTGTAGAATCCTCTGTCCTGAGAGTGTTGAAACTTTATGATAAGGTACCTTGGTGTCAGTTCGTTTTCATCCATGTGCTAGACACTCAGTCTCAGCCTGAAAACTCAGGTCCTCCAGCCACGGGATACAGGCTCTATTCCTTCTTCAGCACGATTCCCTCCTCTCCATTTTCTGCTCTTTTTGGGCCGCCTGATTGTCATTGGTGGGACCTACTTGGCAACTGTTTTAATTTCTCTGCACTCTTTTCTAGCCCTTGGCATTTGCACTTTAACTTGGGGAGATTTCTTCTGTTTTACCCTTCAGTCTCTATGGCACCTGCCATGCCTGTACATTCCTCAGTCCACACATTTGCTCCTTTGTCAGTCAGGAATGCTTCTGGCCAGTCTTGACTCTTCCAAGGCAGATGGGCCGTCTGTTCCTCAATGTCTCCCCAACTTCACCTTGAGAGTCAGTTGAACATTTACCAGCATCTCACTGACAATAGGTGAGCAAATAGAAATAAATCCTAAGTCAAACAAAAACAGTAAGGAAGGATTCTAGAATCCTTATAGATGAGACCTAGCCTGTGCCGGCTATGGAGTAATCATCCCTCAGCTCCAAACCTACCTTCTATTCTGGGCCACCCTGCAAACCACATTTCTGTTCTGCTAGCTACTCCCATTTAGGTTACGTCAAGGGGAGGCTCGTGGAGACTGCAGGGCTGGAGAAGAAAAGGGACGCCCTTCCTCTTGTCCCCTTCCTGAGCCTGTTGAGTGCCCCCCAGTGGCGCTTCTTCGTATGGGTATGGGCAGCCCCCACAGCAGCAGTTCACAGGTCTTCCAGCGAGCATGCGCGGAACCAGCTATGCTGCATCCTTCATCGGGCGCCAGCACCGCTGGGTAGCACCCCCTGGGGCGGGGGGGGGGCAGTTTCTGCTCTGCGGAGCCCTCTCAAAACCTTTTTGATGTTTTCCTCTTTGTTCCTTTTGTTTTCCCGCTCTGGCTCTGGTTGCTTCTGGCAGTTGCTACTTGACACCTTAGATTCGCGGCACACCTAGTCAACAGTTCTTTGTAATAAGTTCTTTGTTCATGTCACATGTTTCTGTCTCCTGATTAGACTGTCACTCTTAAAACACCCACCCTTATTTTACAGAAACTCTCGTCTTTTCTTGTAGGAGGTGACCGAGACAGAGAGTGACACTTTAGGCAATATCCTGAATTCAGTGCTCTTGTTTATCAGAATAGATGGTTTTCCCAAATGGGTCTTCCATTTTGACAAGGTAGTTGTTCTCGAGTGTTCTTGCCAAGGACATCCAGGGGTGAAGGTGAGCATTTCAGCCCTGGTGGCTTCATTTCTTTTTCCACACTGGCCATATTTCTTCCTGGCACAGGGGCATTTTCACCCTTCGGCCTTCAGATGCCCACTCTCCTCCAATTATGTTTTTGGGTCCTGATGGCTCTTTCAGCAGGAAAAGGGAGGGCAGCTCTGATTCCTTAGCATTTCCTTTTAGGGAATAGCCTCTCTGTACTCTGGTTCTGCAGTCTTTTTAATTCTTAAGGAACTGTCACCAGATTTCACTTTGGAAAACCCAGGTATAAATTAATTCCACTCATTCTTTTCCAGTTAAAACAATCTCTATGGTTAGGGAAAATTTTCTGTTATGAAAAAGTACTCTGCCCTTGGATTCAGAAGATCTGGAACAGTTTGCTCCCAGAGCTTCCTGACAAGCAGGGATATTTGGGAAACTGTTCTATTTCCTTCCTGGGGAAGAAAAAAAAAAAAAAAAAAAAAAAAAAAAAAAGTCTTGCTTAGCAGAGCTCCAAAAGGAAACTTTCCCGTCAGCCATCCCCAAAGGACAAAGGAAGCTTATCTACATTGGAAATTCAACCACCTCTACCACCCACTGCTGCTCTGCGCAGTCGGAATTATCATTGCAGAGATGGGGCAGGGACAATATAAACATGAAGAAACACTTCATCCAGAATGAACAACGTTGAGGTATCAACTCAGAGGCACGACACAGCCTGTGCCAGAGATACAGATGCAATACTATCCCATTTAACCCAACAAAGGTTTTTCTTTTCCTCGCTCATTCGAGGATATGCTCATGTGGAAATCTTACGAAGGTATCCAAATGAAACCACCACCTTCTCTTTCATGAATCATTTTTATACAGAAGAATAAAATGTGATGAACTCAGGACTCTTGGAAGAATCCAAGGCAGTTTGGTGAGAGTGGAGCCCAGAGAGCAGCACTCTGCTCCTCTAGTCAGACACGAACGGCGCATCTAGTCCACCTGACATGCACGGGGGCAAACACGTTCTGCTTTGCTTCGCTGAACAGAATCATCCCTGGGAAACGGAATGAGAGAGAAGTGTCTGTGCTGAGAGGGCACTCCCAGGAGTAAGAGCAGAGCAGGAGCAGCACTCAGCTGGCATGGGGAAGGGTGTGGGAGGCTTCACCCCTTTCACTCCCGCAGCATCATCCCCTTTTCCATTAAAGCATGTTCACAAGGCTACCCTCTCAGTATAGCAGAGCAGGTGACGTTTTGGACCCAATTGGGAAGCGCCTTCTGGGGGTAGGGGTGGGGAGTGTTTTATTTTGTGTGGTGTTTGACTTAGAAGCAAGTTCTTTATGATCAAGAGTTATCTCCAATTACATACCTCACTGCTTCTGATCCAAGATCTCTATTTACCTAATGAATGGTGACATGGTGCTCGGGCAGAGACCCAGAACCTGCCAAGGACAGAGTTACTTTGATCAACATCTACAAGCAGAGCCTATGATCTGAGCAGCATATGGCACAGTAGCTAAGAACGAGAACTTCAGAAGCACAGTACTTGGTTTGAGGTCAGTCTCTGACGGCGGTCTGCCCTGAGGCAGGTTCCTTTACTCTGAAGCACCTATGTCTCTGTGTAAAAAGGGAGTGAGAAAAGTGTGTTCCTCTCAAAGATGCTAAGAAGGCTAGGTGAGGTGATCCACAGAAGGTACTAGTAACTGTCCCTTAACAAAGCTTAGCAATTTTTACTACCATCATCTGCCAGCATAATTCATAGGCCCAAGGGTCCTAATCAGGAAATGTGACCTCCAGCCAATGGTTGGTTTCTCTCTCCTCTCCTCTGCCACAAGACAAATCCTCTCAGCCTTTAAGTGTTTCCTACCTTTACGGACAGATGGGTATCATCTAGCTAACTAACTGCATCCCCACTGAAGGGAAAGGACCAGCACTAACTTATCTAGAATGTACTAAAATATTTGGCCATGCATTATTGTTTAGAATGATTTTATTTTAAGGCTACACAATATATATACATTTGTAAGTGCACATATGATGTGTTTTATGTACATGGGTTAGACAGCTGTTTAAAGACAACCAGGACCTGCTGGGAAATTATTTTCCATGAAAGTGTGGAAAATAACAAAGATCAACATAGGAGACAAAAACTAGACATGGATACAAAGTATGGATATAGGTTTTCCCAATCAAGAATAGTATCTTCACCAGCTCCTCCCTGCTAGGTGGTCACCACAGGGCAGAAAACTTGAAACAAAGACGGAGCTCTGGGGTGCTGGTTCCCCACCTGAGGGAGAGAATGGAAGAGCAACAGACAAAACAGCCACTCTTTGGTAGTGGGCTAGGTGGCACCCAGGCCACAGACGTCCTGGTCACTGAAGGAGCGATGAACCCTGCTCTGCCAACTTTTCTCAGGCAAACTTAATCCCCTTGCCTCACCAGAATGTCAGAAAGGTCCTCGGTTCCTTCCAGCTTTAGATTCTGAAGAAAGACCAGACACGTGAACTTCAGCATACTGAAAATACAGGAATCATAACAGATTCAAATCAAGGCAACAGGGTAGTGACTATAAAGAATGAGTTTGTCCCAGGACTTTACGTAAAATTACGTTACAGCAAATATAATTTGCAGGATAAAGCTAATTCCAAATCCTTGCCACCTGCAGGGGAAAAATGCAAAAAGCAAGACTTCCTGGGCACTGGTGCCCGAAACAACCTCTCTCTGTAAAGGGCCCAAGAGTGAAGCTATTTGCTCTGGCAGGAGCTAAGAGAAGTGGATAGCCACCAGGAGACACGATACGTGACTGTTAACCATGTCCGTGTCCGTGTGTGGCCCCCTGCAGCCCTCCCCCTCACTGCCCCATCACCTCATCCCCGGCCATCTGCGCAGGCCTTTCTCTCCCATCTGTGCAGGCCTTTCCCTACCTCACAGCTCTCCTCCCACCTGACACCCCCACTCCCACCCTGTGAATTCCCCACCAAGCCGGGCACTTGCTTCCCGCAGGATGAAATGGCTATCCAAAGCCCCTCTCGCCCAAGCTCGCCACAAGCGTACCTCCCCTCACTGGGTCCCGAGGCAGGCCCGACCTCTGGCACTCAGCAACCATACTGCCCTTGCCAGGGCACCTTCCTGTGCTGCTAACGATGGAAAGTTGAAATCACCCCCCGCACCCCACAGTGTGACTTCTGTAGCTTGGTTCCCGGTGGTTTCGCTCTGGCTAATGAGTTGCACCGTGCTGGCACTGAGGACCCAGCATCCACCCCTGTGTCCCGAGTGCTGTCACACCGCACTTCTCAGGGATCTCATTACCAGAGGGGCTGAGGACAGACAGGAATGAAAGACTGGGAGCAAGGCCACAAAAAGAGACATGTTCTGGTATTAAGTGTTGTGAGATTTCTCTCTGTGGCTCTGGGAAACAGCCGATCATCACCGCAGCACTTTCATCACAAGGGCAGAGGTCAGACACAGGCACACAGGAAGTCCCGGGCACTTCTACAGCACCCACTTTTGCTAGCATTCCAGTACAATCCAATCGACCCTCTCTAACCACACTTCAGTGTTCAGACAGGTGCCACACTCTAAGATCCCCCCTCTCAGCTCAGGGTGGTGGGGGGGAGGTCAGAATCTATACTGGTGGTACATGAGGGCAGCGAGGGTAGGGATGCTCTGCCTCAGTGACAACATCTGAGTTAGGGACCGGGGCCCCGGGACACAAAGGATATCAAGTTTCATTTGGGCTTGTTGCTGGCTGCCACGCTTGGCACCAGCAAACTCTTGACAAGATGGGTCCCTGACTGCTCCCTTGGGAACCGCCATGGCTGCTCAGCTCTGCAGCTGGCATGGTGCACTGCAGAGCCTGGCCCGCTGTCACAGTTGGCACGTCTCCTGGCTCCCGATGTGACACTCTGGTCCCAAGCCTTTTTTCACAGCTCTTGGTGGTCCAGCTTGGCTGGCCATTGCCTCCACATCTTAGGACTCCTTCCTCCTGCATCTGTCTTCCTTTGGTCCTCCTCTGTCCCCTCTGCTCTCCACGTTTCCATGTGTCTTGACTTTGGCACTGGTAGAATTTGGCCTTTAAAGCCTTTGACACCCAATGATATCAAAGTGCTTTATGTTTTGAAGCTGGGAACTGATAGATTACAATTCAGCACTTAAATTTTTCCATTTGGGTCCTCCTCATTATTTTCATTGCTAATCATACCCAATGGCCCTTTTCTAAGATTCTTCTAAGTGCCTGGCTAATCCTCTGGGGTTGAAACTATTGTATAAGTCAACTGTATTTAAGATGTCTTGTGAGGTTGCCCAGGAAAGATCTAGAAAAAACCTCAAACAGGGTGCCACGAATAATTACTCCCTTGCATACCAAATTTACCTACCTTTTCATTGGCTAAATGTAGGAGACAGGCAAAGGCCAGAGGTATGGAGAGGTTCTGAGCCATGAGAGGAGGAAGGCTGGAAAACAGAGAAGCAAGTATTTAGCTAGGTCACTGCGGTTCTAGGAACAAAGATTCTTTCAACAAGCAAGAACACACATTTCCAGTGAACAAACTAATGAGAAACAAAGAAATATTTCAGATGCATTTTATAAGCAGGTTTTTCCAGTTTCTTATTTGGAAATAAAATGTCACTTGCTCCATTCCAGCCAATGGTGCAGAAAAATGCTTTTTTTTTTTAAATGTCTTTTTAAAAAGTTGGCCTATATTAAGTCATTTATCAATGCAAAGAAGAAACAGAAAAACTGCCCCGAGTATTAAAACAGCAGATGGGGGCGCCTGGGTGGCTCAGTGGGTTAAAGCCTCTGCCTTCGGCTCAGGTCATGATCTCAGGGTCCTGGGATCGATCCCTGCATCGGGCTCTCTGCTCAGCAGGGAGCCTGCTTCTCTTCCTCTCTCTCTGCCTACTTGTGATCTCTCTCTGTCAAATAAATAAATAAAATCTTAAAAAAAAAACCGAAACAAAACCCAGCAGATGGTGTGAGGGTCTGTCACACCAGCAGCTCAGGCTGGAGCACTCTCAGCCGGGGCTCGGAGGAAGGGGCGGGGAGCCCCCTCGCGTTCACCGGCTCGTACCTCTTCTGCAGGTCCCTCGTGAGCCCGCTGAGCATCTTCTCATCAGCCACCTTCACCGGGTCCTCTTTTCCAGTTTCACTGTGGTTTGTCTAACAGAAGAAGGATATTGACACTTCAGACATTCTCGGTCAGTTCACTTTTGAGAAAGCAACATAAATTTTGAAGTTGTACCTCCGAAGAGTTTACAATGAAACCAAAACATTTTCTAAGTTACATCTTGAAGAAAAGGGACCCATAAAGAGACCTTGTGCCGCAGCCTTCGACCATGACACTGACTAGAAGTTATGGTAAATGTGGACGTCAATGGCCAGTATAATCCCAGTAAAGGAAGAATTGCAAAGAGGGTTCTAGGCTACTCTGAAGTAAAAAAATACAAACTAACAAAAGCCATGATCATTTATAGCTTCAACCAAGGGCAGCACAGAATCCATAATCTCTAAGGCAAGCAGTTATCCAAGGATATCATGTTTGGTATTTGCATTAAGATAACCCAGAATGTGTACACAGTGAAAGGAGTGGGGTGACAGGACAGGATAGGTGATAGTACAGATAAAAGAGTGATAATTATTGGAAATAGGTGTTCACTATACTATGCTCTCTCTGCTTTTGAATACTGTCGAATATTTTCTTTTTTTAAAGATTTATTTAGGGGCACCTGGGTGGCTCAGTAAAGTCTCTGCCTTCAGCTCAGGTCATGATCCCAGGGTCCCGGGATCGAGCTCCACATCGGGCTCTCTGCTCAGCAGGGAGCCTGCTTCCTCCTCTTTCTCTCTCTGTGCCTGCCTCTCTGCCTCCTTGTGATCTCTGTCTGTCAAATAAATAAATAAAATATTAAAAAAAAAAAGATTTATTTATTTGAGAGAGAGAGAGCATGTGTGAGCAGGAAGAGGGGCAGAGAGAGAGAGAGAGAAAGAGAATCCTCAGATTTCCCACTAAAGGTGGAGCCTGACATGGGGCTGGATCCCAGGACCCTGAGACCATGGCCTGAGTTGAAATCAGGAGTCAGATGTTTAACCAACCGAGTCACCCAGGCACCCTGTTTGAATATTTTCATGATAAAAGATTTTTTAAAAAAAGAATAAATCCTGGATGCCTGGTGTGGCTCAGTTGGTTGAGCGACTGCCTTCAGCTCAGATCATGATCCTGGAGTCCAGGGATCGAGTTCCACATCAGGCTCCCTGCTCAGAGGTGGATGGTGGGTGTCTGCTTCTCCCTCTGACCCTCCCCCTCTTATGCTCATTCTCTCTCTCTCTCTCAAATAAATAAACAAAATCTTAAAATTAAAAAAAAGGAATAAATCCTTCATTAACCAGGTATAACCAGAGGACAAGGTATTATAAGTCATTTAAATTCGAAGTTTAAGTAGAACCCCGTTCCTACCTCTTAAAAAGCACATTTCTCTTACATTTGTATCCTATTCAGTTTTAGTTGATAAAACCTTATGAATACGACTGAAGCTTTATCTGATAACCAATACTACACAACTCGGGGTCCTCAATCAAATCATGATTTTCACTTCTCAGCCAGCAGAAGGTTTAAAAGAGTAGGCTGAGTTTTCCAAAAAAGCTCAGAACACTGCCTGAACAGAAGAGGTCCAGAAGAAAGGATGGAAGAATTCTGGTTAACTAAGAGCTCCATTCAGCTGGAAAGAATTAGTCAATGTTTCACCTTGTTCTGAAGGAGAGAGAGATAATTTGACAGCAAAAAAAAAAATAATAATAATTTTTAATACTTCTTTTCTACTTAGAATACGTCTCCCTATTAGATCAAAGGGCTTAAACATTTTAGGGTATGTGAGATGTTAGAATTTGCTTTCCAGAACAGTGGTTCATCAACCTAAATCACACCAGCAGTGAGTATATATGCCAAATTTTTCCTTAACTCTGTTTAATTGCTAAAGCTGCTAAAGCTCTGTTTAACTGCTAAAGCAGTGGAAATTGCTTTGGTTTGTATTTTGTGATGACCAGCAAAGCTACATAATGTCTGTGCAGTAGTTTACCATCTGTATCACTTTTTGTGTGATTTGTGTGTTCATATACTTGGTTCATCCCATTTTCAGAGGTGTGAGATCTTTCTTGTATTTCTTTTTCTTTTTTTTTTTTAAGAGTTTATTTATTCACTTGAGAGAGAGAGAGAGAGAGAATGAGAGAGAGCATGAGAGGGGAGAAGGTCAGAGGGAGAAGCAGACTGCCCATGGACCTGGGAGCCTGATGAGGGACTCGATCCCACGACTCTGGGATCATGACCTGAGCTGAAGGCAGCCACTTAACCGACTGAGCCACCCAGGTGCCCTGTCTTTCTTGTGTTTCTGAAAGAATGCTTTCTGTATTCACTGTTGATCTTGGAGCCTTAACCATGAGCCATTCCCCTCCCACATGCTGGGTACCTGGAGAGCAAGCAGAGTGTGTTACCTCTGTGTCTGCTTGCTTGGAGAACTTTGTCAGCAAACTCCACATGCTCTGCTTCAACTTCTTCATGTCCATTCTCTTGGCAGTCTTGGCATAATGAATTTCAATTTTATTTACCTAAAATAGATATGCGACAAAGTAAAATTAAGCAAACTAAAGAAACATTTATAATCTACCCATTGTAAAATCAAAAAGTCTGGAGTTCAAATAAAGATTCTGATATAGTCTTGATCAAAGGAATTACAGAGCTTCCTTTGGATATGCCAAAACAGAGTCCCTCAATTCAATCTAATTTCTTGTTGATCAAATGCAATCTACATTTTTTTAACTACCTTTTTTTTAAAAAAAGATATTTAAAATGTATTTATTTGATAGAGAGAGAGAAAGTGAGAGAGAGAGAGCATGAGAGGAGAGGTCAGAGGGAGAAGCAGACTCCCCACAGAGCTGGAAGCCCGATGCAGGGCTCGATCCCGGAACTCCGGGATCATGACCTGAGTCAAAGGCCATCGATTAACCAGCTGAGCCACCCTGGTACCCAAGTACAATCTCCATTAAGACTAAGCTGGGGGGCGCCTGGGTGGCTCAGTGGGTTAAAGCCTCTTCTTTCAGCTCAGGTCATGATCTCAGAGTCCTGGGATCGAGCCCTGGATCAGGCTCTCTGCTCGGCAGGGAGCCTGCTTCCCTTTCTCTCGGCCTGTCTCTCTGCCTACTTGTGATCTCTCTCTTTGTCAAATAAATAAAAATCTTTAAAAAAAAAAAAAAAAAAGACTAAGCTGGAATTCTAGGGTAAAGAGCCAGGCCAATCAAATGGATATGAAATCACTAGGCCTGTCACCTGGTATGCATGTGATTAATGCATCATCATTTCATATGAATTGAATCTGGCCAAGATTTTCTTTCTTTTTAAAAGACATTTTACTTTTAAGAAATCCTTACACCCCGCACGGGGCTTGAACTCACAACCCCGAAATCAAGAGTGGCCTGCTTCATGGACTAAGCCAGAGCCAAATGGCCAGCCTCGCCCAAACAGCACAGAAACCAATTTTCCCTGCCTGCAGCCTTCATTCACATACTTTACCACTTTGCTTCTAGTTATATGGCTTATCACCATTTCTAAAGAGATGGCTAGTTCCACACAAACTAAATTAGCCATCCGCTCCTTCTCAACATGACCCTATTTAAGAATCAGCCACTTGGAGAGCAGCAGGTTAAAACTGAGAAAGAAAAAAACAAAAAATCAAGTCCAGACCAATGTGACTCTCATATAGGAGGAAAATTAAATAGATCTCAGGCAAACAATCTAACATAATTCTTGGCTTTCACCTTTACCTTCTGAGGTTCAGCTATCAGATTTGACTCCCCATAAGTGGTGATGTCCAATCCTTGGACTTCAGGCACATCACCATTCTCTTGTGCTGTCTTGGGTGGATGGCAGGATGTAAGGTCAAAGATCCCACCTGGTCCCACAAATAAGTCATCCGACTCTTCATAGTCACTGTCAGCAGCCTGGGCAAGGAAACAGTTCTTCAAGTTTGGCAGAAGCTTGGAGTGTCCTTGAAAAAGACTCTATTTACACATTAAGAGCAGAGCACCTGAGAGTTCATTATATGAGTCTAGCCTAGGATGGTCTTCTAGGTGCCTCCAGTGACCCTCCGGTTACACATAAGCCCTATGAGGAAGGTATCTGCTAACTAAGACCTCCAGAGCAAGGTAGGAGGAATAATCACAACTGCCAGTGTCCCCTTTGGTTTCTAGCCAATTTCAGATTTCATTTTATGGACAGCATTTCCAAAACACCTGAGATCTGACCCACATGCCTCACCCGATGAGAGCACAAGAGGTGTCAGAGGTCTCCAGCCGGCAGTGGGGGTCCTGCCTGGGAGCTGTGAAAAAGTCGTTCTTGGACCAAGACCAGCAGGAATGGATCAGATCTCTGGGCTGGGGCCCAGGACTTGGTTTTCAAGCAGGCTCTCTGGGTGATTCTCATACCCGCTGAAAATGTGAGAAGCACTTGCCAAGCGGTCAGTCTGGATTGTCACTAAAAGGTAACCACCCAGCTCTCCTCCAAGGAAGATGACAAGGTAAACAAGCTATTCTTCAGTTCTTGTCCCTCTCCCCAAAGGAACACAGAGACCTAATATTTTCTCCCTTTCTGTTATTTACATTTGCCATTTTATTAGTAGACTCACAAAATTATTTAGTCTAAACTAAGATCTAAAAATGGGGAGTGGCTTATACAAATTCACAACGTAACAACCAAAATCAGAGCTACAAGCCCCGTCTCCTGAATCTACCCCCTAGACCTTTCCCTTTCAGACCCCACCATCTTCACATGTCTGAATGTCCTGTCCCCCTAGACAAAAATATTAGTTTCTAAAAGCAAGAGGAGTATTTTCCTCTGAAATCCCAAAATAGTCAAAATAAGTGCTTTGCACAGGCTAAAGACATTGACTGGTTTATTGGAATATGACCATTCACTTTCCACATACAGGGTTTGAGGTAAAGCAAGCCTAGCTTTTGGCTGTTTCCTCAGCTTTTTTCCATTTCCTGATGCCTGGGGGGCTGGGCAGGCAGCCATAACCCTCCTCCCCCAATTCAAAATTTCCTACAGCCTTCCGCTATATAGGAAAGGGAGAAGATGGGGAATAGAAAAGGCTCTTCTGCTTATGAGAAAGGACAGAGCTCCTCTCTCCTTTTACCTGTAATCCAGGGCAAAAGTTGGAGGTGTCGTTAGGGTTGTTGTAATCATAGTCTCCAATTTCTTCATAATGTTCGGTTCCTGCTCTCTGGCCTTGGGCAGTCTTAAGTAACTAGAATGAAGGAAAGAACAACTGCAGAAAGCAATTTCTAGAAAAGTAGTTCCAACCTAGGTTGGACGATAACCTTAGTTCTTATGATCAAGCTCCTAGAATTACAGAATTTTAGAGTTTTAAGGGCCGTGAGAAGTCATCTAATCCTGACAACTTCAGTTGCACAACTCCATTCTAGAGCAAGCCCCATGGTAGCAGCACTTGGAGTCCATCCATCCTAAATAAACCAGAGCAGCTCATTTGCAATTAGGTCTGCACACAACTTCATTTTAAAAAGGGTTCGTTAAAAACAAAATTGCCAAAAAACAAAACAAAAACCCCAACAGAATTGCCTATAGCTATCTGAAAAGAAGTCAACTTGAGGCTGCTCAAATAATTCTGAGAGAAAACCCACTCATGATTTTAATTCACAGACAGCCTGTCCCATTTCTGGGGCAATCGCTGCTCCCTACATAGCTATAGGGAGAAACATCCAGCTCTTCTCCCCGTCATTACACCCCCCAGGTCCTTGTTCTGCCTTCCAGAGCCTCACAGAACAAGCCTCCCTCCTCTTTTGGGAAGGCCTGTGACCACAGCCCTTCAGATATTTGCTGCCCGTTAGACCAGTGATTTTTACCTGGGGTATGTGTCTTTGGGGTGAAAGGTCCCCCAGTAATGGGTATGTGATCAAAGGAGCGAGACTGATACAAAGCAAAGTTCAAGCAAAGCTTTACTCAGCGCCAAGCATCCAGAGTCAAACTGAATGTTCGGGGCCGCACCTCTTACAGAGAGGGTGACCTTTCTCTGCTTCACAGACTAGCTTTTAAGGGCAAAGGCCATGTGGTTGGGCCTGGCCACGCACAGGCGGCCAATGAAATTGTAACACACAGAGAAAGCTGCACAGTCATGTTAGGTCACACATAAGTGACCAATGAATTATAATTTACCCTAGTAGATATTTGAACTAGCCTATCACCTTGGTCAGAATTGGCGCCCAAAAGGCTCCCAAAGGGTAGGGCCCATACTCCTTGGTAACAAGGGAGACAGTATGCGCCCCCCCCCCACTGATTGGATGTCTCCACCAGGCCTGAACCACCCTTGTATTTGGGCTTTGTTACCTGGGACTGGTTTCTGGGACTTGTTTTTAGTAAGTCCCCTGGGGGGAGGGGGGCAAGGACAGTTTAAGGGTTAAACAACAAGGTTATTGTTTAACTGGATGGAGATGAAAGTGCTTGGGCTAAATAGGTCCTTACAGGGGTGAAGGAAGTGAGGCTGAAGGTATTCAATTTACAAAGCATACTGAATATTCTACTACAATGATATAATCCAAAAGCAGGAAAAAAAAAAAACCCACAATGTTTTTGTAACACAATCCAAAAATAATATTCAATAATAGGTATTTATTGACTTAAGTCCTCTTTCTTCCTCAGTTCCTCATATGACTCCATTTCTAAATCCCTCCCCATTTAGGATACTGTCCTTTAGGCACATGCTAAACTGTCCATAATCTACAAGAAGTGTTTCAGGAAGGGGCTGTGACCTCCTCGTGTTATCAGCTGGTTGCTACTAGAATCCGCCTGTAAGATAATTAAACTGGATGGTTGATCTGTATGGTCTGTAGCCAAACAGTGCTTACTAACCCAGCATTTAATTTCCAGGGTTTCCAGAGTTTAATAGTCATTATCCCTGTGTAGCCCTGGTGCAAGGGCAGGGATCTTCAGTTCCTGCTGCCTGGCTGCCCTACCACTCAGTGACTTTGACCCTGTGGACAATTAGAAGCAGAAGTTCTTTCTTCTACTATAAACAACAAAACAACAGCCCCTGGAATTAATATGCAAATTCCCACCAAAGGCCACAGTCTTCAGATGCTCCTAATAAGGGCTTGAGGGAAGGGGGTTGGGTAACTCCTGGCCACAGAAAGGAGCTCCTGGCTGGGTAAGGTTTGGTAGCAGTGCCCACTGTCCTGCTGTCCTGCTCTTCTGCCGCAGGGCCCCATTTTCCCATTAGAACACGACCCGGCTAGCATCTAACCAACACTGACCACAGCCATCGTTTCTACTACTGCTGCAACTTTGTATCTCTTTCTGCGTTTTTAAGAGTATTTCTGTTAAGTAAACAGTACTGATTAAAAGGAAAAATATATTAGTGTTGGATTATAAAAACACAATGGGAGATTGTGAATCAGGAGAACTGTATACATATCATTAACGTCTTGTAGAGAAACAGGCAAAATAAGGAAGAGGAAAATAAAGACAGTTTGTGTCTAGGACACCACAAGACCAGAACACCCAAGGAAAGCAAGTGAGCAGAGGGTCTAGATAAAAGGGAACTTAGCAGGAACCGATGCCTGGTAACCCTGGCAACGGTGACACAAACTTGCGACCAGCATGGCCAGAAGCAGCTGCGGGCAGATGAGGTGAACAGCGACTGGGGGCCAACCCTGGGTGGTCTAGATGCTCATCAGAACAGAGGAGCCTCGACAGAGCCCAGGAAGGTGGCACAGCTCCAGATAACTCCCTTGAGGACCACACGGTCAGGTGCTTGGCACCCCCACTATCCCATAAGTCACAGTGGGGCTTGTGTCTACACCTGGATCATGAGGAAGGCAGTGTGGCCTGGGGAAAGCAACTGGCTAGTGAATCCACAACATCAATGAGAAAGGGAGAGAATCAAGAAATAACTATCACCACGTAAAAACCTTAGTGAAAGACTGTTTATCCCCCTAGGGTTTCAGCACCTAGGCCTCAGCGGCCACCCAGCACTCTCACCAGCTGAAGTATCCAAATCTCCAACCTGCGTCTATGCCATAAACTTTCCCTTTAGCTTTGCTACACCCGCTGCATTTCCCGGTGACTGCCCCTGGCTAACACCTTCCCCTCCCCTTGTGCTCTCCTTTTCCTCGAAGGCACGGGCTAGTAGTCAACATTGCCAACCATCTGATTTTTCCCATGCTACCAGCACGTTTGACAGCAGCAGCCTGGAGGAACCAAGGAGCAGTCTTACCCTGGTGCCTGGTTTGAGATACAGCTGGACAAGATGATCTGTCTCGTAGAAGAAATCCGGGGGAAGGGTGGTGGCTTTCCAATTCTGGTTCTCCAAAGTGGACTTGGCCAGAATAGTAGAAGCCTGTTAATTAAAAACAAAAACCATTCTTTTTTTTTTGAGAGAAAGGGAGATATTGAGAGAGCACACATGAGGCAGGAGTGGAAGAGTGGCAGAGGGAGAGAATCTCAAGCAGTCTCCACGCTGAGCACAGAGCCTATTGCAAGACTCACAACCCTGAGATCATGACCTCAGCCAAAATCAAGAGTCGGATGCTTAACCAACTGAACCACCCAGGCACTTTAGTAAGAATGGTCAAAAAAAAAAAAAAAAAAAAAAAAGCAGCAAGCAGCTTGGGAAGGATTTGGGCAACACTAGCCTACTGTCAAGAGTTCCCAGTTCTGTAGCAAAGAGTGATTTTGCTAGACATTATTAATATTCTAAACCTGATTCTACCTGCCACTGAGTTCAGGGCTATTTCTCAATTCCTCTAGAGTTTGAGGGAGAATGAAACCATCCATTTACTCTAAAACTTAAATTTGTAATGAATTTTTTAAAATCTGAAAAGAGGGGTGCCTGGGTGGCTCAGTGGGTTAAAGCCTCTGCCTTCGGCTTAGGTCATGATCTCAGGGTCCTGGGATCGAGCCCTACATCGGGTTCTCTGCTAGGCAGGGAGCCTGCTTCCTCCTCTCTCTCTGCCTGCTTCTCTGCCTACTTGTGACCTCTGTCTGCAAAAAAAAAAAAAAAAAAAAAAAAAATGTGAAAAGAGCAATTTAAAAAAGCATATAAGCTAATAGATTTAGCACAAACCTTTGTTTTTTTAAAATATACATCAAAGTCAATATCATCGTCAAAGTCGATTTCAAAATCCTTTTTTGTACTCTTCTTTTTGTTCTCTGATTTGGAGGAAGCATCGTCTGCAGAAATGAACACAGATGTCACATTGTTCACCTCTGTGGACAATATTATGTACCCATTTTGCAAGATCTTACCAACCGCAAAAATGCTCACATTTTTGTCTGAGCATAACAGCATCAGGAAAGGCAAATCATACACCTAGTTTCATCCCTAACTTATGATTTGTGGTCTTGCTAATAAAACACAATTACAAGTATGTTAATTAATCCCTTCTTTTCAAAGAGACAATGTAAAACACATAATGCTGGCAAGGCCCTTCAGAGTTCTAGAGTCCTGCCTTGTAAGCCTGTGGTCATTCCCATATATGGCCTCTGTTTGAAGTCACGTGGATACTGGATGATCATCAACACTATCTCTTAGAGTTCACACTTGGAAGTACAGATGTTCAAACTTAGAAGTACATACGTTTGAGTCGGGGTCTAAAGCGCCAGTGATCTGGGCCAGCCCACATTGACATGGTACGGGGACTAAAATAGGAATATTCTCCAGGTTTCGTGGATAGAAGAGGGCACATGGTCCTAATGTCTCCATCCCCAAGGGGTATCATTTCTTCCCTGTAACACACATGAAATCATATTTTTACCTGTCCAACTGTGTACATGTCAATATACATAATACAATCATGCCATTTACATGCAAAGCAGCGTGTGATGAAACTGAAGACGCTACCTACCCACTTCTCCACAGATGAGCAGCATTTCTAAGAGTAAGTCCAATATAAATATTTCATTGTTAATAATTCCTTAGTTTTTACTTCATCAAAGTACTGAAGTTTCTCTTAATTATATAATATTATGATCACAGATAGCTAATACAAAGAGGCTTTAAAGTACTTCATGGAATGCAAGTTTACCCATCTGAGAGATAAGGAAACAGTGGCAGAGGGAAGATAAGTTGTCTTTTTTTTTTTTTTAATTTTATTTGAGAGAGAGAGAGGGGGAGCACACAAGAGAGGGGGCAGTGGCAGAGGGAGATGCAGGCTTCCCACTGAGTAGGCAGCCGCATGCAGGACCCAATCCCAGGACTTCAGGATCATGACCTGAGCTGAAGGCAGACACTTGACTGAGCTACCTAAGTGCCTTGGAGAGAAGGTAAGTTTTCACGTAAGACTGCAGTCAAGTAAAATGCCAGAGTTGGGGGCGCCTGGGTGGCTCAGCTGGTTGAGTGACTCCCTTCAGCTCAGGTCATGATCCTGGAGTTTGGGGATTGAGTCCCACATTGGGCTCCATGCTCAGCAGGGGGTCTGCTTCTCCCTCTGACCTTCCCCCTCTCATGCTCGTTCTCTCTCATATAAATAAATAAAACCTTAAAAAGAAAAAAAATGCCAGAGCTGCAAGGAGGACACAATTCTCTGAATCAGCCTCAAGATCTTTCCATTCACAAGGCTTCCAGCCATACAGATGATAATCTCTCAGTCTTCCTTTCCCATGCTTCCGTAAGTGAGGGCTCCAATAACACTTGTAGTGCCTACTAAAAGTGAATAGATGTTACTCTGATTTGTCCTTCAAATGACAAATGACAATGGGGGGGGGCACTTATAATCTGTTAAGCCACCTAGCTTTATTCTGGGCTATGTGCTAAGAGTCTGACTGGCCAGTCCAGTATGACAGTTTGGGTTTGGTTTTTCAACCTTTGGGCAGTGTTCTAGTCTGTGGGGGAGCCTGACACATCAGAAAGTATGTTAGTGCTGCTATACTGCCCTCTAAAGGTCAAGGTCCAAGGAAACCTCAGACACTGAGCCGCTTTTATCTACACTGAGCTATAAATACACCATCTTCAAACCAAGCCTTGTGTAATAAGGTTAAAAAGCTTTAAAAGAGGACTTTGCCTTTATCTACAGAATCTTTACTTTAAAACCAGTAACCTGTATTTGTATATTTATTGTGTAGTTAAAACTTAATTTTAAGTAATCTGTCCACCCAATGTGGGCCTCAAACTCACAACCCCAATATCAAGAATCACATGCTCTACCAACTGAGCCTGCCAGGTGCCCCTAAAACTTAATTTTAAAAATTAGAATATATGAAAAAAATTCACATTTCTAGTATGTAGAATGCCTTTATGTTATTAAGGAACAATTGTACTGTACTGTGAGCTCTAGATGGAGAAAGAAGATGGCTTCAGTAGAATCTCTGCTCAATTCTCACAGATACTCTTCTTTTCTGGCAGTCAGGCTGGGAATTTATTGGGAACTTATAGGCAAAGCTATAAAGAGCTTGGCTCCCATCCCCTGAGAATCTGTGGGCCAGGGCAGGGCTAAGGCCCTTGAGACTTGAACTCCACCCATTGTCTCTTGCAAAAGACAAGGCTATGTGGCAGGCGCCTTTTTCATCCCAACTCTCCAACTCCCCGACTCAACAACTAACCTACTTCCCAGTATCCTCAATTCTCCATCAAGCATCCCCTCCAGCAAACTTCTCTAATGCCCTCTGGGGGAATTACTTCTTCTACCTGCCCTCCTCCCACAAGGCCCCTCCAGGTTAGTACTGGTTCAGCACATAGCACTAGGATCTGTAGGTCACCTCCCAGCTGGCTCCAGGCACCTCACCATGCAAGCAGCAGAATGCCTCATTCTGGTGGTGGTATGGGCCTAGACCACAGTCTAGGTCTTTAACCACAGCAAGCACCTGTTTCACAGAGACTGGCTAGAGCAGACATACAGGTTGCTGCCGCTGCAAGAGGGAGTGTGCCCAAGCTGCTGTTGGACATACGCCACTATGCCACTATGTTAGGCTTGCCCTTGTCAATGCACGAAGTGTACAGTGGTCTGAATGGTGCCATCCAGGGACCAGCAACAAGGGGTACCCTAGAAAACACTGGTATTCATGATTCAGCATGGCCCTATCCCATCTCAACCTAGAGAAGCCCATAAAGACCTTTCAGTCCAGGGGGCGCCTGGGTGGCTCAATCAGTTAAGCGTCTGCCTTTGACTTAGGTCATGATCTTGGGATCCTAGCACTGAGCCCCATGTTAGGCTCCTGGCTCAGCAGGGAGCCTGCTTCTCCCTCTCCCTCTGCTTGCTGCTCCCCCTGCTTACAGTCTCTCTCTCAAATAATAAAATCTTACACACACACACACACACACACACACATACACATACACACACACACATAACCTTTTAGTCCAGTACAGTGTTCACAATCCTGGATGCATAGTACAATCACCATGGAGTTTTGGGAAATGTGACGCAAAGCCTGGCCTGTGGGACTCTCAGTTAAATGCTCTGGGGTGGAGCCTATTGTCCAAAGTTCATTACAGGTAGTCAGAATTGGTCAAAGACACTAAGCGATACCCAGCTCTATCCCATTACTTAACTTCTCTGAGCCTGTTTCCTCATCTGTGAAATGGGGACAACAGGACCTCATGATAAGATTGTTGCAAGGCTTAAGTAATTACATTTTCTGTTTTCTGTGAATTATGTGAGATAATGTAGGTAAGGCCCCTGACACAGTGGCTGGCCTGAAGCCAGATTAATAGAGCACTCAATGAGCTCAGACATTACTATTATCATCTAGGCCAAACCCTTCATTTTGTGCATGAGAAAACAAAGACCCCAAAAGATGAGGCCACTTGCCTCTACCCCATATCTCAAGGCTATGCACAGCAGTCAAGTCCGTGCAGTTTCAATACTGAGCTCTTGGGCAAGGCCAGCGCCATGCCAAGGATAAGGATTTCAAGACAGATATAACCTTGGGCTACAACCCAAGCGCCCTGCCCCTAAAGCGCTCAGTAGGATGGATCCTAAGACTTTGTTCTGTTTGAAACTGGGGAGAGAAGTGCAGACATTTCTTCAAGGTAACAAAATGGAAGTGACTAAAGCCCTTTGCTACCGTCAGTTCCTTAGATGTCAGGAAAGTGATGGTTGTTTGTTGACATTCGAATCTGGACTGAAAGAGCTCATCCCACCTACCCACCTACCATTTCTCAGTCTGTAGAAGATAGGAAGGGCACAGGGACAAAACTGCAGGTATACTAATAGTACGAATCAGGAGAGGAAAGGAGGGTGCCAAAGGGCCTCACTGGGTAATTTTGCCTTAAGGTATCAAATGTTTAGCCCGTCAACTTCTACAAAGATGTGAAGCGACATCATCAATCTAATCATTTCCCACATGAGTAGACAAATTATCCTAGACAACTTCTAAGGTTTTGCCCTACACTAAACCAGCTTGGCTGTCCTGTCCCAGGAACACAAAATTGTTATAGGCACAGGAGTTGTCAGAGGGACTGTTCATCACAGTCTTATGGAGTCTTTTATACCCAAGCCCAGTCACGACCTTTAGCGGCCCTCAGTGCCACAGGATTACGGAATCCGCTTCCAAATCATATTCAAAAGTAAAACTTACTAATCTCCTAAGTACATATAAATAAAGGCCAACAAAGTTCTGATTTCCTTCTAAGCCTACTAGAGTTAATAAAAAAATTAAATTTCTACAGATAAGGGCGCCTGGGTGGCTCAGTGGGTTAAGCCTCTGCCTTCAGCTCGGGTCATGATCTCGGGGTCCTGGGATCGAGCCCCGCATGGGGCTCTCTGCTCAGCAGGGAGCCTGCTTCCCTTCCTCTCTCTGCCTGCCTCTCTGCCTACTTGTGATCGCTGCCTGTCAAATAAATAAATAAAATCTTTAATAAAAAAGAAAAAAAAATTGCTACAGACCCATTCTACCACCTCTCCTCGTGCCCAACATGTTCGGTTTTATCTGCTTATTTAGTTTCCCCTGCTTCGCTTGTCCCGTCTGCCTATCTGGTTAACCCAACACTGCCCAGCCCCTCCTCTTTGCCTGACCCTCCAGGCAGGGGCCACTTTGTTTTTGTAATCAGCATGTAAGGCTGTTTCTGTCTATAACCAATCTGGAGCGATGTAGCCAAAAGCAAGACTGCACATGGTGTGGAGAAAGCACATTCCATGCTACCAAAACACAAGTGGAAACGACAGGCACCACCGAAGCAGTGCCTATATCCCCAAGTTCTCCTCCCTAGCACTTTACACGTTTGAACTTTATCCTTCCAGATCCTGCAATGTCATCAATAGGTGGCTGAGCTGACATTCCCAGGCAGGTGTGATGCCATTATGGGTCAGAATGGCTCAGCCTGCGTGGACAATGAGCCAGCAGGCTAGGCTAGCCGATCTCGGACATGAAATGAGATGGTCCTAGCAGGAAATCTGCTAAGAACCAATGGAAACCTCCTCGGGGAACCTGTTCCAGGCCTTTTGAGAGCCTTACGGGCAGCTCGGAGTGCGGCAGGGCTCCTTCCAGCTCCTGAACTCGGTGCGATCCCCGGTGGCACTGTGCTCAGGTTCATCGTTCGCATCAAAGTCGCCGTCCATGGGCCCGTCAGGGAAGTCCTCGCAGTCACTCTCCTCTACCTCGGCATTGACGTCAAACACCTGCTCGTTTTTCTTGAACTTGTCTACCAGAGCAGAGACAGACTGGAGAGGACAAGGAGAGGATTCTCTAATTCTCGCCATCCGTGCAGCCTGGAGTAACAGCCTGCCTGGACGCCTTCTTAGCCATGAGTTCCAGGTTCCAGCCCCCCCTCCCGGCTCACCCTCCCCTGAGTCAAGATTCTCAGGAGAGTAAGGTGCTGAGGAAGTTTACACTGCGCGGCACAGGATGAGGCTGTGTTGTCGTTAGGCACATTTCGTAAAACATGAAACAGGGATTGGCATCCATTAACTACATGTTTAGAGAAAACAGTTTTCCATAGAGACCATTTACTCTGGAAGTGATAGTGAGTAGGCTAAAGGGGGCCAAGCTAAAAATATACAGAGAAAGGCTTTATACATGACAGTTTCTCAGGAAACTCTGTGCCAAGGGACTCAGCCCTGAAGAGCAGGAAATTCCTTAAGCCTGACAGCAGCCTGAGACCAAGGCCTGGAGTTAGCCATGTTCAAGGGGATAGCCGATAAAAAAAAAAAAAAAAAAAAAGTGCACCCAGGAATGACAGGGCTGCCTCACTCTCATTTCTACCCCCCAGGTTTTAGTCCCTACAGAAGTGCCAAGGGAAATGTTTTCTGTACTCCTAGCTAAAGAAAAACGGTGCCAGTTTCGGGTTCTCACTCGTCTTGGGCCATCTCACTGAAACCACGAGCAGCTGGACAAATGCCCAGAGCCCTGAGAAGTCTAAAAGTTGAACTCACCTCATTATGTGTCTCACTGTCCCATTTCGTGAACTGGAACCCGGCCAGGGAAGGGCAGATCTGGCCGTCCTCTGCACACTGCTGCATGGGCGCTAGAGAGGGCAGGAGCAGGCAAAGAGTATGGATGGAGCACGCTCCCCCCACCTCAGAGTGACCAGGGTAGCACGATGGAGAATTGAGGCTTTGTCACCCCCTGTTCTGTGGCAGAGGCTGGCTGGTGGCCAAGCTCCAGGACACAGACTTCTGTCCAGGGAAAGGGTGGTGCTCAGACAACACACCTACCCTGGAGGGAGGCCCCACACTGGCACTCCAAGAGTTACTAAAACATTAGGGCAGAAGCCTAAAGCACACACATTTGACTCTGAAATGGACTTCACGCCCAATGTTGGAGTTGGGAAATCAAAAACCCTCGAAGTGTACTAACGGCACGATCAATCACACAATGTTACTTATTTTAGTCCTAAACTAAGTGAGGTACCTTACAGAATTAAAGTCCCAGTTGACAGCATAAACTTGAAAAATACACTATTAGCACAAATATTTGTACTTAGAAAACTTTAGACAAGAATAGAAAGGAGGAAAGCAGTCCCTGTAACATCTGCCAAGTCCTGTAGGGAAAGGAGCAATTTCATGCGACCCACAAGTGTAGCTACTGTATTCCTGCCCAACCGTGTACCCAGACGATACCCCCAGAGTGTGGAGGATAGGATGGGAGGGGGGATAAAACCCCTGCCAGGCCAGTAAAATGGGCTGACAAAAGGACAGGGCCAGGGATGCCTGGGTGACTCAGTCAGTTAAGCATCTGCCCTTGGCTCCAGTCATGATCCCAGGGTTCCAGGATCAAGTCCTGCATCGGGCTCCCCACTCAGCGGGAAGTCTGCTTCTCCCTCTGCCTGCCTCTCCCCATGCTTGTGCTAACTTTCTCACTCTCTAATAAAATCTTAAAAAAAAAAAAAAAAAAAAAAAAAAGGACAGGTCTATTCTCAGACCACCAAGGTGGAGTGTGAAAATAACTCACAATGCATTCTTCTCCTCAGAACACCCTGGATTGGTAACAAATAAGAACAAGGCTCCTTCAGCTCAACAAAAGCCTATTACAGCCCCTTTTTCAAGTCCAAACTCTGACATTCCTGGCTAACCCCAGGACCCTGAGAAGTGAATGAGAGCCTTGGCTGTTAAGGGGCCCATGAGGGATATGGCACATATGGGCCAAGAGCAATGGTGAGCGTTAGCTACTACTACTAGCCTCTGTGCTACAGAGAGGAAAGAAGTCCATTTTCCCCAAAAGGATGCCCAACAGGGAATTCCAGAGGAAGCTTCTGGGTAATTTAAACAAGCAACATCATGATGGGCGTATCATGGAACCCATGGCTGTACAGAAACTTTTCTGATGACCGAAATGCCCTGGTAAAACACATCATGTGTACCCACCTTTTAAATCTGTCGCTTCCACCCAACCTAAATCCGGCAGCTCCAGGGGTTCCTCGGTGGACAGAGTCTGCACATCGGAAGGAAACAGCAGCTCACTTCTGTAGTCATGGCAGTGGAGGGTAGACAGAAACACCCCTGCTGTGCTGCACTCATCGAACGAGGCCGCCGTCTTCTGAAACATGGGATCGATCTGAGTGAAAAACAGAACAGGCAAGTTATGGGATGCAGACAAAGCAAACAAAATCTCCTTCCCTGGACTCTGTTCATTCTAGGGTATCTTGGCACGTGATCAAAATCGGGAGAGGGCTTTCTAATAGATCAATAAAGTCCCATCCTAGCAGACACTAATTGAAAAGGAAGCCTATGTGTGGTCAGCTGAATAAAGGTACAGCGTTCAAGTACACAGAAGTGGCAACAAGCTTCTACTGTGTCAGTTTATAATCCACACGGACAGTACGCTTCTGCTGGCCTCCTTCCACAAGTCACTGTTTTGAAATGGCTAACCTAGTACAATGCTATCACCACAAATTCCATGGACTTAAAAAGCCTGTGTGATGGATCTGTTCACAAGATCCCATTATTACCCTAGGCAGAAATATTTTCACAGATCTGGAGAACACAACCAAGAGATTCAGGGTAAAGATAGGCAGAGTCAGCAGGGCTAGATGGATGGGTAAAAATGGGAGAGGCCCTAAGAGAGCTCCAAGGCTGGAGTAAGGAGCAGGAGTGGCACAGCCAGGTGACAGCAATCCCAAAGGCAGACTGGGGCACAGTGCATGAAAACAAGGACAGAGCAAGACCCAGGTATGTGTAGCAAGAGTGCAGAAGCCACTTGACTCTACCCGTGGCCCTATGACAGGAAACACGTTGGGTGTTAGGTTCACAAGTCTCCTGTATGTTCCAGGACATAGCTACTGTGGAGAGAAGGGGCCTCAGGGAGGAAGACAGATGCGGATCTCTGACTGAGCCTTGGTTCTGAACCTGACCTTGCCAGAACTGAGATTCTCCTCTCACCTTTCCAGTAAGCCCATCTCAGCATCCTTCCAGCCCCCAGAGTATGACATACATCAACTCCACGTTCTCACTGTCTCCTTACCCCTCAGGCTGTCAGTTACACACCCTGGCAGGGCTTCCTCCCAGCACATCTCTACCATCTACCCCTTCCTTTTTCACCCCTGTTCCCACCAATACAACCCACACCTGAGTTAACCCTTGTCTCTGGTTGCTCCCATTTCCTATCCTAAAAATACTAGTGTTGTTACTCCCATTCCCTTCCTCAAATGTCAACTAGAGCACTGGCTTCCCACCTGGAGCCCCACATCTTGAGAGTTCCTATGTGGGTAGTTAGTGAAAACTCAGCATTTCAAAGAGTCAACACAGAAACTGTAAACACCAAAATAAAGCTGAAAACACTAAGACAATTTTCCTCACTTTTTGTCTAGTGAAAACAATGGTTCTTTCATATAAAATGGATCTGATTGACACTTTTGAGTTCTTTGATGGGAAAATGAATTATTGGTGACTGCATAGTTTAGTAGATGAAACTTTTAGCCCTTTTTTTTTAAAATAGTAATCTCTAAAACCAGCATGGGGCTCAAACTCATGACCCCAAGGTCAAGTGCTACGTGCTCTACAGACGGAGCCAGCCAGGCTCCCCAGCTAGGTGAATCTTTTGAAACAAGTGTCCACAGCAAGGAAGAGAAAGAGTAAAAGGAAAGGCTATACCTCCCACTTCTTTCTTGAAGGTTCTCTCCACCTACCAGCTCTAACGCATTCATTTTATTTTATTTTGTTTGTTTAAAGACTTTATTTGTCAGAGAGAGAGAATATGCACAACAAACTGCATGGTAAAGTCTAGGGCTATTTCAGCTTTGTGAGTAAATCCTGGGTTCTAGCCAAACTTGTATACTGTCCAGCTCCTTAAAGAACCAGAACTTTCCTGTTTCATGGCTTTTGCTTGTGCCTCTGCCTAGAATCACCTTCCTGGCAAGGTCCGTCTGACAAATACCTACCTTTCCTTTAAAGCCCAGTTCAAATTTCACCTCTTCCATAAACTCTGACCTCCACCCACTCTGATTTCCTATAGTATGTGCCTCGAACTTCCTTGCATTGTATCCATTTGTGCTCTCATGGTATAAAAAACTGGAACATAATCAGGTTGGAATCTCCTGTGATAGCAAACATTTTGCACACAGAGAGCTATGTCCAAAACAGATCAGCTCACACACAAATAAGAGTTCTCAAATGGTCTAGACACACCCACAGAATGTTTGCTTTCTCATCTCCAGGCCATCTCCAAGAGAATGCAGGTTCAGGAAAAAGTTGAAACTTCAAATTCTAAGTTTCTGACAATCACTTGCTCTTGTTTATCCTCCGAATTGGGCTCTGGGCTATTATAAGTTTACAGCAGATAACAGAACAAAAAAAGCTTTTTATGATTGGGGTACTCAGTGTTTCTTTAAGACTAGTGGTATCATTTGGCATAACTGTGGCTGATCACCACAGGCTGAGAGGGAACAGTGCTGCTTGCTCTCTTGTTTTCTCTTTAGAACAATGGGAATGGCTGGTTGGTACAAGCGTCCTCAGACTCCCCAGAACTGGGTCTATCTGGTTGGAAAAAAATGACTGGGAAGAGAATTTCTAACCGTGTTGTTGAACAGACATTTCACTACAGATCCAGAAGCAGAGACAAGAATGACAGTGAAATAATACTCAGACTATCTAAGAAGGGGGAAAAACATGGAGAGTTGGGGCAGGGAAGGGAAGGTGGGAGAGAATTATATGGCTCCCCTTTGGATATATACAACATATTACCATGGATAATGTACTTTGCCAGGGACAGATTCACTACCACAAAAACCCGTACATGGATGAGACTGGTGTTAACCTGTTGTGACAGTTTAACAAAGTAAAATTCAGAGCCTTTTCCCAGGGCCACGCAGCTAAGATAGCAGAACGAGGATGTGAACTTTCCATCTGCTGCCCCCAAATCTGGTACTACCCAATGTCAACGCTGACATATGAAGAAATACCACTACCCCCGACAGAGAGCCAGCCACCCTTGTTTTCCCTGCTCCCTCTTCAGCCTCAGCCTCAGTGTCTCCACTGTCTTCAGGCCCCTCCAGTCCATCCACACAAAGTCCTCAAAATAGGATAGGCTGGAGATGCACCTGGGTGGCTCAGTTGGTTAAGTGACTGCCCTCGGCTCAGGTCATGATCCCAGGGTCCCAGGATAGAGCCCTGCGGTGGGCTCCTTGCTCAGCAGGGAGCCTGCTTCGCCCTCTCCCTCTGCCTGCTACTCAGCCTGCTTGTGCTCTCTGTCAAATAAATAAAATCTTAAAAAAAAAAAAAAATAGTATAGGCTGGAACTGCTAGGCAAGCCCAGAGCAGAATAGCCCCATTACTCAGAGTGAACCCAACAAGGCTCCTCACTCCTAGCCCCTGTGTGCTCCCTCTCTACCAACTACCATCTGCCATGAGGCCACCAGGACTAATGTCATAATTGTCCTTCCTTTAGTTTATTTATTAGTCACACATTAAAGACCCAGGTCCACCCAGGATTCTACATTTCCCAGGCTCTAAAACCTAGAAAGACCTGACATTGCCTCTTTGGCCCCCATCCCCCTCTGCTAACAATGGATACTACCCCCAGGATCCTCTAGATAGTCCCTACATTCTCCACTTCTTTCTTGAAGCTCTAACTTATTCATTTTTTATTGTTGTTGTTTATTTGTTTTGAAAATTATTTGTCAGAATGAAAGAGAGCATGAACGTGAGCAGGGGGAGCAACAGGCAGAGGGAGAAGCAGGGTCCCAGCTGAGCAAGAAGTCCAATGCAGGACTCGATCCTGGGACCCTGGGATCACGACCTGAGCTGAAGGTAGAAACTTAACCGACAGAGCCACCCAGGCACCCCTAACTCATTCATTTTAAATTGGGGACGATATCATTCTCAAGGGCATGAAAACTGGTTCTTGGGGAAGGGTAAAAAAAAAATCTTAGAAATGACCATAACCAGGGTGCCTGGGTGGCTCAATCCTTAGGCATCTGCCTTTGGCTCGGGTTATGATCCCAGGGTCCCAGGGTCCTGGGATGGAGCCCTGTGTCGGGCTCCCTGCTTCTCTCTTTCCCACTCCCCGTTTGTGTTCCCTCTCTCGCTGTGTCTCTGTCAAGTAAATAAATAAAATCTTAGGGAAAAAGAAAAAGAAATTACAATAACTTGTGAATCTCCAAGCCTCAACCCTACCTGATAAAATCTTATTCTATAATCATTCATTTCAAGGGCAGAGGGTAAAAAGAAAAGATCTAAAAAGGGTCCTGAAGGCGGAAGGAAATGACAAAAGGCTGAGGAGCCCTGCTTCAATGGAACCCGGCCTGCCCAACGGCATTGCTTCCCCACAGGCCAGTGTGGCTGCTTCCTCTCCTGCAGCCCTCCAGCCTCTGGCCTAGATGTGGGACAGATGAGTTCCTTGTTCCTCCTGCCTGCTTCCAGACTCTTCTCCTTCCAAGTCCTAAAACCTTCCACTTTGAACATTGTAAGGTCAGACCTCATCAGCCTCTGCCCATCTATGTTTCGATCACCTTCCAATCCTCAGTTCTCTCCGCTTCTTGGGAGATTTTAATATTAGCTCTTGGCTCATTACTATTCTCCAACTTTGATGCTGTCCTAGTTTTTGGTGATTTTAATATCCATATATCGATCCATCCAACACTGTGGCTTCTCAGTTCCTTGATATCCTCACCTTCAGTGGTTGTGAGCTTCATCCTGAAAACCCTAGGACTTCAAGAGATCCCGTGGTTGTTCTCTGAACTTTCCAGAACTATGACTACAGCCTCTCCGTATGCTCAACTCCAAGTGCCCTTGGCCCTACCCCTTAACATTCGAGCCAACACCTTCTGGTCTCAAACACCAAGAAGTCTTTGACCCACTGTGCCCTAAAACCCACTGTTCATAGGGCTTTCTGCTCTCTCTCACTCCCCTCTTTTTCTGGCTGAAGTCCCAAAGGCAGTGATTGTCACCCCTTCCTTGCACATGCTCGTCACTCCAATGCTCCTCTCTAGCCGTGTCACACTGACTCAGCAAAACCCAATCCCACGTTCAATCCACTTTCTGCCCGCTTTGTGCTCACACCCGCACAGCTAGCCATAGCTGGAGAAACTCACAAACTCATGCTGACTGACCTCACTTTAAATCCATCTGCCACGGCCCCCAGGTCGACAACCCTGAGTGTTGTCTGGGAAGCAATCTACTTCCCCAGTCCATTTGCTCCCCCACCCTCCTGCTTTTTTCCCTCTCTTCAAACCTTTACCTTTCCTCTTCCACGCTCAGTCAATTGATGTCCTGGCTTCCTATTTCAAGGTGGGGGGGGGGGCGGCGACCAAAATCTCCCACGTGGGCACACTCACATCCCCTCCCCCACCAGCCATATGCGCTCCTTAGCCAAGCTCTGTCGGGGCTATCCATTCCCTTCCCTTCTCACACGCTCAAGGACTCCACTCGAGCAACTCTCCTCTCTTGTCCACGAGACTGCTGCCATCAAGTAAACATGCTGTTAATCCTCCCATTAAAAAAGCAAAAAACAAGAAAACCCTCTAGACTTTACTTTCCCCTTCATTTGCCACCCATTACTCTGTTCCAGTTTACAACAAAACTCTTCAAAAGACCAGCCTATTCTGCCTTCATTCCTCTCTTGCCATGCGAGTGCCCCCATTATTAGGAAAAATTTCAGGCTTACAAAAGTGTTGGAACAGTAATAGGAACTTCTGTGTTACATTTACGTAGATTCCCCACGGGGTAACATTTTGCATATTAGCTTTCCCTCTCCACCCCCCAACCCCAAACCTTTTAGAAGGTAGATATGCTGACACTTTACCTCTCTGCCAGTTATTAAGTGATTGCCTCTCAGCCCCTGTCCTACCTTCTACTGGTTACTCTGTGATGCTGGTTCTGGGACCACATCTGGACTTTGTTAGCAGCTCCCTGGTGGCCTCCACCAGTCAGGGCCACTATAGGGACTACAGTGGGCTATAGCAAGGGTTGAAGGGACTTGCTTCTTTCTGTAGCCTTCCAGTTCCTGTCATCCAACAGGGCTGCTTCAGCCCAGATGCAGCAGTCCTCCCCTACCTATAGCACTAGCTGAGTTTAATTTGTACTTTTTCTCATCGTATGCCCCTCATAGACACAAGCACCAACCAGCATGTCCTCCTCAGAGGTCTGGGTCTTGGGGTCACGAGCCCCTCTTTCAAACTCAGGGACACCAGCGCCAGCCAAGCAGCCCCCCTTCCCTGGAGGTCTGAGTTTCTGCTCCAGAAACTCAGAATGGTGAGCCATTCTCCAAGCTCACCAGTGGCCCTAGGCTTCCACTTTGACATGGCTAATCACTCTCTCCTCCCTGACACTTTCCCATTTGGGTGCCATACTCTCCCAGTTTTCCTCCTACCCACTGGATGTTTCCTCTGTGGCTCTCTGAACTCTTAAGATTGGGGTATTCCACGGCTCAGTTCTTTTTCCACATATGCTCATTCCCTTGGTGATCAATTCTAGTCTCAACCTTAGCTGTCATTTACAAATGTTGTGGAGGTAGAAGAGTAATCCAGTCCACTGTTGGAGGGACAGTAGGCTGGTACAACCTGTTTTTGAGGCCAATGGAATTCCATGACTCAGAATGTTCTTATGGATACGCTCTCAGAAGAGCACGAAGATAATATGTACAAGAACATTCACTAAGATACTGTTTTTTTTTTTTTTTAAAGATTTTATTTATTTATTTGACAGAGAGATCACAAGCAGGCAGAGAGAGGAGGAAGCAGGCTCCCTGCTGAGCAGAGAGCCCGATGCGGGGCTCGATCCCAGGACTCTGAGATCATGACCTGAGCCGAAGGCAGCGGCTTAACCCACTGAGCCACCCAGGCGCCCCTAAGATACTGTTTTTAACAGCAATATTTTTTAAAAGATTTTTTATTTATTCATTTGAGACAGAGAGAGAGCCTGAGCAAAGGGAGAGGTTGAGGGAGTGGGAGAAGCAGACTCCCTGCTGAGCCAGGAGCCCAATGTGGGACTCAATCCCAGGACGCTGGGATCATGACCTAAGCCAAAGGCAGATGCTTAACCAACTGAGCCACCCAAGTGCCCAACAGCAACATTTTTTGAAAGCTTGTACCAACACTGTTGCTTAAATTAACTATGCTAAAGATAAGTGAGGCCTCTGGGTTCCTTTAAGTAGAAATTCCTTAGGATTTGCCAGATCACAAGGCTGTTTAGAGCAAGGACTCTGGAGCCAGACCACTGAGCTTCAAATCCTAGCTTACTTACAAGCAGCATCATTTGGGGCAAGTTACTTAACAGCTCTGTACTTTGATAACCTCCTCAGAAAATATAACAAGGATGTTGTGAAGATTAAGTGAGGTCACATGGCTCAGACTTAGGGCTGCACAGGGTGCCCAGTAAATACATAAAAATATGTTAGCTATCATCATCTCTTCTGCATGTTCCTGGAAAGAAAATTAATGGTTTAATGTATCAAAGTCCTCGGTAATGTGCCATGTCCTTCTACTCAATCATCCTGAAATATTGTGGGAAAAGCAGGGACTTACACCCTTGAGTCTTAATGTGAAGCTAAGGGAAGATAATGCAGATGCCACTTACATATTTGACTCCCTTGAGGCCCAAGCAGGCACATACCAGTAAGGCAGGCGTGGCCTTGCCAAGTTTCAGCCACTGAGGCTCTGAATTAGTCAGAGACCACCCTGCACCCAGTTCCTCACCTCACACTTCCGATCTGCTTCAGAGACATTGAGGTTGTTCACATTCTGCTCGATGGTTTTGTAGGAGTGCTTCTTTTTGGGCTTTTGAGCCTTTTTGGTTCTTCCTGTTTCAGTAGCACTTCCATCTGAAAGAAGAAATAAGACTAGTTAGTGTAAGGATTGCTTTAGGGCATGTAGCCAAACTTATATTAAGTCACATTTTTCAAAACTCTAAAGAGCGATCACAACAGAAAATGCCATTCTCTCAAAGCAACAGCACATCTCATCTGCAGCTTCCGGAGAAACCTGAAGTATCTGGCTTCTAATACAAGTCAATTCCAAAAGCGCCCCCAAATCAGAACTTCCCCATTTGAAGTTTATTCAGTCTTCCCCAAATATGATCTAAAAGGCCCTTCTCTTTTCCAAAGAAAAACAACTCTAGGGTTTAAGGGTCTTCTCATAAACTCTTCTGAAAACGTTCACGTCTTCAACTGAATGAGATTATCTCTTACGACTTCATTCCAGTATACTACCTGCTATGCCCTTAAGAAAGCCCCTTGAACCCAGATCCCAACTCATGTACCTGCATCATGGCTCTCTGCCTCTTCCGGGGAGGGTGTGTCTTTGCCCAGCCCCCCAAGGACTCTGTAGACATCAGCATGGACCGCGTCCACACGCACTGCGTAGATCTTTGTGCTGGCATCCAGAGTGCCAGCAGCCACCTAGTCCAACAAACAGAGCTCTGCTCAGTGGAAACATAAAAAGGAACTGCTGAACAGGCAAAACACAGCAAGCTTCATAAAATATTGACTTGCTCTTAAGAAAAAAATGACAAAGATTCCCCTAAGACTGATAGGGAATAATATATAGCAGAAAGATATGGTCTCTGTATTCATCAGTTTAGGAAAGAAGCTAATGAAATGTCTCACACAAGGAAGGTTCTCATGTATCTGCAGGATTCAATGACCGTGCTGTGCTCAGTATCAGAAATAACCACCATTAATTCGGATGCAAGAGGTGAACAGCCTTCTTACTTTAAAGTTGGTCGGTTCGGTGTCTTTCTGTTTAAGAATCTCTGACATAAAATCAATCAAGTGCAAGCCAAAAGCGTTCTTGGTCGTGATTTTCTGCAAACAGAAAAGGGCGGGAAGGTGGGTCACTGACAGCCAAGGCTCATGTTAATACTGCTCCTCTGACAGAGGAAGCTACATTCTTTTTTTTTTTTTTTAAAGATTTTATTTATTTATTTATTTGACAGAGAGAGAGAGAGAGAGAGAGAGAGAGAGCGCACAAGCAGGCAGAGGGGCAGGCAGAGGCAGAGAGAGAAGCAGGCTCCCCACTGAGCAAGGAGCCCGATGCGGGGCTCGATCCCAGGACCCTGAGATCATGACCTGAGCCGAAGGCAGCGGCTTAACCCACTGAGCCACCCAGGTGCCCCGGAAGCTACATTCTTACACAGTAACAGCCCACATCTCACCACAGGTATCAATTCCCATAAACACTTGGTGACGCGGCCTAATCCACACAAACTCCTCATTCTCAAGAGCTAGAAAGTGACAGCACACTTCCTGAGTTTTCACCGTGTGTAGACCCTGTTACCAGCACTGCCCACTAAGGGACTCAGTGACCCTGAGAACAAATGAATGCGGCAGGGACTATTCACGTTGTCATTTGACGGAGGCGGACCCTGCAGCAGAGTGCTCAGGTGACTTGCCAAGGCTGTAGAGCTTGTGAATGACAGACTGGATTCCAACAGAGGCTGGCTCCAGAACTCACATCATTAACCCCCAAGCAATGCTGCCTCTCTAGATGCACCCTAGAAGGCAGGCAACCTGCCAGAAAGAGCACCGAAGTCCCACACAGCACAGTAAGAGCCTGTGGACCGACATCAGCATTGAGAAGAGTGGCTGGAGAAGGGAAGCACGCAATTACCGTCAGTTGCGCATTCTCCACCGAATCAAGAAGGCTAGACTTCCCTTGTGACCATGCTGCAAAATCTTCACTGATAACCAGCAGATACTCACATTTTCAGTGGACAGCTTGATACAGGTGGAGTAATGTTCTGTAATCTGCGTGTTTGTAAACTTAGGGGTCGTGGCTGAAGTGTCAATATTCCTAAATGGAAACCCAAACCAAAACACTCCGTTAAGGATCCACGATACTCTAACTTTTCAAAATCCAGACCCCAAACCCCCGCCTCGCGGAGGCACCCAGAGCGCACGCACCTGCTGGACGGGGAGGCCAGCAGGCGAGGCGAGTCCGAGCTGAACTGCAGGTCCAGCACTCGCGAGCGCCGCCGCTGCAGCCGCTCCTTCTCGTCGTCATTCTGAGGAAAGTCTTCAAGGACCGGGGTGCCAGGAGTATTGAGAGGGGCCTTCCGGGGCAGGGACGTGGAGAACACCCGTTCCGAAGGTGAGGCGGCACTGTGGAGGTGCCCACGGATTTCTGAAGAAAAGCAACTAATTATGGCTGACAGTGTTGAAAGAGCACCCTTGCTCAGGAAACCTGCCACGGAATATTTCCTGTATCCAAATTGGGGTTGGGGGCTGTCATTGGGAGGAAGTTCACTGCCTGTTTCCCACCAAGATCTTTTCTAACTCTAATATTTCTCTATACAGTTTCTTAGTCGGGTGATGGGTTTCTGACGCTTCCTTGCCAAATTGAGGGGTGTGATGAGGTCAAATTAGAGAAAGACTGAGAATCATTCACTGGATTGAACAACCTAGAGGTTACTAGTGACCTTGACAATAGCAGTTTCCCTAGACTAGCACAGGCAGGAGAAAATCAAATGGGCATAGATTCCAGAGAAGAGAACAGAATAGAAAGAACAGAAGAGAAATTGGAGACAGCAGATGGAGACAAGGTTTTCAAGGACTTACAGAAAAGGAAGGACAAAATTGGGCGAGAAGCAGTTGAAAGGGAAGTGAGGCTGAGAAATTAACTTTAAGATGGGAAAAACCCCAGTTTGGTAGAAAGAACGAAGCAAAGAGATTTTATTAGCTTCCTATTGCTGCTATAACAAACTGCCACAAAGGTAGTGGTTTATACCAACACAAATGTATTCCCTTGCAGTCCTAGAGTCAGTCTAAAATCGAGGTATCAGCAAGGGCTGTGTTCTTTTTGGAAGCTTTAGGAAAGAATCTCTTTCCCTGCCTTTTTCAGTTTCTAAAGGCTGCCTGCTTCCTTCCCACCATTCTATCCTCTTGTTTGTTTCTTTCTTTCTTTCTGTCTAAAGGTTTTATTTATTTATTTGAGAATGAGAGAGAAGGAACAGGGACAGAGGGAGAAGCAGACTTCCCACCAAGCAGGGAGCCCAATGTGGGGTTTGATCCCAGGACCCTGGGTCATGACCTGAGCCAAAGGCAGACACTTAATGGACTGAGACACCCAGGTGTCCCCCCAACCTCTTGCTTCTGTCATCACATAGCCTTCTCTTTCTCTGAACCTCCTGCATCCCTCTTATGAGGGCCACTGTGATTGTGCTGTGCCCATCCAGATAATCTAAGATAGTCTCCCCATCTCAAGGTCCTTAACTTAATCATACCTGAAAAGCTCCTTTTACCACGTAAGATACCATATTCACAGGTTCCAGTCATCTTTGGCAAGGAGGGGGCATTATGCAGAGAGCACGTGGAAGGGTAAAGTTGCTGAACAACACACTCAGGCAGGTAAAAGGGCTGCCTTTCCTGAGATCACTGAAAGCCCATCCACAGCAACAGGAAGGCAGCCAGACAACACAAACACAAATGCAGGTAGGGGAGCAGGTACAATGGGGGTGCTTGTGGATGTTCCTTTTGGATTGTTTTCCTTAGTAAAATAAGAAGCACATCAAGACCAAAAACTCAATAGCTAAGGGTGAGGGCCAGGGAGGAGGTACTGGAGATTTCAGGAGAGAAAGGAAGGTATGGGAAGTCACCTAGGAGAAGGTGAGTGGATGAACAAGGGAATAATCATGACTGCTGGGCTTAGGGTTCCCTTGAGATCACTGAGTAAGCCGGGGCCAACGCAGAGTAGGCCAAGTTGGAATTAATCAGGGTTGTGATTTTTGTCAAGAAAGTATATGTTGAAAGTATGAGTAGGAAAAGGAGTGATGATAGTGATTGACCATTGAATGTAAGCTAAGTAAGGAAGGGAACAAGGACACGAGAAACATGAGGGACAGTGAAAAGCCAAGAATATACATCTGCTGGGTCAAAAGACTATTGGAGTTATTGGAATCAGGGAACAAGAAGGAGTGGAAAGATAGGAGTGGTACTGAGAAGTGGGGTGCTTAAAACTGAGATGAAAGAGTGGTGCAGCTATTGGTAATGACAAGGTCTAGGGTGTGACTGTGGTTGTGAGTGGCTATTGCCTATTTTGGTAGCGCAAGAAACAAGATCACTGGGAGAGAGATGAAGGAACTGAGAGACCTTGGGGGAAGAGGTTTCCACATTTAAGAATCAAAAGGTTTGGCTTCAAATCCCAGGTCCAGGGGTGCCTTGGTGGCTCAGTTGTTAAGCGTCTGCCATCAGCTTATGATCTCAGTGTCCTGGGATCGAGCCCCGCATTGGGCTCCCTGCTTGGCAGGAGGCCTGCTTCTTCCTCTCCCACTCCTCCTGCTTGTGTTCCCTCTCTCACTGTGTCTTTCTGTGTCAAATAAGTAAATAAATAAATAAAATCTTTAAAAAAACAAACAAACAAACAAACAAACCCAGGCCCATCACTTACTGGCTGGAGAATTTTTTTTTTTTTAACAGTAAACTCTACATCCAGTGTGGGGCTTGAACTCATGTTTGAGTTCAAGAGTTGCATGCTCTACAGACCAAGCCAGTCAGGTACCCCATTAGCGGCAGAAATTTTAAGCAAGGGGCGCCTGGGTGGCTCAGTCGTTAAGTGTCTGCCTTTGGCTCAGCTCATGATCCCGGGGTTCTAGAACTGAGCCCCATATTGGGCTCCCTGCATGGCAGGAAGACTGCTTCTCCCTCTTCCACTCCCCCTGCTTGTGTTGACTCTCTCACTGTGTCTCTCTGTCAAATAAATAAATAAAATCTTTTAAAAAAGAAAAGAAAAGAAAAGAAATTTTAAGCAAGTAAATGCTCCAAGCATTTGCTTCTTCGTCCTCCAAATAGAAATAAGAACATGTGTCTCAGGTGGTTCTGAATTGGTGATATGAAAAAAAAAAAAAAACCCAAACCCACAATATAACACATATTTTATAGGGACACATTAAAAAAAGGGGATATAGGGGCACCTGGATGACTTAGTTGGTTAAGTGTCTGACTTTGGCTCGTGATCTTGGGCCTCCTGGGATTAAGTCCAAGTTGGACTCTGTGCTCACCAGGCAGTCTGCTTGTCACTCTCCCCCTCACCATGCCCCTCCCCGACTAATCCTCTCTCTCTCATCAACAAAATCTTTAAAAAAAAAAAAAAGTGATACACAACAAACACTAAATGTTGCTCATGTAGGGGGAAGGGAACAGAAGTGGTGTATAGGGATAAAAAGAAATAAAAAAAAAATACAAGGAGAAGATCTTCACGTGTTCCACTGATAGTTTCCCATAAGCTCAAGAGTATGGCTAACATACTTCTCAGCTGAGGTCAAAACAAAAGAAAAATAAAGAAGAAATGGAAAGGAAAGAGGCAAGAGACATTTTTAGAGACTGAATCAAGAGGACTTGTTACTATCTGGGTCAGGGCCCTTCAAGAGAAGGAGGGGAGTTGGACCTTGAGAGGAGACTTAAACAGAAACAGGAAGCACCGAAGGAGGAACTTGTCTGAGAGGGAAACTCAAGACGGGATCAGAGGCATGCTTCAATTCTTGGAATATGCTTTCTCTGATTTCTCTCATTTAGGTGGTTACTAAGCTCAGACACTCTACACCTACCTCCTTCCCTCCCACTCATTTTTCAGCCCTCTATGGTCTGGCTACCAACCCCACCACTTTATGAAAACTATCTTGACACAATCACCTACAACCTCCATGTTGCCAAACCCACTGGCGACTTTTCAGGACTCATCTTTTGAGATTCAGCAGGATCTGAAACAGATGACAACACCTTCCAGTGCTTCTTGAAACGATCCTAGCTTCTATGACACCACTCTCTTCTGAAAGAGTTTTCAAGCTCTCCCTTCTCTGTCTAGTTCCTAAATGTTGGTCCTGAGTCTCTTCTCTACAGGGTTTTCTTAGGGTTCTCACCTGTTCCCATGGTTTTATGATCCATCTGATGATGTCCGAATGTGTTTCTGAGTCTATGGGCCACTTCCCTGAGCCATATCACCCTCTGAGTGTCAAACTCTTTCCCACGTGTTTACTGATCCCTCACCTATCTCATGCATAAATCATTCACCATGTCCAAAATATAACTCTAAATTTTCAAGTCTTTTACCAAGACCAAGGCCCTGCCTACCTCAGTGGCCTCACTCACTGTTTAGTAATGATGTTCTATTTCTAGCCCAAGCCAGGCTCTTTCCTTCCTGCCCTTCTTTTTGCACTTGCTCCTTCTGCCTAGAACGCGTTCCCCAGTGCGCTCTAAGATCTTCCTTGAATCCTCAACCTGAAGGAGCCCCTCCCCTCACTCTGCTCAATCACAGCACTCAGCCTCATTTGTAGTTCTTTGTTTACCGTCTCCTCAACTAGAATACAAGCTGTCTTCGGCTCAGGTCATGATCCCAGGGTCCTAGGATCGAGTCCCACATCGGGCTCCTTGCTCGGTGGGGAGCCTGCTTCTCTCTCTCCTTCTCGCTCATGCTCTCTCTCACTAGCTCTCTCTCTCTCAAATAAATAAAACCTTTAAAAAAAATAGATTACAAGCTCCAAAAGACTAGATCTTATCTGTTTTGTCCTTTGCAGTATCTCTGCACCTGACAGTGGGTTTGGCGTAAAGGGAGAGCTCAGGTGTTCAATGAATGTAAAAATAAGCGCATGCGTCTTAAGCATTCAGCAGTAACCACAACTTTTTCATGGCCCTGAACTAACATGCAGCCCAGGGAAACCACCTTCCAAGGGAGAGACAACCTGCACAGCGTAGGAGCCCACGGGAAAGGGACCGGAGTGGGGATCGCCCCACGCGCGCTCCCGACGCCGACCCAAGCGGCGTGCTGATTGGCGGGCACACCCCTCCGCCTTCCCCGCTTCCCGCCTCTTCCTCCCCGCGCCTGCCTCCCCCTTTGCCAGGAGCGCAAGGCCAACAACGAGGCCGAGAATATCCGTACCCCCGCTCAGGTCCGCCCGCCGACCCTGCCCGCCCAGAGCACCGTTTCACGCCGACCCCTTCCCGCGGCGCCCCCCACCCACCCAGCCTCACCTGGGCAGGGAGGTCCCATTTTGCTCGCTTTCTCTGGAGCTGGTTTTAAATCGCGCGCCGAGAAGCCTTAGCGCCGTAACGGCCGCGGTGACGTCTGTCGTGGGCGGGGCCAGAAGCACGCCTGCGCAGGCGCCCCCGTCCTCGGCTTGTAAAGGGGCGTCGGCACCGGTGCGGCTGTGCGCTGTGTGGAATCGCTGGCTTCCCGGTGTGTTCCTGTGGGTGGACTGTAGGGGTCCATGGACCACGGTCCCCTGCCTTCTTTCGAGCGTCAGATGAGGAACTGGGCGCTAAGGACCCAGCGTGGAGCAGGACGGGAGAGGGCTCTGCTTTCACGCAATTTACTTTCTAATGGGAGGGAGGGCAGATTTCTAGGAAACAAGGTTAATTTCCCACAGCGACCTGTTCTGTAAGGGCAGCAAAACCCTAAGGGGGTAGACGGGGTGAGAAGGAGCCAACAACACGATGAATGAACGTTCCAGGAAGGCGAAGGACAGGTGCAAAATATTTTATGTACATTTTTAAGTAAAGGCCATCATTTTTATTCAGATTCATGTGAAAAGCTTCCTGGATATCTACCCCCCCACACACACAGACACCTCACCCCCGCATATCCCACCACACAAAAGAAAAGGTTAAGGTGAGAAGTGAGAGGGACATAATTTGCCATCTTTCCATTGTGCTTCATCTGATCCCAAGAATTGTATTTTTCCCAAATTTATTTGAGAGAGAGAGGGAAGGGAGAGCACAGAGGGAGAGAGAGAAGCAGACTCCCGGCTGAACAGGGAGCCCCACTCAGGCCTCATCCCAGGAACCCCAGACCCTGACCCAAGGGGAAGGGAGACACTCAAATCGACTGAGCCACTCAGGCACCCCCTGCCCAACCAAGAATTGTATTATGGGAGGAAAGGCCAGGGCAATTCCCCCAAATATCCCTAGAACATCCTGTCGTTTCTTATGACACGCACGAGGCATTTTATGCAATGTTTCCCTTGAAGGGTGCTATTGGCATTCAGGGTGAAACAATTCTTGACATGTGGGGCTCTTTGTAGGATACCATTTGTCCACTAAACGCCATCAATGCCTCTCAGTCATTTTGGTAACCAAAAAATACTACCCCTTTGTAGAAAACCACTTTTTAAGCCAATTTGCTTTTGCACAAACTTGTTCTCCCAGTGACCACCGTCAAATCTTTAGTATAAGGCAATGAGGAATAAAGAAAAGAAAACAGGTTTATAGTGTTTTTCATCTCAGTGAAAGATTCTACCAGCCACCCAGGAACCCAAATCAGCACCCAGGAGCCATCCTGGATGTCTCACTCTCCATACACAACCAATTGTTGAGCTCTTTTCCCTTCCTAAGAATCTCAAGTCTGTGTCTCTTTTTCATCCATATTATCTTCTTGCTGGTCTGCAGCAGCCCTACACCAGCTCTGACTCCCTTCTCATTGGGCTCTAATGAGTGGTTGCTAAGCACCAATCTAACCTGTTCCTTCCCAAAGTCTCAAACCATTCAAAAGTTCCATTGCTCTGGGAGCTTCTAAAGTGATCTAGGAGACCCTGTGGGGTCTGGGCCTTACAGCCTCTCTGTCCTCATCTTGCACCTTGCCTCCCCTTGCTCCCTGCACTCTGGTCACTTGGGCCTTCTTTCAGACTCACTTTCATCCTGCCCACTCCCACCACAAGGCCTTTGCACATCCTCTCCTCATCCTCATCTTCATCCAGTTGGCTGCCATTATGTTTCAGCTCACATCACTTCCTCAAGGAGGCCTACCCTGATACACTCAAGTGTCCTTACTGGAGGTTTTAGTGGAACTTGCCACCGTTGAAATTTTACATCCACTGGGATGACTATTTGATGTCTACTCCTCCATAGACTGTCAGCTCCATGAGGATGGAGCCATGGTTTGCTCGCCATTGTTTCCCCAGGGCCTGGTGCTAGCCCTGGACACAGTAAGTACTTGAATATGTATTGAATGAGTTTAGTTGGAAGACAAGTTTAAATCCTGGGTTGGGCATTTGAACCTCTCTGGGACTCACTTTCTTCTCCATTTATAAAACAGTCATGATAATACTCCTTCACTGGGCTTTATGAGGAATTGGATAACAGATTATACTCTTGTGGGCACATAGGCTCAGTGCATGCTGGGGTTGCCATCATCTCACTCATCATCTCTATGCTGAGTGCATTTGAAGAGAGTGGGAACAGCTTGTGATCCTCTGGGCACCGATGAGGAGCAGTGTGGGTTGGGAGAGTGGCCGGTGGCACCGAATCAGAAACCTCTGAAGAGCCAGCTTGGAACACCAGGCAGAGGAAGGTTGCTGGGTGACCCACCTTTTCGGTGAGGCATGAGGCTGTTCTGGGATTATAATGGAGCCCCCTGAGCTGGCTGCCTAGGGCTCCCTGTGCTGGGACAAAGCCAGCTCCACCCCCTGCAGACAGTTCATTCTCCACCACCCGCTCTGAATGCTCTCTTTGTTTTGGGGGGAGGGGCTTAGTTCTGCAGAGGGTGCCAAAAAATTGAATGATTTATCAGTAGTATCAGTGGTATGCAGAACTCAATTCCTCTGTCTGGACAAAACTAAAGCAGTGGGTCCCTCCCCCACTCCTTGTCTGCCAGAAAAGCAATACTGGGGCCATTCCTCCTCCCCATTTCACTCCTCACCAAGATTCTACTTCTCCAAAATGAATGGCAAACAGCTTTAGTTTAGGTGACAAGCAATACTGTTATCAGTTGGCTACCTGAACAAACTTTTGGCTTCGGATTTTCCCTGATCTCCCAGCCTGCAGCTGGCTTATATCATAATGTAGTTCACGATATAAACCATCGAGCCACTGGGGGCCAACAGGCATGTAGTTCAAATGGCTTTACATTCATTTTGGCCTCTGAGCAAATGCCTTTAATTTTTGTATGTGATACGAAATTCCTGACCTAAAGACTGGGCTACGGAACAATTTCTGTCTTCTAGAATTTCTAAACGTCATACCGCCCTTGATCTTAAAATTAGGTTAACGCTTTTCAAAGCATGTTAACCCCTACATCTTGATATTCCCAAGACCATGCTGGAAGGTTGTGAGGACAGGTACTTTGTTCTGGGCTCTGCCTTTACTAGCTGTGTGACCTTAGAGGAAGTTGTGTGCTGTTTCTGTGCCTCGGCTTCCTCGTTGGAAAAGGGGAAGGGACAAAGCACCCACTTCATGGAGTTAGAGTGTGAGGATTAAATGAGTTACCAGATGGGAAGCATTTAGGGCCATTGGCAATGCTCGATGAATGCTAAGTATTCCCATTACTATAACTGCTGTTATATCCTGGGTGCCCGCCAGGAATTGTTTTACAATAAAGCTCAGCTTCCTAAATAATCTGGAGAAGTTTCTCCTTTCATTGTAAGAGTATTCCCAGAGCACAACAGCTCTGTTCTTTCCATTACTACTTGTTTTTTCTATACACTCTCTTACACCCTCGGCCCCACCCAAGCTTTGCTGACTGTTCCCTTTGTAGTCTTCGGCCAGCTCCTGTTTTCTTACCTCTTACTACACTAGAAACCACAGAGTGCTAGAACATGATACTGCCCTTCTACTTGACAGATTTATCCTTTCTACAGTGTATGCATGTTTTTTTGTAGCCACTGAGATCTTTTAAATTGGCTGATATTTTGAGAATGAATAACTTAGATGTTGCTTGACATTCTGGATTATTCTTTCCTGGCTCCTGGCTGTGCCACTGGGAAACCTCAGGGCAGACTGGTTCAAGGTGCATTGAGAAATACGAGGATGTACTGCGTGGAGCTATCAGGGTAACAGGAATATCTTAGCAATAGGCAAGTGAGAATGCTGATCTTCTGTGGGTGTTATTACATACATTCCAACCAACACACAAAATAGCTTCCTTTATTGATTTGGAATTAAAACACCAGCAAGTTATTTTCTAAACAGAAAGAATATGGGTGTTTATAAAACATCAAAACCCCACAGCGTGGAACCAACCATCACTGCATCTTGAAAGCAGTACCTGGCAGTATCAGCAGACAACATGGGAATACAACCATTACTATGCAGTGCGGGGTCTCAAATATTGATTGGCATCAACTCCGGGGACATAAATTTGTCATTTATTTTTGCTGTGGGGAGGGTGTGGATACAACCAAAGCCCACAAGACCAGCATCTAAACCCCCTTGCGACTTGAGTGGGGCCAGGTTCTCCTCCCCAGATCTTCCTGGTATGCAGGGCAGGAACAGCATTGTTATTTCCAAAACAACCAAACAACCACACCTACAACTCTCATCACTTTCTTAAGCCTCCTCATCAGGATGCCCAGGGTTTTGAAAGAAGGGCAAAATCCACCACTCCTATTTCCAGAATCACAAGTGTTAGAGTTGGACTGCTCCACAGTCCCTTCCTGTCCGACCCTGGCAACGAGCCTCGATTGTGATGACCCCACTTTGCAAAATCACAAACAAAGTTCAAAAAAAAAATCCCTTTGTCGTCTTTGAAAAGAGAATACAGAGGCATTAACAGACTGAGTTGAAAAAGCACAGTTACACATGGTGGCTAAACCTTCTTTTCATTTGACAAACAAGTGGTTTCCTTTAGAAACAGTCATTGTTCATCTCAGAAACCGCCCCTCAAAGATTGTCCTCATTAAGGGTTTTACAATGTTGCTTCCAGGCATGAGAAGCTCGTTAGATGCTAGCTATTTCATTAATTTTAGTAAATGTTATCTCAACTATGAAACAGATCACCATTGACTTAATATTTGTTTGTGAATCAATGCTAATTGTTTGGATAGTATTGGAGTTTTCTTTCAGGTGCATAAAACAGCTATATTATGTTCTATTTCATATATTATACGAAAATAGGACTAAATTGAGAAATGGAAAATAAGCATCCTGGGTATATCTTCAAACACAGAAGGTCTGAAAAATTAGATCCTAACATACGAGAAGTTACCTTCACAGTACTTAGGATAAGATGGAGCGCTATCTGCTCGGCGGTGACTTAAGCCAATGATTCAACAAGGAAACCAATTTACAAGGAATGTGCTGAGAGTCGCTCACAAAAAGGAATAAGCTGGAATGGAGGTATTCTCTGGTTCTCTTTTTCACTTCCAGTATTGATACAAAACACAACCTCACAGGCCCTGTCTAGTCTCAACTCTAGCTACAAGATCGTCCTGTAACATCCGTTTCCCTGGGCCCTCCTCAGGTCATGCTAAAAGTTGGGAGAGGAAAACCTCAGAGGACACACCCTAGATTAGGCCCTACAGGTTGGACCCCATCCTGATGAGCCCTTCAGGTGCTCCTTAAAGTTATCATAGCCACGGGCAAGGTGAAGGTCACACATACCACTGATGCGTCTGGAAAATAAACTCTTTGGCAGCCTGAGGAATCAGAAATACCTTCTCCCCTGTTTTAATGGTCTTTACATTAATGTGCCTCCGCCGATGGGGCACAGGGCAGCTTTTTCACTTGGGTCAGAAGGTTGTGGAATTCTTCCACTGCCTGCGAGTGTGCCATGGGGTTTAGCACCAGGTGTTGGAAGAGATTGACGGGCTCGGCACTCCGAAACGTCTTGGGGATCGGGATGGTCAGGGGCAGGAAGGTGTTGCCAATGAGGAAATGATGGAGGGACCTTTGCTGGAGGCCCCGGCCGAGGAACCAGAGGATGTCCTGCAGCCGCTGGGACAGCATGCCGTGCTGCCAGTCCGTCAGAGGCAGCCGCAGCAGCAGGTGCATGAGGGCTGTTTTGAAGTGGTAAGAGGTAAGGATGGGGCGGGACGCTCCCCGGGGTAAGCTCTGAAGGTCCCGCAAACTTAAGATGATCTGGAGGCACTTGAGGTGACAGGTGTTCTCTGGAGCAAAACGCCCGACCAGCTTCAGGAACAAGTGTTCACAGGCTGCAAAGGACTCGGGCCAGTCCACACTGGTGAGCGGTTCCTGGTCAGGAGCCTGACTCACCAGATAGACCAGGGTGTCTTCCCGTTGCACCCCCAGGACCAGGCGGATGGAGAGAAAGCGGCCTGAGCGGTAGTCCAGCCTGAGCTTGCAGGAGTTGGTGGACGGTGGGAGGCTGAGCTTGAAGTCATACTTGTGGGCCACAAGGGCCCAGGCATTGCCCACCATGTTCCGGAACCATTGTACAGTCTTGCACACGTCCAGGTGGGAGCCCGTGCACAGAGCCACCTTGATGGAGCTGCTGCACTTGCTCAAGATGGCCGAGTGATCCCTGTGGTGGTGCACCAGGCACAGCACGTCCCCCAGAAGCTTCTCGCGCTTGCACACACATTCCGACTCCACGAGCACACAGCCGCAGCGGCAGCCAAGGGCCGGTTCCCTCATCTCCAGCACGAACATAGTGCCCTGCGGAGGAATGATGGGTACCAGAATATCAAATTTCTGGGTCTCGTGGAGGGTTCCCCATTTCTCAAAGGCAGCCCCGATGCCCAGGCAGTCCTCCAGTTGTGGCTGAGCCTCCCGGCGGCTGAGCGCCCGACAGGCCTCGATGAGGTCATCCACAAAGCTCTCCACGAACTCACAGGTGCAGGGCAGGTCACGGGTGACATTCTGGACGTAGTGTTTGTAAAAGGAATCCAGGGTCTCCCGCGAGGGGAAGTCAGTGAGCCAGTTGTAGGAGGTGACAGGCACAACACGGACTTCCTCCTCCTCGTCATCACTGCTGGAATCAAAGGCTGGCTCATGCTGCATGTTCTGTCGCAGGAGCTCAAAGACGAGAAAAAGGCAAAAGAGGCCAGCATTCCACAGGTTTCCCAGCATCCAGCTCAGTGGCCCCTCCTGGCCACTGGCCTGGAATGGCCACCCCATGTCTTTCTTCCCTAGCACTAACTGGTCACTGGAGGTGTCTCCTCTCCAGAAGTTCTCTGCCTTCTGCTTCTGCTCAGCAGCTCGCTTTCTCTCTTCAAACTCTATCTCCAACTGGCGCATCTCCTCGCTCATCCGCTTCTCCAGCTGCCGACTTCTAGCTAGTGTGTCTAGGTCCATCCGGTCACTGACCATCAGGGGGTGGTGAACTACATACATGACTGCCAGGAACACGAGGCTTATCAGAGCCATGGAGGCCTCTGCATCTAGAGAAGTAGGAGGGTGGGAGTCAGTAGTGATCTTCACCATTCATTTGTTCACCAGTGTATATCCCCCAGTGCCCTGGAACCCCAAATCCTGGAAGTTAACTACTCAGGAGAAACAGAAAGCTCACAGAGCTGGGCTTGGACAGAGCAAGGGTCTGCCCAGGAGGTGGTCTGGGAGAAAGGGAGTCAGCGGGAGATGCCACTCAGTCTTTCTGCTTTCCTTCCACATGGTGTGGGTGGTCTTTAGGCCTCCAGAGTATGGACACAGCACTGTTTTCATTCCTGTGTAGGAGGGGGAGGGGGACCCACGTGGGAGGGTGGCCTCACCCGACTCATCAGTCCACTGTGGGCACCAGATGTGCCCTGCTGATCCCAGAGGCTCCCTTCCACAGGCAGAAAGCACTGATCTGCCTGGGCAACACCTTTCCTCTTGCCAAGCCCCAAGCCCCAGCTATAGCATCCCATTCCCTCTGTGACTTCACAATCCTCATTCTGTCATCCTCTGTCATCAACCGCTCAGCCTCTCCTCCCTTGTGCCCAGTAGGGCAACTCCCAGTTGGCTCCAGAGAAGCACAGTCCCACCAGCCCGCTCTCCACAGCTTCCCGCTGTGTTCTCTGAGGTCCTAAGGTGGCTGCCAGATGCCCTGTCGATGGGCCAGGCGCAGAGGAAGGCATGGCCCCACCTCTCAGCCCAGGAAAGTTCGCGAAGAACCAGGTGCCCAAAGCCACTTGACAGCTGCAGTAGTCGGATCCTCTGCCTCCCCACCCAGCACGAGGCCGGAAGCTTCTCGTATTCACCCCACAAGCTACTGGGCTTACCGAGATGATGAAGGACTATGCCGTGTGGGCGCTGAAGCCAGGTGGGGGACTCTCCTCCCTCTGGAACTTGGCCTTGCTCAGTCTCACCGCCTGCTCCAGGAGCTCTGTTAAAATTTACAAGGTACCTAGCGGCTGTGGCTCAAAGCAGGGTGACACCCCCCCATTCATAACTTTCCCAAATTCCACGCCCAGAGATCTGAACTCTCATCCGCCTGCCCTCGGGGGGGGGGGGTGTGTCTTCCGGGACCTGGGGCCAGGTTACTCACCGTCGGTGTTAGCTGGAACACGGTCTTAAAGAGACAGCGCGGCCAGACCGCCCCCGCCTTTTGGCCGGCGCGGTGGGGGCTCCGGGTGCCTCGCCGGGGCCGCACGAGGGAGTGGCCCCGCTCCCCCCTCCCGGGGGAGGCACCATGTCGTCGGAGGGTCAGAAGGTCCGAGGGTCTGCGCGCGGCCAGCCCCGAAGCCTCGGTCCGCGCCGCGCGCCGCCCAGAGGACTGCAGCCCCGCACCGCGGCTCCCGCCGTCCAGGCTCCACCCCGCCCAGGCTCCTCCCAGCCCAAGCCCGCCGCCGAGCGCGCCGCGGGAGCGCCGCCCTGGGGCCCCTGTGGCCCGGGAGGCGGAGGCGCGCCTTCAGTGCGCCTTCCGGGCTCCCGCGGGGTTGTGGCCCCGCACTCGCGGCCGAGGGGGGTTCGCACGCCGCAGCTGCTCGGTCTCCCGGGGGTGGCACCAGGGGCAACCGAGGGTATACTTACTAGGAATTTGGCATGCACCGTACTGAAACAGTGACGAGGATGGTGGCATCACTAGGAATTGACCCGGGGCAGGGGGGCGTCATTCCCAGTCGGGGCTGGTCCTGCGCAAAATGGCACAGGAGCTGGGGTGTGTCGTCAGCGTCCGTACTGTGCCTCACCCCCAGCCCACGCCTAGACTCAGGTGTCTCTCCCCACCTCCTTCCTATCAAGGGGCTGTCCTGAAAGGCCAGAGGGCACGCGAAGACCTGGCTTGAGGCCTTACTTCTCGCTCACTAGCTCCGTAGGAGTAAGAATCCTAAACCTCCAGGGTAGCTCTGCTGATGAGAGGTGGGCGTATACAGGAAAAGTTCATGAAGTGTGGAGACTGGAACAAGCCTTAGGATCCAGTAAGATAGCTCCACAAAAAGGGTTTCCGGAAAGGATCTTCAGAATATAAGAGCCCCCCAGCCCTCCTGTCCTGTGTCAACTAACCAAGGAGAAAAGGGGAAGTGCTATATTTTCATACTTACTAGCTAAAGTCCTTCTGCCGAAAGACAAATTTCAGCCTTCCTTATCCAGTGGCAATGCACAGGGGGGCCCAAACAACTTGGACAGTGCTTCCAAAAGTACTAACTTATTTCACTGTAGGAGGGGGAAAGACTATCTTCTGGCTAGCCATGACAGAAGTTCCAAAGTTTTTTATTAACTTAGGGACTATTACCGCTAAGCGTTAGCAAAATCACGCCGTGACAATGAAATTCTCTTTATTTCTTCGCTTATGACAATGTTGAGATGGAAAAACATACATTGCAGAGTGTGCAAATAATGCTGTTGAAACCCATGTGTTTAGGGGTGCCTGGGTGGCTCAGGTGGTTAAAGGTCTGCCTTCAGCTCAGGTCATGATCTCCAGGTCCTGGAATCCAGCCCTGGGTTGTGTTCCTGGCTCAGCAGGGAGTCTGCTTCTCCCTCTCCCTCTTCCTGTCCCCCTGCTCGTGCTCTCTCTGTATCTCTCTGTCTCAGATGAATAAATAAAATCCTAAAAAATAATAATAAGGCCATACGTTTAAAGGCATGTGTGTTCAAATAAGGGTTTGTTTCAAAAGTGATTGGCACGTTAAAAGACATTTGCTAGTTTGTGCTCATGAAGTTGGTTACTATAGCAAATAGACTCCAGGCTAGAGAACTATAATCCATGTAAAAATTGCACTTAAATCGACAAGAAGCCCTCTAGCAGTGAATATTTCTTGGCCTGTTTTTGGTGATTTTTCTGCTTTGGTGTGATGTGAAGCGATATGTTGGCTTAGTAGGATTAAAAGAAAACCAAGTCGTTTGGACACCCTGGCCTTCGTGCTATTGGTGATTGTACACAAATGACATGAGTAAACTGTAGCAGTGGCCACTCATTTTAACAACGGAACTCCTCTGTGGTGGGATTTATCCTTGCCAAGCAAGGAAACATGGTAGTTCCCCCCAGATAATTTTATTTTTGTCATTAAATAAGTAAGTACATATGGGGCGCCTGGGTGGCTCAGTGAGTTATAGCCTCTGCCTTCAGCTCAGGTCATGATCTCAGGGTTCTGGGATCGAGCCCAGCATCGGGCTCTCTGCTCAGCAGGGAGCCTGCTTCCTCCTCTCTCTCTGCCTGTCTCTCTGCCTACTTGTGATCTGTCTGTCAAATAAATAAATAAAATCTTTAAAAAAAAAGTACATAGAAAGAAAGTACCTGCATAATCTATATACGATTCTGCCTCTTGGCACGCAAGACCTAAAATTTAAGACTATTAGTGTTTACTGGGGCACCTGATTGACCTGGAGGAACTTGCAGCTCTTGGTCTCAGGGTTGTGATTTTGAGCCCCACATTGTGTGCAGGTAGAGATTACTTAAAGAACAAAAAAGACAGTGTTTTGGTGAGAACAGTTGCTCAAAGGCTTGAAAACACTGGGAGAAATATCAGTAATCAATCTTAAAAACAACTCACATGATTCTGAGTGATTTTCTTTGGCTCGATGAATCAGTAAATGTTACTACTGCTCAGTTGTTGCTATTTATTCAGGAAGTCAATGCAGAGTTTGCAATTATTGAAGAATTAGACTTTATGCATAGTCTGCATGAGACAACTAGAGGCAAGAATATTTTAAAAGAAGCTGAGAAAACATTAATTCAGTACAACCTGACATGGAATCTGCTAATATATGTTACTACCAATGGTAATAAAAGTATATGTGAGGGAGAAAAAGGCTTAGATAGGGAAATCTACAAAGTTTGTGAAAATTTCTGGTGTTTAAGCCTATGGTTGGTTATTCATCATATTATTCATTGGCAGATACTTTGTGGAAAATACTTGAATCTGTTATGTATTCATGAACCAATAATGTCAATGGTGAACTTTGGTCATTCTCACGGACTTAAAAATCATCAGTTCTGGGAATTTCCATCAGAAATAGATACTGAGTATCTTGACTTGCCCAACTGTCATTATCAGTTTTCCATCTTTTTGAGCTTGAGGCTGAGATTAAAATTTTTCTACACAAGAACTGCTTTCAACTACTCTTAGCAAACACTGAATAACTATGGAAATTAGCTTTTGGTTGCAGACTTGATACTGGGGTTTTTTGGGTGGTTTTTCTGTGTGTGTGTGTGTGTGTGTGTGTGTGTGTGTGTGTGTGTTTTAAGTAGGCTCTGCGCCCAACATGGAGCCCAATGTGGGGCTTGAACTTATGACCCAGAGATCAAATCCTGAGCCAACACCAAGAGTCAGATGCTTAACTGACCGAGCCATTAGGTGGCCCTTGATACTGTTTCTTAATGAAGTCAGTGTAAAATTACAAGATAAAATCGTGTTTATATGTAAAATTTATTCTCTGATGAAATCATTTTCACAAACTTTGAATCACAAGTAATATCAAGCTGCTTTTTAAAACTTCCTGTCCTGTCAAAAATAAAACAAGAAGCAAGATATCCATTCCTACATACATTTGAAGCAGATATATTTTCTGAGCTCAGACCACATAAAGTTCCAGCAGAGTTTGTCAGACATCAGCGCAAGTGGAAAGAACACCTCCATATTTCAAAATCCATTTAACTGTGTAATCTTTGTCAGTAACTATACTGAAAAAACATTTTCAAAGAGGCAATATGTAATAAGTCATTACAGATCAGCACTAACAGTTGAACATTTGCAATTAATTTGGGTGATAGGAAACATTAACCTTGAGCCCTAAGTGACATGTTATTTCCAAAAAATAAATGAATCCCATTCTTTTCATTAGCAGCTCCATATTACAAATACATAAATAAATAAACAAATAAATAAAACGCACTCAATTATTATTACATCGTGAATTTTGTCAATAAAATTTTGTGGAAATTTATTTTCTCTCATTATGTAAATGCCTACATAATTCTGACTTCTGCCTCTTGGCTGGGAAACATTGAAACATTTGCTCTCCAGACATTTACAGAAAGAGTTACCAGTCCTTTGTTTCTAAGCAGCGAAATATGCACATTTCCCCAGAAATTCATTTTTAAAGTTTTATCTTTTTGTAAAAATGACACATGCTCATTGGAAAAATGCATATTACATAGGAGGAATAGGAAGAGAAGCTACCCTCATACCCCACTACCCAGAGATAAGTGTTAAAGATTTTGGGAGTAGCTTTAAGACATGGTTTGTGCCAGTATACCCAAAAATGTGCCCCTTGGAGAACTAGTTGCTCAAGCTGACCCTCCACAAACAGATTTGTATAATGTTTATTGACAACTTTAAAAAAAAACTCGTAAACACAGGGCATCTGGGTGGTTCAGTTGGTTAAGCGTCTGCCTTTGGCTCAGGTCATGATCCCAGGATCCTGCTCAGCAGGGAGCCTGCTTCTCCCTCTCGCTCCACCACTCCTAATGCTTTTGCTCACTTTCTCAGATAAATAAATAAACAAAATCTTTAAAAAAAAAAACCCTCATAAACACAAAACAAAAATGATCATTGTGAAAAGTTTGGAAAACATTGTAAAGTTTAAAAAATCAGTTTTTAAAAAAATCACCTTTAATCCTGTGGTATCCCCAGTTAGGATCCCCAGGAGGATGTGGTGGCATACTCATGTTGGGTAACTGAGGAGAGTTTAATTGAGGAACAAAAGAGTTCCAGGGTTTGGGGAAAACTGCAAGGGACATTTATTGTTCCTGGAGCTAGGCCAACAGGGAGCCTACGTCTGGGTAAGGGTGAGGAGGAGGGAGTGATTTGTTACCAAACCTTCAAGAGAGTAGCTATGTGGAGAGGATGTCTGATAAGACAATGTGGTCTTCAGTTGAGAGGATGAAGTCAACCCTGTGGGACACCGCAGGAAGAGAGCGGAGTTCTCTCGAAACTCATTTCCTGCTGAAGCCTCTCATTGGCCAAAACCAACTGGAAGCCAGAGAACAAGGGAGCCCCTTGATTCAGTCCTTCTGGGTCAGTGCGTGGCCCTAGGGCACAGAGCAAGAAAGAGAAAGAGAGGAGGGGGTCTGCAGGGGCAGAGAGATGCACACATCTGCCAAAGGTCCCCAACCTCGTCTTCAATGAGCACCAGTCTGTGAGCGCACACTCAGAAATGAACTGCCTGAGCTCCGTACAAACACGTTTGGAGCCCCACTGCTCAGACCACTGTGCTCTTCTCCTCCAAAAAGAATCAGAACTCCTCTGACGATGATGGCACAATAGGTCAGGACATCCAAAAAGTCAGGTGAGCCTATGACATCCCACTGATGTTAGAAAGTAAAAAAACCATTTATTAGACCTGTCTCAGGTGCTGTTAGAAAGGGTGGAAAGGGGCCACACAGAGAGACCGCCCACTGCTAACGTGAATGGCAGGTGGTGCAGGAAAAAAATCATTGATCATTGGGAGAAGGTGATCCATGGGTCTGGGAAAATATTTTTTAAATGATATAATTTTTTAAAAGATTTTATTTATTTATTTGACAGAGAGAGAGAGAGATCACAAGTAGGCAGAGGGTGGGGTGGGGGTGGGGAAGCAGGCTTCCTGCTGAGCAGAGAGCCCGATGTGGGGATCCATCCCAGGACCCCGAGATCATGACCTGAGTCCAAGGCAGAGGCTTAACCCACTGAGCCACCCAGGTGCCCCAATGGTATAAATTTTTAAAGTGATATAAAGTTTTTGTAAAAGATTCCTGTGGTGCACCCATTTTTTTTTTTTTTTTTACCAAAATTAATCAAATCATGACACAAATCTTACTCATGTTTTGGTCTTTACACAATAAACCTATAAAAATTTAGAAATGTACTGAATGTATAAAAAATAGAACGTGTAAGTCTACCTTAAAGTGGAAAATAGACCAAAGCATAGTAAGTGGGAAAAAAAGCAGGTTACAAGACTAGCGGGAATGTAATCTCCCTGCATGTGTGTATTATATCCCTAAGAAAAAAGTTTCAAAGGGTGGATTCCGAAAGTTCCTCTGAGGATGGAGAGACTGATTATGGGTGACTTTTACCTCTCTCTGTGCCTTTTTCAGACTAGTTAACAATGATCTGGTAGTATTTTCACATTATAAAAAATACCATTCAGACAGTGCACAGCTCACGAATGAATGGGCTGTGTGCTCAAAGCTCTACTGTGAATTAGATGAAGAGAGCTCACATTGTGTTTTCTAAAAAAGCAGGTGGGACCACGCTGGCTTGCCCTGGGACCGGCTTTGTGCCCTGGCGCAGCGTCTAAACGGTTCCGGAGACCAGGGCTAGGGGCTTACTCCTACCGGTCAGTTCCCTTGGCCCCACGAAAGCCCTCCCCAGGCTGGGACGGCCCCGCAGCCTCCCTTTGTCCCGCAACCCGCACCCCGCAAGGACATGCTGTGCCGCCACCCTCCTGCGCGCTTTTCTGCCTGCTCCGAGCCCTCAGCGCCTGGACCAGCACCCCCGTCGACACATCGGTTACCACCGGCGAGCTGGGGTGTCACAAGGACACCGGCGCACAGTTGCCAGAGCTGGCGACTCTCAGGGAAAGTGGAGAGCCTCTGAAAAAGGATCTGGGCCAGCACTTCACTCATGCCACATGCAGATGGGTGAGGGGTGGATGTCCTAGATGAAGAGAAGGTATATTAGTTTGCTGGGGCTGCCATATGATTTTGGTGGCTTAATACAACAAAAATTTATCCTCTCACAGTTCTGGAGGGCAGAAGTCCAAAATGAAGGTACTGGCACGGCCATGCTTTCTGCGACATGTCTAGAGAAGAAGCCTGCCCTCTTTGGCTTGTAGCTGTAGCATTTGGATCTGTCACTCCGTCTCCACATCATCTTCTCCGTGTGCCCTCTCTCTCCTTCAAGGAGGCTGTGGTTGGGTTGAGGGGACAACCTAATGCACATGGTATCATTTTGGTCCTTAATTACATCTGCAAATACCCTATTTTCTTTATTTATTTTTAATATTTATTTGATCAGAGAAAGACAATTATATGATCTCTCCGATATGAGGAATTTGAGAGGCAGGGCAGAGGGTTGTGGGGGATAGGGAAGGAAAAAGTGAAACAAGATGGGATCATGAAGGAGGCAAACGATAAGAGACCCTTAATCTCACAAAACAAACTGAGGGTTGCTGGGGGGTGGGGCTAGGTAGGGATAAGTGGCTGGATTATGAACATTGGGGAGGGTGTGTGCTATGGTGAGTGCTGTGAAATGTATAAGCCTGATGATTCACAGACCTGTATCCCTGGGGCAAATAATACATTATTTGTTAATAAAAATAAAAAAATATTTTACTTATTTGACAGAGAAAGAGGGAGAGGGAGAAGCAGGCTCCCTGCTGAGCAGGGAGCCCAATGCTGGCCCATCCCAGGATCCTGGGATCATGACCTGAACTGAACTGAAGGCAGATGCTTAACTGACTGAGCCACCCAGGCACCCCCTAAAGACCCTTTTTTCAAAAAAGATCTCATTCCTGGGTTCTGGATGGACGTGAATCTTTTGGGGGTGGGGACACTAACTTCATACAGACCGACATACAGATAGATGGATTAAAAAGTAGACACTGCATGGGGGTATCAGAGGTTGAATTGTGTCTCCCCAAAACTCTCTGCTGAAGACCAAACCCTCAGTACCTCAGAATGCCACTCTATTTGGAAATAGAATCTTTGCAGATAGATGATCATGTCTACATGAGGTCATTAGGGTGGGTCCTAATCCAATATGACTGGTGTCCTTATAAAGAGGGAACCTCCTCACACCCTCAGGACGGCTGCCATAAAAAGAGAGCTGAGAATTACAAGTGTTGGTAAGAATGCGGAGAAACTGGAATCCCTGTATACTGTGGGCAAGCACGTAAAATGGTGCAACCACTATGGAGACCAATGGAAGTTCTTCAAAAAATTAAAAATAGAACTACCAGCTGATCCAGTGATTCCACTTCTGGGTATGTACCCCCAAAGAACTGAAAACAAGGTCTTGAAGAGATATTTGTACATCCGTGTTCATTACAACATTGTTCACAATAGCCAAAGGGCAGAAACAGCTTATGTATCCCTTCTGGACAGCCACACTGAAAATTGTCTTAACCCAGAGTGGAAGGCTGAGGTCCGTGATCAAGTCTTGGCTCTGCCAACAGCTTGTTCTGTGACGTGGGCAAGTAACTTCCTGTCACTCTGGCCCTCGGCTCCCGATGTGTAAACATTGGGGTTGAATGGAATTCTTCCAGCTGGCATGGTTTTCATCTACTGAAAACAATGGCCCCAGTGTACCAACCAGGCCAAAGCATGCTTTTCGTGCCTCAGACTCATTCAGCCTCAAGAACTGTGGGGGCCAGCTCCTCCAGAGTAGCCCAGGGACACTGATACCAGATGTAATGTCAGCACTCACACACTGGCTAAAAGAACCCAAGCCCCTAGTCCCTCTCAGGTTGTCACTAAATGATTACCTGAAAAGACACAAGAGATTGAGATGAGGGTCCCGTCCTGCTTTCCTACTTATGATGCAATCAACTTTTTGCCCAGCACCCACCAAGTAAGCCCTGACCTCACCCCATCAGCCTCCTAGGGCAATGTGTTCTTCTCTATCCAGGCGACCCAGACTAATCCTCTTGCCAGACACTAAGAGTCCATGGGACTCCCAGCTAGACTGGCACTGGCTTCAACTTGGCCTCCTGGCCTCTTCCTGCTTTGTCTTCTCGTTCTCAAGGATGACCCCACTTGTCAGAGCTGTGCTCTCCCCAGTTTCCAATCTGCCACTCTGCTCTGGACTGTGCATTGCTGCCTGACGTGCTCCTGAATGGTAACACATGGCACTTGCAAGGGCAGTCCCATAGACTTCGTCACTAGCTGGATTCTAATTTCTCTTTCCAAAAGGTATCAGCAAAAAGAATTTTTCCCATCTTGGGTTATTTACTTGAGTTTATTTCTGGTTGGTGACATTTTCTCAGACTCTAAAACTGTAACACACATGTTATAGTAATTATATGAATCTTTATGGGGCCACAGGAAGTGAATACTAAGGTTGGGCTTCCCTGGCAAATCCAGGTAAACAGTCAACAGGACTATGTCTCAATAGTGGAATTCCTTGCTCATCCCCAAGCCCTGGGTTTTGCCCTATCCCCTAACTTCCCTAAATCCCCTTCTCCTGTCTTCTGCGTCTAAGTGTCTCCCTGCCCCAAGTCCCAGCATCAGCCCTTGGAACAAGCAGGCATCAGATTTTAAGGAATGAATTGATGTGCTTAGGCCTATCACCCACCCCAATCCAGTCACTGTCCCTTTCCTGATTTTTTTTAACCCCATCAGACACTCTGCCCAGGCTAGGCCTTTGGCTCTTGGCCTCAAAGTGCATTGTTATAGCAGAAATGCAAAGATAAATAAAAGAAGCTTATACTTGCCATGAAGGAGACACAAATGATCTTTGTTGGGAAAGAAGGAGAGGGGGAGAGAGGCATAGAAAGGTAGAGACTGGGGTGGGTGGTAAAGGAGGGACCCATCATTGCTCTGGCCTAAAACCCCAAGAGGGAGCCAATGGGGAGAAAAAAATAATTTTCCTCCACCCTTCTAAGTTCTCTGTGGGGAACACCATAACAGGACAGATTAACAAGAGAAAAACCAACAGAATTTTATTAACATGCATACCTCATGTATACATTAGGAGATACCCAAGGAAAGAGAAGTAACTTTCTAAGATGGCTTCGAACTCAGGCTTAAAAAACCACCTTCAGCTACAGACAAAAGAAAGATGGGTGTGGGGGAGCCCAGTCATGGGAGATAATCAGGTAAAGTACAGAGAACAAGAGTGAGGTTTGTTCTGCAGATTTAAGTGCCTTCTCCATTAATAAGAATTTCTTTTGATTTAAAGCCATTCTCTGGGGCACCTGGGTGGCTCAGTGGGTTAAAGCCTCTGCCTTCGGCTCAGGTCATGATCTCAGGGTCCTGGGATCGAGCCCCATATCAGGCTCTCTGCTCAGCAGGGAGCCTGCTTCCTCCTCTCTCTGCCTGCCTCTCTACCTACTTGTGATCTCTGTCAAATAAATAAATAAAATCTTAAAAAAAAACTTAAAAAATAATAAAGCCATTCTCTTTCTGGTGCAGAGAGGGAGATGCCTTTATTATTGGAGATTTATAAGGTAAATTTCCCTTATAAAATGGAAACTTCTGCTCTGTTTTCAGAGCTTCTCCTGTGTCCGCTGTTTCTCAAAATAATTAGCTCCAAATTACCCTAATTCTAGGTGTCTGGGTGGCTCAGTTGAGTGTCTGAATCTTCCTTTTGGCTCAGGTCATGAGCTCAGGGTCCTGGGACAGACCCATGAGTTGGGCTTTGGGCTCTGTGCTCTGTGGGGAGTCTGCTTGAGATTCCTCTCTCTCTCTCAAATAAATAAATCTTTAAAAAAAAGACTGATGCCAAAGAGGCATATTTTGGGGCGGTACTTTCTGGTCTTGTACAGTGTAAAGGGAACCCCTATAGTCTGAGGATTAGAGAGCTGCAGAGAGGACTGCACAGGAGTCTCTGAGGTGGGTAGAGAGGCCTGGACAGCCCTCCATCAAGCTTCCCTCAGCCCTCAGAGGAGTGAAAGTGGCACTGAGCATGCAAGAGGGTAGTCCTCTGGAGCCCAGAGCCATACTCAGGATCTGCATGACCCAGTGAATGGGGGCAGAGGGCCAAGGGTTGAGTTCCTTCTGAGAATCTAGGGGTCTCTTGGAGAAGGGGAATGTGGGAAATATAATAAATGATAAAATCTTCTTCTAACTCAAAAATCTTTCCACAAAGGTAGTAGAAAAAGAAACCAGGTTTATTATTGAATAAGCATTAAATCAGTGAAGGAAATCAGTGTCACCCCAAAATATGCCTTTTGTCATAAAAATTATGTTGAGCTGAAGACAATTAAGAAGCAACAAATGCAGGAAAAGCTGTCTCTACCATTTCCATTTATGTCTAAAGGCAGGACATAAATTCTCCCTTTACTGGAGACAGACTCTTATCAACCCAAAGACAGCACCAGAGGATTCTGTGAGCACACCTCACTCCATTAGCTTCTCTGTGTACATTTACCTTCCCACAGTTTGCTGCCCTTGGAAGCTTAATACTGCTTTCCATTGTCCTGTCATTTCTCCACAAATTTTCTTTTTAAAGATCTGTTGAGAGAGAGAGTACTTAAGTGAGTGGAGGGGAAGGGGAGAGGGAGAGAGTCTCAAGCAAACTCCATGCTGAGTGCAGAACCCAAGGCAGGGCTGGATCTTACAACACCAAGATCATGACCTGAACAGAAATCAAGAGTTGGACACTCAACCAACAACCACCCTCAGAGGGTGCTCCTACAAACTTCAGCTGCATCATAAGCCAGAGTTCTAAGCTATCACTTTGAGTTACTCTTCGTTTAGGTTTCTCCCACTGTACAGGTTAAGAAACTGTTCGCTTTTGTTTTGTTAGAGTCCCAGCTGAAAATCCCAGATGGTTAGAAATAAAATCTTGCCTGCCCTACCCCAGAATGTGATGCACTAACTCCCTCAATGTTTGCATTTTTTTTTTTTTTTAATAGTCTCAGGACGCCTGGGTGGCTCAGTAGGTTAAGCCACTGCCTTCGGCTCAGGTCATAATCCCAGGGTCCTGGGATCGAGTCCCACATTGGGTTCCTTGCTCAGCAGGAAGCCTGCTTCTCTCTCTGCCTCTGCCTGCCACTCTGCCTGCTTGTGCTCTCTCTCTCTTTCTCTCTCTGATAAATAAATAAATAAATAAAATCTTTAAAAATAGTCTCCATGGGGTGCTTGGGTGGCTCAGTGAGTTAAAGCCTCTGCTCTCAGCTCAGGTCATGATCCCAGGGTCCTGGGATTGAGCCCCGCATCAGGCTCTCTGCTCAGCGGGGAGTCTGCTTCCCCCCATCTCTCTCTACCTGCCTCTGCCTACTTGTGATCTCTGTCTGTCAAATAAATAAATAAAATCTTTAAAAAATAAAATAAAATAAAACTAGTCTCCATGCCAAGCGTGGGCTTCAAACTCAAAAACCTGAGATCAAGAGTCACCAGTTAGGTGCCTCAATATTATCTTTTTTTAAATTTTTTTTTTTTATTTAGAACATAAGCAGGGCAGGGACAGAGGAAGAGGAGGAGAGAGCTTCTCAAGCAGACTCCACACTGAGCATGGAACCCAACATGAGGCTTGATCCCGTGACCCCGTGACCCTGAGATCATGACCTGAGCTGAAATCAAGAGTCAGACACTTAACTGACTGAGCCACCCAGGTGTCTCTTGCATTTCAAAAAGACAGCTCCCAGGTCTCTGAGGAAACATTCCAGAGCTGTGAGACTGGCCAGAGTACTAATGGCTTATTTAGTCATTATAAAGATTTACGTACATTGAAAAGGACAGAGAAAAGCATTCTGAAAAGAAAGGGAGTGAATTAAAGGAGAATTAAGCATCTTATTTGTAATTTGTGTCTGGCCTTATGGGGACCTGACTGAGCCACCTACACTTGTCTGGGCTTGTCCTGAATTGACCAGGGTAATTTCTGCCACATAATGGAATGGAAACTTAACCCAGGAATTCAATTCAAGTGGAGATTTTTTTCTAAAGTGGATTTTATTTTCACATATCTGAATTCCTGCTGTACACCATTTAAAGCATTTAAAGGTAAATGAGGTTTAATTCTCACAAAAGCACATGGCTTCTGACTAGGAAGAGATATAGGAGCTACCTCTCAGGGAAGCCAATACATACCTCCCTTTGCTCTGACAACTTAGCTGGAGGGCACAGCATAGCATGTGGCAGTCATATTCCTGTCCCTGACACACACCCGTCAGTCATATTCAGAAGCCCTGCCTAACACCTTCCATGGCTCACACTGCTTTCTGGCCAAAGTCCAGGTGTTCACCCTGACTCAGGTCCCAGGGGTGTATCCGAGTCCGTCCTGACCCCTGGGCCACTCTGAGCTCCCTTCGGTTCCTTGAGAGTACCCGGCTATTCCTTCTGGTGAAATCCTGCTAACCCACCAGGTGCAGCTGGAAGAGCACTGTCTCTGGGGACCTTCCCTGTCTCTCACAGGACTGGGTTAGGTGCCTCCTTAAGGGCCATCCGTCCCATAACCCCCTGAGGGAAGGGCCCTTTCTTTCCATATCTGGTGCCTCAGTAGATGCCAGTTAGAGCTGAATGAGTGAATGGTGGGCAGGTGGATGACCAGGGCCTCCCTTACCGAGGGCCGTCCACCACACCCTGTCCTCTCTCAAGGCCAGCAGCATGCAGTGAGGCCCACCTGATGAGCAGCAGGGCATGACCATGTCCTGGAGCTGATCTGTGTATTTCGCATCCAGCACACTGTGCCTGGCTGTCTGGCCTACTGCAGTCTTCTCACTGCCTGTCAGATGCAGAGCTGCTTCTTGGCTCACGTGGGGAAAAGAATGGATGGACAGATGGACAAATGGGAGGACTTACACCTCAGGGCCATAGTCTCCCTCCTGGGGGCTCCCCAAATCTCTCAACTCTTCTTGCCTGCCCTGGTGGGGATAGCCAGACCAGGAAAGTGGCCAGAAGGGTGGCTAGGAGGGTATCTGATTCAGCCTAGGAGTACCCGCATGACAGAGCCAGAACCTGGACACAGTGAATTTTAGGACAATGGGGGAGAGGCAGGATGGCCTGTGGGAACCCAGCGTGGCACCCAGCCACATAGCCCTTAGGTCCATGTTCATGTACTGTTTTATCAGGCAGGCCTTACTGTGGGCAACTTGAGTTTGTCTCAGTAGATGAGGACTACTCATCAAGGTAGGACTCGCTCCATTGATTTTGACTAAAATGGCTCCTTTGGGATAGAATTAGCACTCTGCTGCATAAGGGAGGAGAAACTTTTCCTCTTACACTCTTAGGTTCTGGACCTAAGTCCTGCAAATTAAACTAACAAAAGACAGATCATAGGAGAAAGGTATATAAGTTTTATTTTATGTGTATGGGGGCTTCACAGAAAAGAAGTGAAAATCCCAAAGAAGCTGTTAGACTCTGGCATTTTATATACTATTTTAATAAAGGGTGATAAACTATGGAGAAGTGACTAGACAAAGGAAAAGGGGTTTGGGCTCCTAGAGGCTGTAAATTGTGTGGAGGTGACCAGGAAATATACGGTAAATGGGGGTTGTTTAGGAAGGTTTGTTATGCAAACTCCTCTCTGGAGTCTCCGGTCTTGTTAGGGGAGAGGGAACAGTATCACGAATGGAAATTTATTTCCTACTTTTTGGCAGAAATGGTTAGAGCAGAGAGTTCTACCTGTGCCTGCTGTTTCACAATTGCCTACAGCTCAAAATAATCCTTAGCAAACTGGCCTATTTTGGGGTAGAATTCTGGACCCTTCAACTGCATTAGCCAAACGGATCATCGCAAACCTACATACTTTTGGCACCTTGTTTTTATAGGGTATAGAGAAGCTAAATATATTTAGGTTTGTTAATAAACATGAAAAACTGTCCTATAAAGAAACATGTTTCTATTAATAAAATTGGCTACTCTGCTCACACAGAACTTCTGGTATGTCTACTAACTAGTTCTTTCTATAAAAGAAAGGTTACAAACATTTAAAAATTATAATCAACATATGTAGTTAAAACTACTAGAAATAATAAGGATGAAGAAAAACAACTGCGTAGAAAGAGTATGCAAGAAAAGTAGGATGTACTTATTCATAAGGAAAAGTATGAAGGATGTGTTTTTGCTGTGGGGAAAAAGAGAGTTATTTTCTTTTCTTTTTTTTTTTTTAAGATTTTGTTTATTTATTTGACAGACAGAGATCACAAGTAGGCAGAGAGGCAGGCAGAGAGAGAGAGGAGGAAGCAGGCTCCCCACAGAGCAGAGAGCCCGATGCGGGGCTCGATCCCAGGACTCTGGGATCATGACCTGAGCCGAAGACAGAGGCTTTAACCCACTGAGCCACCCAGGCGCCCCGAGTTATTTTCTTTTTAAAAAAGAATGGTTGTTCCAGAATGAAAGGAGGAAAATATAGAAAAATAGACAAACACCTGAATGAATATAAGAAATGTGTATAAGTTTTGCAGAAAATAGACCTTATCTCATGTAGTCAAGCTGAATAAGACCTGAACAGATTTATTTTAAGGTCTTTTAAAAAAAGAGCCTAGGGGCGCCTGGGTGGCTCAGTGGGTTAAGCCGCTGCCTTCGGCTCAGGTCATGATCTCAGGGTCCTGGGATCAAGTCCCACATCGGGCTCTCTGCTCGGCAGGGAGCCTGCTTCCCTCTCTCTCTGCCTGCTTCTCTGTCTACTTGTGATCTCTCTCTGTCAAATAAATAAATAAAAATATTAAAAAAAAAAAAAATAAAAAAAAATAAAAAAAGAGCCTAATAACAAAAGCATACCGGTGCAAAACTAAACTAAAATATGGTCTTCTTTCTGTTAGAATGATAAAGTTTCCCAAGATTATCGGTCTGCTCTTAATAAGAGATTGTAAAAGGTTTCTTCTTTACTTTTGAGTAATCTGCCGAGGACACCAAGATCTTATCAGAATAATTTTCGTGCTTTATGCTAACCTTTATCATATCTTTGATTATTTAAGAATCAAGACTTTTATTGATTATTAAGAATCAAGACTTTTCACATTGAAGAGAGCTAAGGTTTTTTACATTTTTGATAATTTTTTTCCCCAAATAAAACCCCAAATGAAGTTTTTTTGACCTCAGATTAACTTTGGGACTTCCTAGAGAGTTCCTGGAAAACCTCAAAGTTTCCTGAAACTTGAAAGTTGTTCTTTCACCTCATAGACAAACAGATGTTAAAGTAATCAGGTTTATTTGATTTGTTAAATTGCATAATAACAAGGCATTGTCAAATAGAACTTTAAACCTTCCTAGGTTATATTTGTGTGGGTAAATATTATTAATGCAAAATATTTCACAAATTGTGAAACGTTTATAAGAATTTGCCAATACTTTTGCTATCCATGGTATGTCCTGATATAATGCCATCAGTCAAAATCCTGGTTATTATTTTTGTTATGTGTCACAGAAATAATGAAATTTTCTTGTCAGTTGAACTCTCATCTCACATTTAGAAGCTGACATGTTCACTGAACTGCTAATCCAGGCTCAAGTAGAACAAGAACTGATAACATGGGACTTAACATTACATGGGAGTTAACTGATAAAGCATGATTATAGCTACTGTTCTGGAACATTACCAGTTCTTTAGAGTTATTCCAGACATTTCACGTAAACTGCCTGTAACTTACAATAGTTTGGTAGATGACACTTTTGTAAACAGAAATCAAACATTTATCTTTTCTCCCTATCTGATCCCTTGAAAATTTGGAGACTCTTATTCAATATTCTTATTTCTGTGGCAATATAATTCCTTGTCTAAGTTCAGTAAGAATCTGTTCCTGTAACAGGACACAACTCATTAAATTTGGACAACATTAGTTAAATTACCAAGGGTTTGGGTGAATGTCATATTTCAGAATGATGCCAAGAATCAGAAAGCACCAGACGGTTCTAAGGAACCAGGCTTAATTTTAAGAAGCCAATGCTTACAAAGTCTTCTTGGAAAAATCAGCCTGTGACCTGGCTTACAGGGTTCCCAGGCTTATAGGTGACTAAGAAAGGTCACTTGTTGGGAGGACGAGGAACCTTGGGTTATTTGGGAGATTCTAGAAGAGAGGAATTCATCCAAATCGATAGGTACTGCAAGTGAAATCTTCTGGAGAATTTCTGGCTTGGCTTCCTCGCCTGGAGGGGATTTTAAGAATCTAATCTGAGATTCTTTATGAAAAGTTCCAGCAAAGCAAACTCAAAACTACCTATGTGGTCACTTATCGTTCTTGCTGCACTTGTGTGGATAATCAGGCCAAATCCTACCAGACCTAGTCTGTTTTGTAAACAAGGACAGGAAGCAGGTGACTGTGTTTGTTTCCATGGAAAACTACATCGCCCCCTTGTGGGCTCCATCGCTCACGTTTTGCCACTCCTTACCAAATTCTCAGTACTTTTAAGATTCCCCCCTGTATCTAACTACAAGTCTCCAAACCAAGGCTTCCAGTTTTTCTCCCACCCTCCTGACTTGGCATCGCTGAAGACTAAAACTGCCCTCTTCCCGGAGCCCTGCAAGCTAAAGCTGGAGGACTTGACATAAAACTCAAAGAAATCACCTTCTTGCCTGCTGCTCAGAAACGTCACCAGATCGTTCAGGACCATCACCAAAGACATGGTCTTCAAACTGAAGGCCAAGGAATTCGTTGCATTGCCAGTCCTATCCTCAAGCCCAACATCTGGAAATCTCAACTGGCTGATCTCTGGACTTAGAAACTGGGTTTCCAACTGTTAACCTTCTTTCCTTTTATTTTTATAGAAATTCCCTTCATTAAATGCCTGAATGCCCTCACCATCAGCACATACCCACTACTGCTCAGTCCAAGTGGATGGTGCAGCTGATCCTTAATGAGCAAAAAGCAACTAAGTGAGAAAGTGGGCTTCTACTGCTCAAAGAGAATGTCTCTTCTCTCCTTGGACAAGAAGGGGACTGACAAAGTCTCTCCCTGACCAAACTTGAATCAGGCTCCTCTATGCTCTTTCCAACGAGGCCTTGACTTTTGGACTTCCGTGTTCATTGTTGCATTGTCCTGTTTTATGAGCCCTCTGCCCAGTCAGGTGAGCCACATTCCCCAGCCTCCATGGCTGGGGTCACTCTCAATACCTGATCAAGTTTCTCGGTCACCACCGCCTGCAGATGTCTAATCATCCCACCTTCTGCCTTCAGCAAGATTCCTGTTAGGTAGGCTAGCCAGAGTGCCCCTGACCCCTGCTGCTTCCTCTTAGCCACTTTCCATCCCCTGACCTCCCACCCTCCTCCTTGGCTATAAATTCCCATTTGGTCATGCTGCGTTCAGAGTTGAGTCCATTCTCTCTCCCCCACCGCAAGATCCCACTACAGTGGTGGTGATACCCACTGACCTGGACCTCCTTGAATAAAGCTGGTCTTACTATTCTTTAACAAGTGTCATGAAGAATCTTCTCTCCAACCACTCCACCTTTCCTCTGAGGGAGGGAGCCTCCATGACTTTTTCCCCTCTGTTCCTGGAGAGGACCTAGGTGTCCCTGCCTGGGGCAGATGACTCCTGATCCCCTCCTACTCAGGGCTTCCCCGTCTGCTACCTTATATCCAGGGTGGGTCCCCAGGGCTTCTTCTAGAGACACACCCAGTGGCTCTGGCCTTAGGACATCATGTCTGTCTGAGCCCTGGCCATGTTTCTTCAGGCACTGGGCCCCTCCGTCTGCCATCCCCATATGCAATCCCTGCCAGAGCCCACTGCCCCGCACTGGCTGAGAGCCTGGCAGGACAGGGCATGCCAGAGCCCAGGGTTTCGGAGACACTGGCCTGTCCCAACAGATGTTCACACCCCCAAGTCCTGGTCTTCTGGCCCTGCAGTCCTTTCAGAAGGGTTAGAGCTGGCTGCTAGGTCCAGACCGTTGCTTTGTGTCTCCTGGAGCACTTGCCCTGGGGGTTTCTCCTGAGACGCTGCCCTGGGGGTGCACTGAGGCCTTCCGGAGAGTAAGAGTAGTAGGTATGCCCTCCTTTCACTGACGGCAGTAGCAGTGAAGGGAGACATCCCCTCCCAGAGGCCACGTGTACATCCTGCTTGCCTATGGGAATAGGGAAGGTGGGTAGGGAGGCGTGCTCCCTGGGACAGGTGAGAGGCATCTGACTTCACATCTCCTGCTCTTTGCCCCCATGGTCAGATGCCCAAGAATGGAGATAGGGTTGGCACTGCTCAGAGAGTCTGATCAGGCCTGGGGCAGAAAGCAGGAGGCTCATGCTTGTGACCCTCCTCAGCCTGCAAAGTTAATGGACGCTGACCCACTGACCTCCAAAGAAAGACCAAAGCCTCTTCAGCTTCTAGATGTTGCAGGACCTCTTTGGGTACATCCTCATGACCTCGTGGCCATCAAGAGGCCCAGCTCACAGGGACAGATGGCTACCTCCTCTACTCTAGCAGGTTAGAGGCCTGGTAGCCCACAAGAGAATGGCTTCTGGCTTCTGTCTGCTGAGTGATGGCTGCCAGCTCAAGCCCTGAGGTCAGGCAAAGGGACACCAGGACTGCCCTCCATACCAGCTTCTGCAGGTCAGCGGACACTCTACGGGAGTCTCTGGCTTTGCCTCCTGCCCTGGGAGATGAACTCCACATTCACTTTCTTCCATTTTGGTGACCAAAGGGCCTCTATTGGCATCTTGTGTAGGAAGTGTCCAAGCTTTCAAGATGCTCTGTTCCTGCTGCTGGAACACTCTGCATTCCTTGTCTGGTTGGAAGGCAAAGGGGAAGGCCTGGAGTCTACTCTTTTTGGGGGACATGCTTGTAGTCTTGGTGCCTGCTGGGTGTTCAGAATTTTCCCTTTGTTATTCTTCATTAATTCTTCCCTCAGTCCTCCCCAGTGCCAAACAGAGTAGGAAACCTGTTCCTACTCTAAGCCAGAGGCCTTAAATTCCACTGCAGGGGAGGACAGCTAAGCGCTAATGAATGGCACAGCCTTGGGGAATAAACCTGGAAATCGTTTTCCCACTTTGGATAGACCCAAGGGTATCTTGCTCTCTTGGCCCTGGGCTCTTCCTTCATGTTGTGGAAGGACAGTAAGCATGACCTCTTGCCTCATGGCTGGCTCCTGGGAAGAGAATCTAACGTGTTTGCTCAGAGGTTGCAAACTGGAAACCCCCAGATTCTGGCCCATGGGCACAGTTTAATAGGTCTGCACTAGCCCAAGCAGTTTATTTACTTATTTGTTTGCCATTAAAAAACTGGAAGTTTTCCTGTATAAATCTGGATTTCCAGCTGTTAAGCAAACAAACAAACAACCAACAACAACAACAACAACAACAACAAAACAAAACCTTAAAAAAAAAAGAAAAAAAGTCTTGGCAACATTGGGCCTTGATTCTGGCATCAAGTGTGTGGAGCTGAGTCATGGCTGCTCCCAGTCTCCCCATAGCCCCCATTGAGCCTGGCTTCCCACCTGGCATCACTGCCATCCTTAGTCAGATGCATTGCCCACCTGGTCCTTGTGGTGTCTGAGTTTGCTGCCGCAGCTGGGGCCCTGGTTGGAGCTACAGCTGCCAAGATCCTTGAGGAGGCAAAACCGCCCCCTACCCCCTCAGGGTTCCAGAACACCGTGGCTGCCCTGTCAGGCCACAGATGCCCCAATGTGGCCACAGGGTGGCAGTGTAGCATGCGGAAAAGCATTCTGGCCTGAGGCATAAGATGGGTTCTCCGCCTCTGTCCTCGGGCCAGAAGCGACCCTGGTCAGGCCTATTCTTGCCCAGTCTGCCACTTCCCCTCAGGTAAGGAATATTCATTGCTGGATTTTTTTTTTTTTTAAGTTTTTAGTTTTTAAAAAATTTTTTAAAAAGATTTTATTTATTTATTTGATGGAGAGGGAGATTACAAGTAGGCAGAGGCAGGCAGAGAGGGGGAAGCAGGCTCCCTACTGAGCAGAGAGCCCAATTCGGGGTTCGATCCCAGGATCCTGAGATCACAACCTGAGCTGAAGGCAGAGGCCCAACCCACTGAGCCACCCAGGGGCCCTTTTAAATTTTTTAATAAAGATTTTATTTATTTGTCAGAGAGGAGAGCAAGAGAGCACAAGCAGGGGGAGCAGCAGGCAGAGGGAGAAGCAAACTCCCCACAGAGCAAGGAGCCTGATGTAGGACTCAATCCCAGGACCCTGGGATTATGACCTGAGCTGAAGGCAGACTCTCAACCAATTGAGCCATCCAGGTGCCCCTGTTGCTGGATTTTTTTAAAAAACAGCTTCGAGGTGTACCTGACATGCAACTCACTGCGTATATTTAAATTGTACAATCTGACAAATTTTGATATACGTATCTACCTGTGAAACTCACTGCACTCAAGATCACCAACATAGCAATTACTCCCGAAAGTTTCCTCCTGCCCCTCCTCACCCCTCACAGTTTCATTTGAATTGTCTAGAAATTTTTGTCTGTCTTCTTTCACTCACCATAATTATTTTGAGACTTTTATAATAGTCCATTCATTTTCATTACCTTGTACAATTCCTGTGTGTGGATATATTGTAATTTGTCTACCTGTTCACTTGTTTTTTTTTTTTTTTTTAAATTTTTTTTTTTAGGTTTTATTTATTTATTTGACAGACAGAGATCAGAAGTAGACTGAGAGGCAGGCAGAGAGAGGCAGGCAGAGAGAGCAGGCTCCCTGCTGAGCAGAGAGCCGGATGTGGGGCTCGATCCCAGGACCCTGGGATCATGACCTGAGCCGAAGGCAGAGGCTTTAACCCACTGAGCCACCCAGGCGCCCCTACCTGTTCACTTGTTGATGGGTGTTTGGGCTATTTTTAGTTTGGGACAGTGACAAATAAAACTGTTATGAACATTCCCGTGAAAGTCTTTGTGGGGGCATCTGTTCTCCCTCTCTTGAGTAAGTAACTGGGCATCAAATGGCATCAAATGGCAGGACTTTATGGTAGGTGTGTGTGGGGTTTTTTTTTTAACTTTTTTTTTTTTACGATCTTATTTATTTATTTGACAGAGATCACAAGTAGGCAGAGGCAGGCAGAGAGAGAGGAGGAAGCAGGCTCCCTGCTGAGCAGAGAGCCCAATGCGGGGCTCGATCCCAGGACCCTGGGATCATGACCTGAGCCAAACGCAGAGGCTTTAACCCACTGAGCCACGTAGGTGCCCCCATGTGTCTAACTTTTTAAGAACATGACAAACAGGTTCCGGTTCCAGGGAGGAGATGATGTAGGAACATCCTGATCTCGTCTCCTCCTGCCGAATCTATAGCTACATATGGAAGAGTTTCCTCTGGAAGAAACCCCTAACTAGATAAGTGATTCCCATACATCCGAAGAACGAGGGGGTGCCTGGATGACTTAGTCAGTGGAGCTCGTGACTCTTGATCTCGGGCTTGTAAATTAGAGCCCCATGTTGGGTGTTGAGGTCACTTAAGAAAAATAAAATCTTAAAAAAAAAAAAAAAAAGAACAAAAACCTTGTGGGTAGGAGAGGCTGAGACACAGTCTTGCTCTAAACCCCACCCCCAGTGCAGCGAACCATAATCCAGACATAACTCGAAATCCACAGCTTCTCTCTGGGGAATGAAGGATTTGAGCCCCACATCTGGCACCCTAACTTTTAAGACCCACACCTGAGAGTGAAGCCTCCAAAATATCTACCTTTGAAAGCAATGGCTTATGTCCCCGAGACCCAGGTAGCCACGGCAAAAAAGCACCAGCTCTTATAGGCCTCCTACAGCCTCACCTGGCCACCTTCCAGAGGCCCCCCCCAGAGACGCATCCAGTCTTTTCGTGAAAAAGACCTAGAGTTTTGGCCTGAGGGACAGGCATCTAACTCAACACACATCTAGGGCTCCTGAAATTAGCCTTAAAGATGGACGCCAGTGGGTGTCCTCTGTGTGTTCTTCCTCTGGCTCACTCTAGGTCAATGGAATCTCCCCAAAAGGAGCTTGTCCCCTAGTCTAGCCCCCTGGTGGCCAGTGGGGTCTGTGCTCCTGGGTCCCACAGAGCTGTCCCCAGTGAGGCAAGAGTTCTTAACCAGGACTCACGCAGCAGAGAGGCCCAGCCCGAGGCGCCCATTAGTGCAGCCTCACAGGGGCAGCCTGGGGGCAGGCTTCTAATGAACCTCTCCTCTAATGGCCTTTGCTAAACCTCTCCCAAGACCTCAAAGCAGGGGTGTTAGCTTTGTGCTCTCCCTTCGCCGCCTCCTACGTGGCCAGTGCTTCCTGATAAGGAGCTTGTGAGCAAATCTGCTGCTGTAGGTGTGGCCCAGGAGACATCACCTGGCTTGGGTGGCCAGCAGGGCTCAAGGTCACGGGTTCCCTAGGACCATAACAAATGAAGCAATAGTTCTGAACCTATGAACTTGAGAAGATCCCTGCGGCCCCATGTTTACTGCAGCATAACTTACAACAGCCAAGACAGAGGAACAACCTCAGTGTCCGCCAGTGGATGAGTGGGTAAAGAAGTGTGATGTATGTGCACAATGGAGTATTATTCAGCCCTGAAAAAGAAATCCAGCCACTTGTGACCACATAGATGGACTTGACAGACAGAGACAAACACTATATGATCTCACTTATATGTGGACTCTAAGAAAAAACAAACAAACAAACAAACAAACAACGAGGGGTGTCTGGGTGGCTCAGTCAGTTAAGTGTCTGCCTTTGGCTCAGGTCATGATCCCAGAGTCCCAGAGTCAAGTGTGGCCTCAGGCTCCCCACTCAGCAGGGAGAGAAGAGTCGCTACTTCTACCTCTGATCCTCCCCCATCTCCTGCTCTCTCTCTCTCTCACACTCTCTCTCAAATACATAAATAAAATCTTACAAAAAATTTAAAATTTAAAAAGCTAAACAAAACCCCCCAATTCACAGATTCACAGATTGGTGGTTGCCAGAGGCGGGGTATGGGGAATGGATGAAGGGGCCAAAAGCTACGCACTTCCAAAAATGAATCTGCATAATAGCTAACGGTAGCTAACACTCATTTGCCTTGATTCCAGGCCTGTTAGAATTTTCACCTGTATTAACCTACAAACCCTCACACCACCCCTGAGACCTAGGAACTGCTATCATGTTGACTTTCATTTGACAGCACTGAGCCTCAGAGAGGCTAGGTAACATGGCCAAGACTGAAGGTTAACAATCCCAGATCTGCCACTTCCTAGCTGTCTGACCTTGAGCGTGCTTCTCATCAGCCTCACTGTCCTCAGCTGCAAGGGGGGATAACAACAATGCATGCACCACAGGCCTGTGAGGACACTGCTCATTCAGGGTCTGGTTCAGAGTCTGAGGTCAAGAGATGGTAGTTATCTTATCACGGCAGGATCGAGCCCAGCAGGTGGACTGCTGGACTGAGGGAGTATTTTGACTCTCTTAAGGAGTCCTCCTGAGCCTGACAACCTTGAGCAAACTGCCTTCCCCTGGGTACCACGTATCACCCAACCCCAGTTTGAAACCTACCCCGTGCTGCTCACCCATCATCTGAGTTCCTTGATCTTGGGCCTGACAGCTTTGGCCTGCCTTTCCAGAGCAGTTTCTGCCCACGGACCTGCCTCCCTACACCTGCTCCCCAGCTAGCCTTCTTCCGGCAGAGCTCTAGTCCCAGGCATCTTTGCTGCCCAGCTGCTGGCACACAGCAATGGCCTGAAAACAACTTTACTGAATGAGCCAGCAGGTGCCTCTGCACTGGGAAGTCAGCCGTCTTGCCACTGGGTGCTGACCACAGTTTAACCCTCCTGTGCTCTGGGCCCCCATCTCCCTGAAGTCCCCAACTTCTAGCCAGACACTTTCTCGGTAACCAGAGTACTCGGCTTAGCAGAGCCTGAGGGCAGGATGCCGTGCTCCCTGAACACGGGGCTGTAGCACTGCCGGCCCTCAAGGAATAAAATCAGATCACAGAATGCACACGCCTCCCTCGAACCTTGGGAAAAGTACTTTTGTGGATACCAGGAGACTGGTGAGCACCCCAGTGATCTAGGGGTGTTCCTGGTGACATCGCCAGGAGACAGGCCCTGGGCTGTCATATTCTAGGAGGAGGTGGCTGACGAAAAGCTCCAGAATGCAAAGGACTGAACATCGTCTGACCCTGTGGCTAAGGCAGGGTGGCAGAGGGAGCCCACTGCAAAAGAGGAAAAGGCCCTGGCCTGGTGGCCACTTACCCAGAGGCTTCCACTTCTCCCTCAAACTGCTCTAGCCTTTGCCTTGACTTCCAAAGGAGCTGAGGCATTGGCAGTGGCTGCTCACTAGGGACGCCAAAGGGAGACAAGAAAGAGAGGAGATGGGATTTCGCACCTGCCCAAACCTCCCGCTCAACTCCCTTGAATGGGTTAGACACTCAGCTCTGGGATAAGCACCCTCCCTTGGAAGTGACCCCCCCCCCCGCCCCCAGTGAAATGCTGGTGGCCATGGGGGAGGACAGCCTCTCTGTCTCTCTGTGGAGAAGGCTGTGCTACGCTGCTCTCTGCTGGCCTTCCCCCCACACACCGGGCACTGGCCTCACATTTCATTTACCTGGGGCAGGTTTCTACATGCAGGCTTGTGGTCCCGGGAAGGACCCCAGAGTTTCCCGGCAATGCCGCCCGTCTTTGGAAAAAACAGAAACAGAAAAGGAAGTAACACTTTCTTGTCCATTCCATGAGATTATTTTTACCCAGATTCTAAAAGCAGGTGAGGACATTACGAACAGGTCTTCCTCACTTCTGAACACAGATAGTAAGTCCTACTTCAGATAACAGGTCCACAATCTGATATCCAAGATTCTGAAGTCTAAAGAGTTCTGAAACCAAAAGATTTTCTGTAAATCATTTGGAGGCAGAACTGGAAGTGAAGTCCTTACTTATCTCACTTAGCTTAATATTCAAAAGTTTGTGATAAGAGTTTTATGACGTTTGATTATAAAGCCCTTTCCTGGATTTGGGTGTTATGCGATATATGGTTATTCACTGTTTTTTTTTCTTTCTTTTTTTAAAGATTTATTTATTTGACAGACAGAGATCACAAGTAGGCAGAGAGGCAGGCAGAGAGAGAGGGGGAAGCAGGCTTCCTGCTGAGCAGAGAGCCCGATGTGGGGCTCAATCCCAGGACCCTGGGACCATGACCCGAGCCGAAGGCAGAACTTTAATCCACTGAACCACTCAGATGCCCCTATTTTTTCTTTCTAACATCCCTCTAATTCCAAATTCCACAACACACCTACACATTTTAGGTTAGGGACTGAATATATATTAGCAATCCGAATCTTATCTAGAAATCATATAAATTATATACATATTGTTACGCTCACTGTAACCTGTGAGGGAGGCATTTGTCATCAATCCCTTTTTAAGAGAAGGGAATTGAGAAGCAGAGAAATGAGGTTTTCACATCTCTCGAGAGGAAATGCTGATAGGCTTTCCTTCAGAATGTTGGTGTGTCAAATACATCAATTCCTGTTAAAGCTTAGAACCGCTAGTGGGCTGGGATTGATTTCAGCGTGCTTCTGTGCCATGATTTTTCCAATCAACATTATATTTTGAGGATTTGTCTGAATGGCTTTCATAGCTCGGGCTCATCCATGGTGTGACACACTGATTCCAACCATTCTCCTGTTGATGGACACTGCGGTAGTTGGATCCTTCCAGAAGCAGATACCAAGATACAGTTAGACCTACAAGGCATTTATGGGGGGAAAGTCCTGTGAAGGATGAAGCGGGGGTAGATGGAAAAAGAGGTGAGAGAGTCTTCAGACCAATTGCAGGTCTGACACCCGTGAAGGGAGAGGGGAAAGAAGGAAGGCCGGGCAGAAGACCTGGGTCTGTGGGGCAGCTCTAAGAAAGGTTTGTCTGGGCTGATGAGGCATTGTTGAGCCAAAGGCACCGTCTCAGGAATCCCTCACAGCACAGGGGTGGGCCTGCCCTGGGCCTCACCATGTCAGTCAAGGGTCGGGAGTAGCCTTGGGGAGCTGGGCTCTCAGTCAGTCAGTCTCCACTGCAGAGGTCTGAGCAAGGTGTTTCTGTGGCAGCCACAGGTGCTTGGGTTGGTTCTCATTTATCTCAGTCAGGTTTACCCAAGGCCTAGTAGTGACTGTTGGCCCACCATGCTGAGGTGACCTGGGTGCTGACAGAATCAGATTTCTCAGCCTCATAAACTCACTGAGGTGAAAAGGCTGGCCTCAAGCCTCTCAAGGGTCAGTCCCCAATCCATCCCCCTAAGAGGACATATACTGTCATGTCCTTGTGGCTGGGAGAACACCTATTTGCTACATAGGTATGGGGCCCTTGGGTCCCCTTCCTCACAAACATTAAAAAAGGATTCTATCTGAGGATAACTCAAGGGTCTCTGTCCTCTTTCAGCCAAGAGTCATGTCTCTTCAGTCTCCATTTGGAGAAGGAAAGGGACAGTGTATTTTCTCCGATATTAATACTTGGGTTCTTCCTTTTAGGAAGCCCAGGGCTCTTGGGGTGATCAGCCTAAGGACCACACAGGCTTTGAGGGGACAAGTGAAGAACCAAATGTATTTGGTCCTCTTTTCAGCCAGCAGGACCCAAGAAGAGCAAAGGGAGTTGGGAGACGTCCTGGAGAGAGAGCCAGAAAGATGGTCTGGGCCTGGGAGAGAGACTGCTAAGGGTTCTTGCCATCATCCCTTCCATCTCAATCACTGCTTGTGTCCAAACTGTGTCAGGAGTGGGGTGGGGGGAGGAGTGATGGGGGAGAGGTGGTATCTACCAGGCGATCGGCATCCACATCCAACCATAAATGTCACAGCATGAGGCAAAAAAGTCCCTTGGCTGAGATCCAGGTTGGGATCTAGTCCTGACAACACTATGGACTGCCGAGTAGACATGGACAAGTTGGACACAGTTTCTAGACCTCAGTTTTCCTAGCTGTAAAATGGAAATATTGCCATCTGCTTTGGCCCCCCACTTCATGCAGACTAGAGGTTCACAGAGTCATCTGGCTTCATTCATCCTCCTTCAAAGGAAGGTGTGTGGGGGAGCAGGACAGCTGGCAGACAGGACACTGATCTGGTGCAGGTCCATGTTGGGATGGGACAGAGCCTTTTTCTCTTCATCCTGCTACCAGGCTCAGGAATTGTCTCCTCTACCACCCTCCCCAGCCTCGGCTTGTGGACTTCCTCCAAGTGGAATTTCCTGAACAGCTTATCAGCAGGCAGGAGGCCTCTGCATGCAGAGCTGGGCAGGGGAAGTTGAGGGGGTTTTCAGTGGGCAATAACGGTGGGAGCTCCTACTAACACAGCATTGGGCTGTGTAACTCTGTGTGTGTGGGGGGTGGGGTGGGGGGGTAGTTGGGTCTATATCGTGGACCTGGTCCCTGAGAGAGGACTTTGTTCTTCCCCGGACTGAAGTCACACACCCCAGTCAGGAACCTTATCTGGGAGTCGACTGAACAAAGGAATTTTTCTCCAGTCTCCAGGAAAGCCCCAGAGCAGATTCCTGGACTCAGACCAAGCTGGTTTTCTGTTTATAGCAAACATTGCTAATCCTTCTTTGGCTTTTACTTTCCTTTTATGCTACATATTATCCGTGTTATCCGCATGATTGTGATTCATTACATTCTCATTCTCTTTGCTTTGATTCAGTGACCTCCTATCACCAAAAGCTATAAATCTCAAACTTCTAGGAAAGTGAAACTTAGAAGCAGCCTGTTCTAAGTACCTAATAAACAGAGCATGATTGGCTGCAATGGGACAAGCCAGCTGGCTTGTGGCTTGTACACATTAGCCTCCCTGGGGTCCGCTGGGAGGGCTTGGCCACCGGAGTGTCCCATGGCCAGCTCCAGCCACGTTTCCCTTCCTGCCCCCTTGCTTGGGCCAGTGGGACCTCCTCCTCATTCCCCTGACACATCCTGCACTTGTCCACCTTGCCATGGGCCGTGCTCACTATGTGAACTACTTGAATTGCCCCTCCTCTTCCAAAATAGCCACTTGCCCTCTAAGTCCAATGCAAATGTCACTTCCTCTTCAAAGTGTCTCCCGCTCCCAGGGCTAATACTGCCTTCCTCTTTTTCTCCCACTAGCACCTCATTATTCATCTATTTTGGGTGGACTTTTTTGCATAATTTTTGCACTGAGGCATAATCCACATACCAGAATATCCACACCTTTAAAATGTGCAGCTTGAGGGTTGTTAGTAGGGTCACAAAGGTGTGCAACCACCAGTACCATCAACTGCAGACTGTTTACCTCACCCCCAAAAGAAACCTTGTATCCCTTTGTGGTCAGTCCCCATCCCTCCCTCTGTCTTCCCCTCTCCCTGCTAATTTACTTTCTGTCTCCATGGATTTGCCTGTTCTGTCACTCACACGATATGTGGCCTTTTGTGACCAGGTTCCTGCTGTTAGCATGCTTTCCAGTCATCAGTGTTGTAGCGTGCAGCAGCCCTTCCTCCCCTTCTTATGGTCAAAGACCGTTCCACTGCATAGATAGACCACATATTGTTTATCCATTCATAACTTGACGGACATTTGGGTTGGTTTCCACTCTGGGGACTGTTATGAATAATATTGCCATGAACATTCATGCACAAATTTCTGTGTGGACACCTGATTTCAATTCTCTTGGGTGCATACCTCAGAGTGAAATTGCCGGCTCATATCGTAACTCTATGTTTAACTTTTTGAGGAACTACTTTTACTATGCGCTTACCAATATACACACAGACATAACATACTTTATGTATTTTCACATTCATTGAATTTACTACATGCCACATTCTTTATCTCAGAAATACTGTGAGAAAGTGTCCTTTGTAACCCGGGCACAGTGTTCTCCATGTGGATAAACCCGAGTTGATACAAGCTCACTAACACACTCCCTCCCTTTGTTTTAATCCAGTGACTTCCCATTTTACCCTTGTGAGGGACTTTCTGGAGTAGATGAAGCTAAGGCAATAGGTTATGAACACTTTAAATTTTTTTTTAAAGATTTTATTTATTTATTTGAGAGAGAGAATGAGAGCGAGAGAGAGCATGAGAAGAGGGCAGGTCAGATGGAGAAGCAGATTCCCCATCAAGCAGGGAGCCCAAGGCGGGACTCGATCCTGGGACTCCAGGATCATGACCTGAGCTGAAGGCAGTCGCCCAACCAACTGAGCCACCCAGGCGCCCTGAACACTTTAAATTTTAGTAGATAATGTCTACAACTGTTTTTGTTCGATCAGCTTCTTTTGTGTTGGTATCTCACTCATGTTCTTATTTGCATTTCCCAGGCCCTGGTGAACAAGATCATCTATCATATGTTTATTGGTTGCTTGGATTGGTTTTCCTGTATGTGACCTTCGCCACTTGCATGGGGAGCTCTCTGTATTTTTCTTATTGACTGTACAAGCAAATGCTTTTCATATTTGGACATCAATCCATTCTGTTATATATGTTGAAATACTCTACTACTTCCTGTCTGTTAACTTGCCTTTTAGTTTTATTTATGGTATATTTTGGCATATAAAAGCCTTTTTAAAATTTGTATGTCATCAAACTTGCCAGTCTCCCCTGCGTTGTCTTTGCTTTTAGTATCTTGTTTTTAAAAGATTACCGCTACTCTGAGGTCAAATAGTCTCTTATATTGTTTTCTAAAATATCTTGAACACAACAAATATGGTATATATGCACAAGCACATAACATGATCGCAAAAAAATCATGCTACCAATGAAATAGAAGAAATTTTATCAAAAGACACGTTAGACATTTGCTCAGCAAATTATATAAGATTTTATTTATTTATTTGACAGAGAGACAGAAAGAGGGCACAAGAGGGGAGAAGGTCAGAGGGAGAAGCAGACTCCTTGCTGAGCAGGGAGCCCGATGCAGGACTCATCTTGGGACTCCAGGATCATGACTTGAGTGGAAGGCAGTTGCCCAACCGAGCCACCCAGGCACCCTTTGCTCAGCAAATTATATAAAAATAAATTATTTCAGATTTAAATATTAGCTCTTAAATGGAAAAGTCATGTGCTATGATTCTGCAAAGATAGAAACTCAAAGGAAACACAAACTGCAATAACAAAGCCCATAATTTCAGGGCCTTGGGACAAAAAAGGTTCATCTTTCACCCATACTATGGTCCAGTGTTGTAATTTCTGGTTAGCTCACCTCCTATCTTGTGTTTCAACCATCCCCTAGAATCTCAGTGTCCTCTGCACCCAGGAAGTACATTGGGGAAGAGAGGAGCCTCAGACCATATATAGCACATATTGTTTTCTCTCCCATTCCTTTGGTGAAGGTTCAGAATGTACTTCCAGGATGGGCAGCTGCATCCCAGCAATGACTCTATACTTGTACTCACATTGAGTCTTGCCAAAAACCCACGTATTATGGGTCCAAGGACGCTCTGTGGTCACAGGCATCAGGGAAGCTATATATGAACGGAGCAGCTGGGAATGGCACCTGTATGTATATTACGCATATCTCCCGTGCTCACCGCACGCTTCACTTTTCTCTTCGGCCTCACTACATTTGTATTCTTCCCTCATTCCAAGTTTCCTTCTTCTAAAGTTATTGATTTTGCTGTTTGAGGAATCCCTTTCATCATTCCTGCAGGTCTGCTGGTGACAAATTCTCTTAGCTTTCCCTCATGTGAGAAGATCTTGATTTTCTCTTCATTCCTGAAGGATCAGTTCCTGGACATAGAATTCTGAATGGATAGTTTTTTTTTTTCCCTCTGCACTTGAAAAATGTGACACTTTCTTCAGGCCTCCATGGTTTCTTATGAGAAATCTGCTGTCATTCCAATTGCTTTTTCCCTAATTGTAACATGCTGTCTCTCTGGCAGAATTAATACTACATAAATATTTGTTACAAATAAGCTGAGACGTATGTATACTATAATCCATGATCTTTCTATTTTCTTTAAAATGAATAATTGTCTTGGGGCACCCGGGTGGCTCGGTTAAGTGTCCAACTCTTGCTCTCAGCTCAGGTCTTAATTTCAGGGACATGAGTTCAAGCCCCACATTGGGCTCCATTTTGGAGTGGACACTACTTTAAAAAAATTAATAACTTTCTTATTTATTCTTTTCTTTCTTTCTTTTTTTTTTAAGATTTTCATTCATCTATTTGTCAGAGACAGAGAGAGCAGAAGCAGGGGGAGCAGGAGCAGAGGGAGAATCAAGCTTCCCTGTCTTATGTTTTCTTTGTATTCCTAGAGCATAAACATCTAATCTTCTGACATGGCAGTTAGAGGCACTGCTTCCCAGGGATTTGAGGAGGAGATCTAGGGCCTTGCTATTTCTTAAATATACTTCCAACAAATGCCTGTTTCTAGTTCTCCCTCCATGCTCACTTCCGAGATACTTGGTGTCTCAATTCCTGGAGGCTCTGGGTGGAAACCAGGTTGTCCTTAGCTTTCCCCACTGCTGGTGTAAAAATCAATGTGTCTGGGGCTAAGTTAGTACAGTTCCTTTCAAGCTTTGGAAATTCTGTTGTGTTGCCTCCTCTTTCATTTTCTTTGCTTTTGTGGGGTTTTGTCTTAAAAAAGGAAATCCCCAGGGTACCCAGGTGGCTCAGTGGGTTAAGCGTCTTCCTTCGACTCAGGTCATGATCTCAGGGTCCTGGGATCAAGCACCTGGGATCAAGCCCCAAGTCAGGCTCCCGGCTCATCAGGGAGCCTGTTTCTCTCTCTCTCCTTCTGCCCCTCCCCGCTGCTCAGGCTCTCTTGCTGTCTGTCTCAGATTAATACAAAAAGTCTTAAGAATAAAAAAAAAAAAAAGAAAGAAAGAAAAGAAATCCCCTTATTGTCTTGTCAGTTGGTTTTCAGCAAGGGGCAAAAGTAAACAACTGTGTTCAATCTATCATCTTTATTTGGAAGATAAAAAAAAATTTAAGATCCTTAATCCATCTTCTACATATTTTTGTGCATGATATGACTTCAATTTGTTTTCTCCATGGGTAGTCAATTTTTCCAAAAGGTTTCATTCAAAATTCTGTTCTTTTTCTCACTGATTTGAAATGATTTATCATATACAAAGCAAAATTTTCTTTTACACTTGGAACTGCATCTGGATTTGTATTATAATCTGTTCATTTGTCTTTTCTTTAAAAATCCACGTAAATCAAAGTATTGTTTAAATTACTATTGCTTTACTTTATCTTATTCTCATTTCAAAATTATCTTATCGTGTGCATTTAAACATCTATTTTAATTTTAGAAACAGCTTCCCAAAGTCCATGAAAAATCCCACTGAGCTTTAGTTTGAGATGCACTGAATTCTTGGATTTATGGCATTTTGGAAAGACATGATCTTTACCATATTGAGACTTTTGCCCATGAACATGACATAGCTCTTTTATTTTTGTTTTTTTTTGTGTTATTCCATAGTGACTTGAATAACTTACTACATTGATTCCCAGGTATTTTACAAGGTTTGCTGTTATTGTTAATTTAATCTTTTTGACTATTTTTTATTTGTCTATTTATTTGTTATTGTTATTGCTAACCAAAACTATTGATTTTTGGATGTTAATCTTGTAAACACTTTAGGGAATAATTGATTATGCCTTTGCACTATCTTCTTGTGCTGTTGAGATAATTATGGTTTTATACTTGTTGAGCCAACTTGGATAGTTTACATTTTCTTTTCTTTTTTTTTTTAAGTTATTTATTTATTTATTTGACAGAGAGTGAGATCACAAGAAGGCAGAGAGGCAAGCAGAGAGAGAGGAGGAAGCAGGCCCACTGCCGAGCAGAGAGCCGGATTTGGGGCTTGATCCCAGGACTCCAAGATCATGACCTGAGCCGAAGGTAGATGCTTAACACAGTGAGCCACCCAGGCGCCCCATGGATAGTTTACATTTTCTAAACAAATCCTGCATCTCATCTAAGGTTTTTCACTTTATATTCTCTTGTTAAATTTCTATATTGTTGGACATATTCCCTTTTTTTGGTATGTTAATTATTTTTTTAAAGATTTTATTTATTTATTTATTTGACACAGTGAGAGAGAGAGAGAGAGAGAGAGAGAGAACAAGGAGGGGGAGCAGCAGGTGGAAGGAGAAGGAGAAGCAGACTCTTTGCTGAGCAGAGAGCCTGTTGTGGCATTTGACCCCAGGACCCTGAGATCAATGAGCCAAAGGCAGATGCTTAACCGACTGAGCCATCCAGGGGCCCCTAATGGTATGTTAATTCTAATTTTATATTGCGTTGTGTTCTGTGAATATAACTTAAGTGATTTTATTTTTCTTCTTGAAATGTGTGATTTAACACAAACACTTTGATGTTTGATATATTTGAAAAGAATATTTGTTCTTCAGTTTGGGAGATTAAAATATCATATACAGCCATTAGATGAAAACTAACTGCACTCTTCAAATCATTTCTAACCTTACTAATTTTTTTTTGTTGTTGTTTTTTTGACCTCTCAGTTTCTGAGGTGTGTTAAAGTGTCCCACTATCATTGGGCCTTTTTGAAATTTTGTTTTCAATTCATATCACTTTTTGCTTGTTTTTAGGAAGGTATTTTGTTAGGTGCATCAGCATTTAACAATATATATCTTCTTAGGAGATTGTCCCATCAATATGTGTTCTCTCATTATCCCTTACAATGCTTTTTCCCCCCTTAAATTCTATTTTATCTATTGTTAACACAGCTGCACCTGAAAAGCAGTTAAGACAAAGAAGTCTAATCTGACTTTTATTATGAGAGAGAATAATGACTTGGACCTGATGTACAAATAATGAGATCAAAGGATTTATGTAAGATAAGGATACAGGAAGTGGCTCAGATTTTGGTTGCCCTTTCTTACTCTTTTTTAACAAGAAACCTCTTCTGAAAACCAATCAATTTCCTTCTTAACATTGGAGCCACCTTTTCTTTTCTACTCTCCTCCTCTGGCCAACTGTCCAACCGCAGTGTTACTGTTAAGGGTGTCACTGGGTGACCCAGAAGCCAGATATTTTTCTCACCTTCTGGGATGCACCTGGGAAGATCTAATTTTCTCTCACTCTTTCGTAATGCCCGAGAGCTTCACACTTCTCTTAGGTAGAGATATTAACTCATAATATAGCTCCTGGGCAAACTAGTAATTGCCTCCCTTTAATAGTAGCTGATATTTATTCCCCGGTCTGGGCAACTCAGGCTGAAGTGGGTCAGGCCTTAACAGCAGTGCCCATTCCCATGCACCTTAAGACCCCACAACTTTTCCTTGTCACGAAGGGTTTTTGGGCATAGCAGGACACTGTTACTCGTGGATACCAGGATATGGAGAAAGCACACTCCTCTAACCTTGAAGCCTGGATCCACCATCCTAGGGTCAAACCCTGGTCCCCAATGGGGCTTAACACCAAAGAACTGAAAACCTTCTATGAACCCAGAGAGGAGCTCAAACTAGGCTTGAAGCCACAAGACTCAGATACTTCTTCTTAAATTTTACCTTCCCTGTATCTACTCACAATCATAATCCATATTGCATTTCTTTTGCCCTCCCTCTCCTCACAGTAGGTGGGAATTCACTAAAACATTCTCTGTCTCTCGCTGGACCCCTGGCTGTACTCGGTCTTGCACTGTGCTTTGGGCCTTGACTCCCAAATGCCCTAACCTGCTTTGTATCTTCCAGAATAAAGGTCATCAAACTCCAAATGGTAGTTTAGTTGGAGCCTCACACGGAGTTCAAACCAGACATCTACAGGGGATCTCTTGATAGAATGGGACAAGAGGAACCCTGACTGTTGCCCCACCCAATGCCCTTGGCCAGCAGGAAGTAGCTACAATCAATCAGCCATCGCCCTTCTTCCCAAACAGCAGTTAGGGTTACCTCTTCAGGGAGGGAATGATGAAGGAGGGCAGGCAGGCAGTGACAAGTCCCTCCCCCCAAGGGCTATGAGGAAACAACCACCCCCCAGCCATTTATTTTTTACTCTTAAATTTTTTTTTTAATTTAAATTCAATTTAGTCAACATGTAATGTATTATTAGTTTAAGGGGTAGAATGTAGTGATTCATCAGTTGCATGTAACACCCAGTGCTCATTACATCATCTGCTTGCCTTTATTAACATATAATGTATTACTTGTTTCAGGGGTACAGGTCTGTGATTCATCAGTCTTACACAAGACATAATGCTCACCACAACACATACCCTTCCAAATGTCCATCACCCAGTCACCCCATCCCTGCACCCCGCTTCAACAACCATCAGTTTGTTTCCTATAGTAAAGAGTCTCTTACGGTTTGTCTCCCTCTCTGGTTTCATCTTGTTTCATTTTCTCCTCTTCCCCTATCATCCTCTGCCTTGTTTCTCAAATTCCTCAGATCAGTGAGATCATATGATAACTATCTTTCTCTGATTGACTTATTTCACTTAGCACAATACTCTCTAGTTCCAACCACGTCATTGGAAAAGGCAAGATTTCACTTTTTGATGGCTGCATAGTATTCCGTGTGTATAAATAGATTAATTAACTAAAATATATACACACACATCTTCTTTATCCATTCATCTGTCAATGGACATCTGGGTTCTTTCCACAGTTTAGCTATTGTGGACATTGCTGCTATAAACATTGGGGTGCAGGTGCCCCTTTGGATCACTATATTTGTATCTTTGGGGTAAATATCCAGTAGTGCGATTGCTGGGTTGTAGAGTAGCTCTATTTTCAGCTTTTTGAGGAAACTTCATACTGTTTTCCAGAGTGGTTGCACCAGCTTGCATTTCTACCAACTACGTAGAAGGATTCCCCTTTATCCACATCCTTGCCAACATCTGTAGTTTCCTGACTTGTTTATTTTAGCCATTCTGATCGGTGTGAAGTGGTATCTCATTGTGGTTTTGATTTGTATTTCCCTGATGCCAAGTGATGTTGCGCACTTTTTCACGTGTCTATTGGTCATTTGTATGTCTTCTTTGTAGAAATGTCTGCTCATGTTTTCTGCCCATTTCTTGATTGGATTATTTGTTCTTAGAGCGTTGAGTTTGGTAAGTTCTTTATAGATTTTGGATACTAGCCCTTTATCTGATATGTCATTTGCAAATATCTTCTCCCATTTGTCAGTGGTCTTTTGGTTTTGTTGACTGTTTCCTTTATTGTGCAAAAGCTTTTTAACTTGGTGAAGTCTGTATAGTTCATTTTTGCCTTTGTTTCCCTTGTCTTTGGTGATGTGTCTAGGCAGAAGTTGCTGTGACCAAGGTCAAAGAGGTTGCTGCCTATGTTCTCCTGAAGGATTTTGATGGATTACTGTCTCACATTTAGGTCTTTCATCCATTTTCAGTATATTTTTTTTTTTGTATGGTGTAAGGTAATGGTCCAGTTCCATTCTTTTGCATATGGCTGTCTAGTTTTTCCCAACACCATTTGTTGAAGAGACTCTCCTTTTTCCATTGGACATTCTTTTCTGCTTTGTTGAAGATTAGTTGACCATAGAGTCAAAGGTCTATTTATGGGCTCTCTATTCTGTTCCATTGATCTATGTGTCTGTTTTTGTGCCAGTACCATACTGTCTTGATGTTAACAGCTTTGTAATAGAGCTTGAAGTCCAGAATTGTGATGCCACCAGGTTTGGTTTTCTTTTTCAACATTCCTCTGGCTATTCAGGGTCTTTTCTGGTTCCATAGAAATTTTAGAGCTTTTTGTTCCATTTCTGTGAAAAAAGTTGATGGTATTTTGATAGAAATTGCATTGAATGTGTAGATTGCTCTAGGTAGCAGACATTTTAATAGTATTTGTTCTTCCAATCCATGAGCATGAAACGTTTTTCCATTTCTTTGTGTCCTCCTCAATTTATTTCATGAGTACTCTGTAGTTTTCTGATTACAGATCCTTTGCCTCTTTGTTATCTTATGTTTTGGGTGCAATTGTAAATGAAATCAACTCCTTAATTTCTCTTTTTTCTGTCTCATTGTTGGTGTACAGAAATGCAACTGATTTCTGTGCAATTTATTTTATATCCTGACACTTTACTGAATTCCTGTATGAGTTCTAACAGTTTTGGAGTGTAGTCTTTTGTGTTTTCCACATAAAGTATCATATCATCTGCAAAGAGTGATAATTTGACTTCTTTGCCGATTTGGATGACTTTTTTTCCTTTTTGTTGTCTGATTGCTTAGGCTAGAACTTCTAATACTATGTTGAATAGCAGTGGTTATAGTGGACATCCCTGCCATGTTCCTTACCTTAGGGGGAAAGCTCCCAGTTTTTCCCCATTGAGAATGATATTCACTGTGGGTTTTTCATAGATGGCTTTTATGATATTGAGGTCTGTACCCTCTATCCCTACCCTGTGAAGAGTTTTAATCAAGAAAGGATGCTGTACCTTGTCAAATGCTTTTTTTACCTCTATTGAGAGTATCATATGGCTCTTGTCCTTTCTTTTATTAATGTACTGTATCACATTGACTGATTTGCGGATGCTGAACCAAACTTGCAGCCCTGGAATCCCACTTGGTCATGGTGAATAACTCTTTTAATGTACTGTTGGATCTTTTGACTAGTATTTAGGTGAAAATTTTTAAAAAAGATTTTATCTATTTATTTGACAGAGAGACAGCTAGAGAGGGAACACAAGCAGGGGGAATGGGTGAGGGAGAAGCAGGCTCCCTGTGGAGCAGGGAGCCCATTGTGGAGCTCCATTCCCGGACCCTGGAATCACAACCTGAGCCGAAGGCAGATGCCTAATGACAAAGCCATCTAGGCACCCCTTGGTGAGAATTTTTGCATCCATGTTCATCAGGGATATTGGTCTGTAATTCTCCTTTTTGTTGAGCTCTTTGGTTTGGGGATCAAGGTAATTCTGGCCTTGAGTTTGGATGTTTTCCTTCCCTTTCTATTTTTTGTAATTGTTTCAGAAGAATGGGTATTAATTCTTCTTTAAATATTTGGTAGAAATCCCCTGGGAAGCCATCTGGCTCTGGGCTGTTATTGGGAGATTTTTGATTACTGCTTCAATTTCTTTGCTGGTTATGGGTCTGTTTAGGTTTTCTATTTCTTCCTGGTTCAGTTTTGGTAGTTTATACATCTCTAGGAATGCATCCATTTCTTCCAGACTGTCTAATTTGTTGGTATATAGTTGCTCATAATATGTTCTTACAGTTGTATTTTTTTTGGGTGTTGATTGTGATCTCTCTTCTTTCATTCATGATTTTATCTACTTGGGTCTTTTTTCTTTTCATTTTGATAACTTTGGCCAAAGGTTTACCTTATTAATTCTTCCAAAGAACCAGCTCCTAGTTTTGTTGATCTGTCCTACTGTTCTTTTGGTTTCTATTTCATTGATTCCTGCTCTAATATTTATTATTTCTCTTCTTATGTTGTTCTTTCTCCAACTCCTATAGGTGTAGGCTTAGGTTGTATATTTGAGATCTTTCTTGTTTCTTGAGAAAGACTTGTATTGCTGTATACTTTTCTCTTAGGACCGCCTTTGCTGCATCCCAAAGATTTTGAATGGTTATGTTTTCATTTTCATTTGTTTCCATGAATTTTAATTCTTCTTTAATTTCCTGGTTGACCCATTCATTCTTTAATAGTATCCTATTTAAGAGGCTCTTTAGCCTTCATGTATTTGATTCTTTCCAACTCTCCTCTTGTGATTGAGTTCCAGTTTCAAAGCACTGTGGTCCAAAAATATGGAGAGAATGATCCCAATCTTTTGGTACTGGTTGAGACCTGATTTGTAACCAAAGATGTGATCTATTCTAGAGAATGTTCCATGTGCGCTAGAGAAGAGTGTGTATTTTGTTGCTTTGGGATGGAATGATCTAACTATATCTGTGATGTCCATCTGGTCCAGTGTGTCATCTAAAGCTCTTATTTCTTGTTGATATTTTGCTTGGATGATCTAATTCAGTGAGGGAGAGTGTTAAAGTCCCATACTATTATTGTATTATTATTGATGTGTTTCTTTAATTTTATTAATTGGCTTATATAATTGTTGTTCCCATGTTAGGGCCATAGATATTTACAATTGTTAGATCTTCTTGTTGGACAGACCCTTTAAGTATTATATAGTGTCCTTCCTCATCTCTTATTACAGTCTTTGGTTTAGAATCCAATTTGTCTGATATAAGGATTGCTATCCCAGCTTTCTTTTGATGTCCATTAGCATGGTAAATGGTTTTCCACCCCTCACTTTAAATCTGGAGGTGTCTTTGAGTCTAAAATGAGTTTCTTGCAGACATATATAAATGGTATAATAAATGGTTCTTGCCATTTTATCCAATCTGAGACCCTATATATTTTGATTGGGGGCATTTAGCCCACTTACATTCAGGGTAATTATTGAAAGATCTGTATTTAGTGTCATTATATTGCCTATAAGGTGATTGTTACTCTATGTCATCTCTGTTCCTCTCTGGTCTATGTGACTTTTGGACTCTTTTTCTGCTTAGAGGACTCCTTTCAATATCTCTTGTAGTGCTGGTTTGGTGATCGCAAATTCTTTTAGTTTCTGATAAAAACCTGGAAGTTTTTATCACTCTTTCTATTTTCAATGGCAGTCTAGCATAAAGTATTCTTGCCTGAATATTTTTCTCATTTCATACCCTGAATATATCATGCCAGTCCTTTCTGGCCTGCCAGGTCTCTCTGGATAGGTCTGTTGCCAATCAAATGTTTCTATCATTGTAGGTTAAAGACCTCTTGTCCTGAGATGCTTTCAGGATTTTCTCTTTGTCTCTGAAATTTGTAAGTTTTACTATTAGATGTTAGGGTTGGCCTATTTTTATTGATTTTGAATTTCTCTGTGCCTCCTGGATTTTGATGCCAGTTTCCTTTCCCTAATTAGGGAAATTCTCTACTATAATTTGCTCCAATATACCTTCTGCCCCCTCCTTCTTCTTCTGGGATCCCAATTATTCAAATATCATTTCACTTTATGGTATTACTTATCTCTTGAATTCTCCCCTTGTGATCCAGTAGTTGTTTATCTTATTGTCAGCTTCTTCTTTTTTTAAAAAGATTTTATTTACTTATTTTGACAGAGAGAGAGAGAGCACAAGTAGGCAAAGCATCAGGCAGAGGGAGGAGAATCAGGCTCCCCGCTGTGCAGGCAGACTGATGTGGGGTTTGATGCCAGGACCCTGGGATCATGACCCAAGTCAAAGGCTTACCTGCTTACCTGACTGAGCCACTCAGGCACCCCTTTATCAGCTTCTTTATTCTCCATCATTTTGTATTCTGTATCCCTAATTCTCTCTTCTGCCTCATTTGTCCTAGCAGTTAGAGCCTCCATTTTTTATTGCACCTCATTAATAGCCTTTTCAATTTCAACTTCCTTAGATTTTAGTTCTTTTATTTTTCGAAAAAGGGATTCTCTCTTTTTTAAAAAAAGATTTTATTTACTTATTTGACAGAGAGTGAGATCACAAGTAGGCAGAAAGGCAGGCAGAGAGAGAGGAAGAAGCAGGCTCCCTGATGAGCAGAGATCCTGATGCAGGGCTCAGTCCCAGAACCCTGGGATCATGACCTGAGCCACCCAGCCGCCCCCAGAAAGGGATTCTCTAGTGTCTTCTAGGCTTTTCTTAAGCCCAGCTAGTATCTTTATAATTGTTATTCTGAACTGTAGTTAGAACATCTTACTAATGTCCATATTGATTAGGTCCCTGGCAGTCGATGCTACCTGTTTTTTTTTTTTTTAAGCATTCGATGCTACTTGTTTTTTTTTTTTTCCCCGTCTTGTCATTCTGTCCAGAGAAGAATAGATGAACAAAAGAACAAAATACTAAAATACTAAAACAACAATCCCAGAGAAATATACACTAAACAAATCAGAAGAGATTCAAAACTGGGTGGTGGTGGTGGGGGGAGAGAATATGATGAAGCTGGTGAATAGAATGGAGCCATACACTAGATTCTGGGTTTATTTTGGTCTGTTAGAAGAAAATGCATCCCAAAATTTTAAAGAAAGAAAAACTTGTATATACACAAAAAATAAGGTTATATACAATGAAGGGATAGAATATGACTGTAAAAATGAAAATTAAGGGGTGCCTGGGTGGCTCAGTGGGTTAAAACCTCTGCCTTCGGCTCAGGTCACGATCCCAGGGTCCTGGGATTGAGCTCTACATCGGGCTCTCTGCTCCGCAGGAGCCTGCTTCCTCCTTTCTCTCTGCCTGCCTCTCTACCTGCTTGTGATCTCGGTCAAATAAATAAATAAAATAGATTTTTAAAAAGGAGTTCATAAGAAGTTGGTTGAAAAAGGAAAGGAGAAAAATTTTTTAAAAAGAAAAAAATTAAAGAAAATTTTAAAAATTAAAGTTGAAAGACTAAAGAGTCATGTGGAGGGAAAGCCATGAATTCTATGTGCTGTACTCTCCTAGTGCTGGAGTTTTGCAGTTCTCATTGATTGGTAAACATGGTCTTGGCTGGATGTTCTTGCTGACCTTCTGGGGGTGGGGCCTGTTGCCTTGATTCTCAGGTGTCTTTGCCCCAGGAGGAATTGCATCGCCCTTGTCAGGGGCCATGCTAAGTAATCTGCTCCAGACTGTTCTCTGTAGCTTTTTTCCCCTGAAGGCTTTCCTCATAGCTTTAGAGGATGAGAATGAAAATGGCAGCTCCTGCCACAGGGGCTCAAGAGTTAGGCATCTGCCTTTGCTCAGGTCATGATCCCAGAGTTCCTGGGTTAGGATTGAACCCCATAGCAGGCTCCCTGCTCAGTGGGGAGACTGCTTCTCCCTCTCCCTCTGCTTGCCACTCTCACTGCTTGTGCACTATCAAATAAATAAACAGAATCTAAAAAAAGAAAGAAAGAAAGAAAGAAAGAAGAAAAAAAGGAAGAAAAAAGAAGGAAGAAGGAAAGAAAGAGAAAAAGAAAAAGAAAATGGCAGCCTCCCAATCTCTGGCCCCAGAGGAGCCAAGATCTCGGGGCCCCACTCCTCAGTGCACCCTCAGAGAAAAGCAGTTAATCCCTCCTGTCTCCCTGGTCTCAGGCCACACTCTGTGCTCACCTGGCCTGTGACCAAGCATTTCTATCTCTGACCCACGGCCCTGTTTGGAGTCTCCAAACCCAGCAGATTCCTGCCATGTGATCCCGTGCCCCTTGTCCCAGGGAAGGAAGTGGAGTCTCCCTGTTTCTGCCGCTTGTTGGGCCCCTGCTCAAAGAGTTGTGGCGTGGCCTCACTGTGCCACGGATCATGGTTATGGCAACCCCGAGCTGAGAGCCCCCTACTCGGCTCCATCTCTGCAGCTGTTTCCCTGCTCAGATACCTGGGAGCTCTGCCACACTCAGCAGCATCCTCCCATTTTCCTGTGACTCCAAGGGTCCTGAGACCACACTGTCCCAGCGAGCATTCCACCCCCCAACACACCCCACCCCCGCTTAGCCACTAGAGTGACATCCCTCACAGGAGCAGACTTCTAAAAGTTCAGATTTTGTGCTCTGAGGCTCTCTCACTTGCCAGTAGCCGGCTGACTGGAGACTCCCTCCCCCACCCCACAGTGTATCTTCCCTTGTATCCCCTCGGATTCCCTTCTCCACACATCCTACCTTGCAGAAAGTTGGTTGCCTTTCTGTTCACAGAGTTGCTACCCTTCTTTCCTTTGATCTCCAGTTGAGTTCCTTGGTGTTCAGAATGATTTGATAGCTATCTAGCTGAGTTCCTGGGACCAGATGAAATTTAGGTCTCCTACTCCCCTGCCATCTTGCTTCTCTCCAAGGAAACCACCCCTAAAAGGATTTTACACCACCCTGGAAGGAGCTCTCCACCCTTTCCCAAGTGACAAAAACTTGATTGGATGCCAGGCTCAGGAAGGGTTAATCAGATTTAAACAGCCCACAAACAAGCTCAATAAAACTTAAAAATTCCAGTGACAACCCTCTCAGGTCCCCGCCCTCCTCAGGAGATTTGTATTATCACTTTGTTAAGGCTCAATAAACCTTGCTTTGCTGCTAGGAAAAAAAAAACTTTTATAATTTTTAAAATGTTTACTTATTTATTTTTTTAAAGTAATCTGTACACCCAACAGGGGGCTCAAAACTCACAACCCCAAGATCAAGAGTCTCGTGCTCTATCGATTGAGACAGACAGGTGTTCCCTATTATCCTCTTATTTCTCAAGGTATTATGCTCAAAGTTTGGTGGTTTTCATGGATTAAGATTCAGGTGTTTGAGAAGCATAGAATTGTGGTCTCACTCCAGTACCAGAAATGACCAATGCTACATATATAGCAGAAATTCAGCCTTTCAGAGAGCATGGCCCCTCAGCTGATACATGAGTTCTTTCTAAGTCAGCAGGAGGCAATCTCCTCCTATCTGCACCTGTCCTAGAAGGCCTAGGCATCTTCCATTTACATTATCTTGAGGGATCTCCAAGGCAAGCCTGATCATGGCCTGCCGAAATCTGTTTTCTTGCTCTTTGAATTTGCTTAATATCATTTTCTTTTCCTTTATTTTCAGTCTTTTCAGATTTTAAGGGCATCTCTTAGAGATGATGTAACTGGATTGTATCTCCTAGAGTGAGTGTGTGAGTGAGTGAATGATTTATTTATTTTGCCTAAACTGAAAAATCCCTGTCAATCAATAAGTAAATTTAACCCATCACATTTATTATGAGTATCCCTCTGTTGGGACTTATTCCTACCTACTTTTTGTTTTTTGATTTAGTTTTCCACCTTTTGTTGGATTGCTGGAATTGAAGTTCTATTACTTTTCTTTTAATGGTTTGGAATTTATATTTTCTGTAGTCTTCTATGTTTTGTTTGTATGTTCTTTGACATATCAACTAAACTTATCTTTTTCTCATTTTTATTGTTAATAATTACCTATTCCTAGTGAGAAAGGAAGCTTAACATGCTTTTGCTTCTCTCCATTCCACCCATGATGATATCATCTGTGGTTTTCATTCCAGATTATTATTAAATTTTTTTTGTAAAATTAACATTTATTTAGACTAAACATTTTTTGCTTTCACTAATCACTATTGCATTACTTTTTCTTGTTTTTTCTTCTTTCTGAAACAACTCCTCTAATAATTTTTTCATAAAGTATCTGTAAATGAAAAAGTGGGTCTTTTTATATGTGAGAATCTCATTTTGCCCTCATGTTTGAGTGAAAATGGCCTGTAAATTTTTAGATTTCAAAATTATTCCCTCATCAAAATGGAGACTTAAGATCTGTGCATTTTTTGTATATAAGTCATACTTCAATAAAATAAAAAACCCTTTGAAACTTGAAGATATCATTCCATTGTCTTTCAGCAACCAGTATTATTGAGGAAAACTACTTTTTTCATGTGCTTCATGTTCTTTTGTTCGTGATTTTTTTATTTTCCTCCTTGGGTCTTTTCTTTATCCTCAGTGTTCTGAAATTTCATCAGTTCAGGTCAAGGTGAAGGTCTTTTTTTTCATATTCTGTTTGGCAACTGGTAGGCTTTTTCAATCTGAATAGTCTTTCTTCAATATTAATTGCTTTATTCTTCGAGCATTTAATGCTCTATTCTTTGAGCATTCTCTTTTTTCCTTATTTTTCTCCATTTTCTCCTTCTGGAATTTTGGATATTTGAACTTCTGCATCTATTCTTTTTTTTTTTTCACGTTTCACCTCTTTGTAGTTTTGCAGTGCATTCTGTTTGATTCCAGATCATGAATTCATTTATCAGCTATAATTTTTCTGCTATTCAGTCTATCTAATGAGTTTTTACTAAATTTTTACTTTCAAAGGTACCTAGATTTTTTTCTTTTGTGGAGCCCAATGCAGGGACTTGAGCTCACCACCCTGAGATCAAGATCTGAGCTGAGATCAAGAGTCAGACACCTGACTGAGCCACTCAGATGCCTCTATACCTAGACTTTTTTTTTTTAAAGATTTATTTATTTTAGAGTGGGAGGGGGCATGAGTGGGAGGAGCAGAGGGAGAGAGAACCTCAAGCAGACTCCTTGTTGAGCATAGACCCTCAGCTCAGAGCTTGATCTCACGACCCTGAGATCATGACCTGAGCCAAAACCAAGACTCAGACACTAACCCAAATGCGCCAGCCAGGCACCCCACCCCACCATGTACCCATATTTTTTGATGAAATGTCTTTCTGCATTTATATTTATCCTAAATCCCAGGTCTGCCTGCTCTATTAACTATCTTTTCTAGGTATGAAATCCTCCTTTTGTTGAGCTGGGTATCTTTCCCTCCATGATGTTAGCTTTTCTCAAATACTTGATTTTTCTTGGGTATGAACTCCCCTTGGAACTAAGATTCCTGGTTAGATTGAGTGGTTTGCTTGCAAGAGGGAGTAGGATAAGCATCTGCAAATTGCACTGCACCTGTTTAATATGATCATGAGAAATGGATGGCATGGGCTGCTGGGCAAGATGAGTCAACAATTAGCCTTCTGGATGTTGAAGCTTCTGTTTCCCTGAAGAACCATCAGTGTTTGGGGCTTTGCCTTGCCTCTCTCACCCACACATACACCACCAGTGCTCTTGGCCATGGGAAGACACCTCCTTGGCTTACTGCCTGGCCTGAGATGAATATTCCTGATCATGCCTTCTGTGATGCCCCAACCATTCATGGTCAGTCAGGCATGGACCATCTTCTCTCAGTCCTCCAGTTCTGGGTTTGAAGTTTCCCTAGAACATCTCCTGCCCCTTGCAGCAGACCACTCCTCTGTGGAATTTTGACCCAAGCTTTCCATCTTCAATCTGTTCCCATCTGTCTGTCATCTTTTATAATGGTACTAAATACTTCCCTCTATAGTTTTTGAATGAAGATATGGATTTATTATATCTTTTATGAACAATTTATAGACACCTGCGAAAAAAGAAACAGCTACATGTATTCAGTGTGCTATCTTGAACAGAAGTTGACAAGCTTTTTGTATAGACTATTTTCAAACTTACCATATTATACTACACTTATTTATTCCCCAGCATGTGACACTGAAGGATGCAGATAAGGCCATTCTTATAGTAGAATAACTTCTAGTGTCTGGTGTTTAATATTTTTTGGAGTTAGTTTGATAAATGAATGAAGAAATAATTGAGCCAGTGTGGTTAAAATGAGGATTCTAATTCTCATGCTATCATTTATAAGGCCATTCTTCTTCCCTGGGCCACAGTTTTCCTACCTATAGGAGAAAGTTTTGAGATCAATCTTTTCATTTTGTAATTTTAAAAAAAGATTTATTCATGGGGCATCTGGGTGGCTCAGTTGGTTAAGTGACTGCCTTCGGCTCAGGTCATGATCCCAGGGTTCTGGGATCAAGTCCCGCATTGGGTTCCCAGCTCTATGGGGATTCTGCTTCTCCCTCTGACCTTCTCTGCTCTCATGCTCTCTCTCACTCTGTCAAATAAATAAATAAAATATTTTTTAAAAGATTTATTCATTTATTTGAGAGAGAGAGTATGAGTGGGGAAGGAGCAGAGGGAGAGAGAGAATCCTCAAGCAGACTCCCCACTGATTATAGAGCCCAAGGTGGGGCTTGATCCCAGGATCCTGAGATCACAGCCCATGCTGAAACCAAAAGTCAGCCACCCAATCATCTAAGCCACCCAGGCCCCATCAATCCTTTCATTTTAATACGAAAGGAATTGCTTTAGCATTTCTTGTTGGTCAGGTCTGTTAGCAATGAGTGCTCTGTTTTTATTTGAGAATGTCCTCACTTCTTCACTTCTGAAGGATAATTTTGCTCACTATATTATTTTTGGTTGAAATTATTATTTTTCCCCCAGCACTGTCAATATATCACACCATTACACTTTGGCCTCCATGAGTCCTTTTTTCTTTTCTTGTTTTTTATTTAAATGTGTTTTTTTTTAAGATTTTATTTATTTATTTGTCAGAGAGACAGAGAGAGCACAGGCAGGCAGAGTGGCAGGGAGAGGCAGAGGGAGAAGCAGGCTCCCTGCAGAGCAAGGAGCCAGATGTGGGACTCAATCCCAGGATGCTGGGATCACGACCTGAGGCGAAGGCAGTTACTTAACTGACTGAGCCACCCAGGCGTCCCTAAATGTTTCTTTTCTTATTTATTTTTATTTACTTGACAGACAGAGATCACATGTAGACAGAGAGGCAGGCAGAGAAAGAGGGGGAAGCAGGCTCCCTGCTGAGCAGAGACTCTGATGCAGGGCTCCATCCCAGGACCCTGAGATCATGACCTGAGCCGAAGGCAGAGGCTTTAACCCACTGAGCCATCCAGGCATCCCGTTGTTTTTTATTTAAATTCATTAGTTCACATACAGTGTAACATTAGCTTCAGGTGTACAGTATAGTGATTCAATGCCCTGCATTATTTCTGATGAGAAGTCAGCATTTACTGAGGATCCCATGTATGTGATGATTTTTCTTCTTCTTGTCATTGAGATTCTCTCTTTGTTTTCATTTTTGACAATTTAACTCTGATATGTCTCAGTGAGAATTCCTTAGAGTTTATCCTACTTGGAGCTTGTTGATCTTCTTGGATGTGTAGATTAACATTTTTCATCACATTTAAAGACTTTTTTTTCTGTTTGTGGGTTAAATAGCAGGAGGTTACGGTGGGTTGTGCCACTGGCTGTTTTTGCTTTTCCAGTGGGGAGTGGCCCCCTGTGAGTGCATTGCAGTGGGTAAGCCATGGTGTGCAGAGTTGGGGGAGTAGGGAGAGCTGGTAGGGCAGAAGGACATTTGGGAGCCCAAGGCATGGGGGACTGCTGGGTAGCACAGAGGTCCCTTCCAGTGAGTAACCAGGAATGTCATGTGGCACTGAGACTAGCGTGAAAGAACTGCCCCCCTCCAATTCCAAGGAGCATGCTGTAGCCAGCAGTAGTGTGAGGTCGCCACGGGCCCACTGTGGCCCACACAGTGCCCCTCCCTGTCATCCCTTACTCCTGTCCTAGGCAGCGAGGAGCCCAGGACAGGTGGAAGAACCACCCTACTTCCTTCTGTTGGGGTTCCATCCTGTGGATAGAAGCTGGCTCAGGCAGAGCCAGTGGCAGCTGGGGACAGTCACAGAGCCAGTCAGGAGTGCTTGGTGTTTGAGGAATATAGCTAGGCCCAGAGTGGCAGCAGTACTGCCTGGGTGGGGCGGCCAGGGGCCAGGAATGTGAGGCTGAGGTCTATGGTCCTGAAGCCCTCCTGATTGGGGGGTTGGGCCAGGAAGCAAGTCGGGGGGATAGAGACAGACAGGGCCAAAGTGGATGGGGTGGGCATCTGGGGATCAGAGCTTGTGGAGATTCACCCACTTGAAGGTGTCTTTGTCCTGGAAGCCCACTCTCTTCATCAGCTCACCTGCCTCTGTGGGGCCTTGGCTGCTGTAAGCATTCAGGAAGGGCTGAGATTTCTAGTGCTCAGTCTTTGTGCAGCAGGGGTGTGAGGATCCACCAGGCTTCCCGGAGCTCATCACCGCATATGCAGTGCATCTGGTTCCCACCGAAGATGTCCAAAATGAGTGCTCACAGGCACTGGGGAGCTTCATGTTCTTATATCTGTTGCCATCAGTCAGGTCCAGCTCTGACTTCTCAGGATTGAAGAATATGCCGGACTTCTTTGTCATCATCTTGGTGTACCCAGCTCCTTTGGGCTGCATGCAGATCACCAGCTTGTTGCACTTGCACTGCTGCTGGAAGATGTCACTGGCCATGTCCCAGAGATGTGGATGCACCTCGGGCCTGCACTTGTTCAGGGCTTTGTCACAGTGCAGGATGAAGGGCACCTTGTCCCACCTCTTGTTCTCCACATAGACAACAATGGCCGCAAAGAGACCAGTGGTGGACCTGCAGAGCACTGTGGGGTCATCAAGGTACACTTTGATGGACTCACTCTCTCCTTTGGGGTTCCCCACAGACTGGCCCAGGACCACATTGTTTGCCTGCACCTCTGAGATCTGTTTTAACACTTCTTCTCATTACAGACATCTTTGGAATCAGTGGAGGCCGGCTTCTCCAATGCCACCACACACAGTATCTGCAGGAGGTGCTTCTGTATTACATCCTGGATGATCCAAAATTCATTGTGGTAACTCCTGCGGCCCTCAACCCCAAAGAGCTCCAATGTCGTCCTGGTTCCAGATAGGGCTGAGGATTGACGAACTTCAGCCAGAGGTTCTAGATCATCTCCTTGCCCAGGTAATGGTTGATGAGGTAGACCTGGTCCTCTCAGAAGGAGAAGATGTGGTTGGAGAGCCAGCTGGAGCTTTGCAGGTCTCTCCCAAAGGGCTTCTCTACAATGACACGGTTCCAGCCTGTCTGGTTCACGCAGGTGTCATGGATGTTCTTGATGACCGCCTCCTATACAGTGGGGTCAAGGCCTGGTAGAAGAGGTGGTTGGCCTGCTGCCCCTTGTGGAGGGCATTCATGTGGCTGTTGAGGCACTTGTAGGAGGTGGTGTCCTCATACTGGCCAGCCACGTGGGAATTGTGGGCAGAGAATCCCTCCAGCTTGGGCTTCTCCTCTGGGGCGGCTTTGAAGAAAGGTTCGCTCTGTTTTCACATGTCTGCCACTGTGAGGTGGGAGGTAGTGTAGCCCACGATGAAGGTGTCTTTGGGCAGAAGGCCATCCTGGAACAACTGCCAGATGGTGGAGTAGATCTTCTTGGCTAAGTTGGCTGATGCCTCCATGATGATGAAGATACGTGTGTCAGATTGACGGAAGACATTACCCTGGTACAGCTCTTCCCTAGGCTGCGCCACACCCCCCACCTTCCTTAACCATTGGGGATGCCTATGACCGGCTGAGCAGACCCGCTGAACGCAAGGTGTGGGTGGAGCCTCAGAAGCCCCTCCCCTGGGGGGGCAGAACAAGCCCTTAAATTTAGAAAATTTTGGTCTATTTTTTTCTTCCCTTTTCTCTGTTCTCCTTCTGGTATTTCTATTATGTGTATGATGGAGCACTTAGTGGTACCTCACAGGTCTTTAAGGTCTTTAAAGCTTTGTTCATTTTTGCCATCTTTTTCCTTTTCCTCAGAGTAAATTATCTGCATTATCTTCAAGTTCATTGCTCCTTTCTCATGCAGCTCAAATCTCCTGTTGAACCCCTCTAAGTGAATTTTTTTTTTTCAAGTATCGTGCTTTTCAACGCCAGAATTTCTATTTGGTTGCTTTTATGATTTCTGTTTCTACTGATATTCTCTATTTGGTGAGACTGATAACATGTTGTCCTTTAATTCTTTAGATATGGTTTACTTTAATACTTTGAACATATTTATAATAGCTGATTTAGGGGCATCCGAGTGTCATGGTCAGTTGAGAGTTTAACTCTTGGTGTCGGATCTGGTAGTGATCTCAGGGTCATGGGATCAAGCCCTGCCTTAGGCTCTGTACTCAGTGCAGAGTCTGGTTGAGTTAGTCTCTCCCTCTGTTCCTCTCACCCATGTATGCACTCTCTCTCTCAAACAAATAAACAAATCTAAAAAAAAAAAAGGCTCTGTCTAATACAGATGGCCATCAGACACATGACAAGTTGCCCAACATCACACATCATTAGGAGAAATGCAAATCAAAACTACAATGAGCTATCACCTTACACCTGTCAGAATGGCTAAAATCAAAAACACACAAAAAAACGAGTGTTGGTGAGGATGTGGAGAAAAGGAACTCTTGTGCACTGTTGCAGGGAATGCAGTGCATTTCTGGTGTGGCCACTGTGGAAAAACAGTTTGAAGTTTCCTCAAAAAATTAAAAATAGAACTATGCTATGATCCAGTAATCACACCACTGGATATTTACCCACAGAATACAAAATACTTAATTCAAGAGAATACATGCATCTATATGTTTATTGCAGCAATATTTACAATAGCCTAATTATGGAAGCAGCCCAGTGTCCATAGATAGATGAATGGATAAAAACGTGGTATATATATACAGTGGAGTATTACTCAGCCATAAAAAAGAATGAAATGTTGCCATTTGCAACAACATGGGTAGAGCTGGAGAGTATAATGCTAAGCAAAATAAGTCGGAGAAAGCAAATACCATGTGATTTCACTCACGTGGAATTTAATAAACAAAATAAAGGAAAAAGAGAGAGAGACAAAGCAAGAAACAGATTCTCAACCATAGAGAACAAACTGGTTACGGAGTGGGGGGATGGGTGAAATAGGTGCACGGGATGAAGAGTACAGTTATCGTGATGAGCACTGAGTCGCGTAGAGAGCTGCTGAATCACTATATTGTACACCTGAAACTAAATATAACACTGTATGTGAACTAGACTGGAAATAAAACAAAAATTTGGGGTGCCTAGGTGGCTCAGTCAGCTAAGCGTCCAACTTCGGCTTGGGTCATGATCTCAGGGTCCTGGGACTGAGTCCTTCATCAGCAGGGAGTCTGCCTCTCCCTCTGCCTCTGCCCCTCCTCATGACTCATATGCACATACACTCTCAAAAACACATTTTTTTTTAAATTAAAAAAATAAAATAAAAAACTAAAAAAAAAGAAATTAATTAAAATTAAAAAAAGAAAATCTTTGTCTAGTAAGTTTGACATCTAGCCTTCCTCAAGGGCAGTTTCTAGAGACTGAAATGAGTCATATATATATATATATATATATATATATATATATATATATAATTTTTTTCTCTTTGAAAACCAGATCCAGTAGGTAACATAATATGGCAACCCTGAATACAGACACCACTAGCACCACCAGCACCAGCACCTCTGCCAGGCTTTACTACTACTGTTATCTGTATATTTGTTTATTCAGTGATTTTCCTGGACTAATTCCATGAGGTCTATATTTCTGTAGTGTGCAGCCACTGATGTCCCCACTGGGTCAGCTTAATGGTCAGATAATGATTACAGAGATTTACTTAAATGCTTTGAGCTAGAAAATCTTCCACTTCTTGCCTGGGAGCTCTGGGGTTGAAGCATGCCTTCAATGCTCAAGTATTTACAGCTTTGTCTTAGTCTTTACTTCCTGCTTGTACAGGACCTCAAGGTCAGCCAGAAGTGAGAGATTGGGGCCCATCAGGCCTTTCCAAACCATGCATGTCTTAGTCTTTGAGATCCCCAGAAATACACCAGAGCTTTTCAAATTCCCCTAGGTACATCCAATTTCTCAGATGTCCTTTTTAAATTTTTGGTTGGGCTCATGTTTGCCCCCCAACTGGTATCGCAGTCTTTGGCAGCTGTGAGGTTAAGCAATTGAAGCTGATTACATTTAACAAATGCCCTGGAAATAGGGGTTTTCCTGAGCAGAGAGCTTCAACTTGGATTAAATAATAACACTCTGTATGTAGATCAGGCTTTTCCAATGAACTGTCACATAGGTCAAACAGTGATGATGCTTGGGTGACGGAACTTTCTGCAGTACTCCCAACCCAATCTGTCCCCTCTAGCAGCTGCTAAGCTTGCTGGTTTTCAAGGCCACTGTGAAGATGGGGCTAGCAGGGTGGCAATAGGCCAAGTTAAAGCCCCACAGACCCCATGGTTCTTAGCAAAGTTGAGTGGTTTCTCTTGGATAAACCCTTCATTAGATTGCTGTAATCTAAAGTTATGGAAAAGTTGATTTTATAATCTTGCCGATATTTTTGTTGCTTTCTTGGAAGAATGGATTTACAGGACTCCTTACTCCACCATTCCAGAAGTCCCCTGTTCTGGTTCGAGATCATTTCTAAGAGCAAGCTTGCCCGGGTGTTTACTAACAAGAAGGTGTTCCCTGGAAAAAGGATGACAGCACTGCCCTTGCCCTAGAGGTATCTGGATTTAAAAACAAGAAAACACAGTGGGCACCTGCGTGGCTCAGTCATTAAGCATCTGCCTTCAGCTCAGGTCATGATGCCACATCCAGCTCCCTGCTCAGTGAGAAGCTTGCCTCTGCCTCTACCTCTCCCACTCCCCTTGCTTGTGTTCCCTCTCTCACTGCTTCTCTTTCTGTCAAATAAATAAGTAAAATCTTAAAAAAAAAAAAAAAAGACACAAGGTGAAAAAGGGATTCATAGGAATTGTTCCAAGATGCTGGGGATGACATGGGGGCCTTTGGTAAAAGTCAGTGGGCTGTCAGGACTCACACCCAGATCCCTGATACCTAACCCCATCGATCTCTTGGCTGCTTCCCTTTAGGAGATGCCTTTTTCAGGGGAAGGGAGATGCCGTATTTTGAATACTTCATCTAAGCTCCAAGTTTCATACTCAAGATTCTCACACTTACCAGCATAGAAAATGATCTTATTTCCATTTTACAGATGAAGAAACTGAGGTTCACAGGAGTCAAGTCACAAGACCAAGGTTAGACCATTCGTGGGTGGTGGAGAGGCGATCCCATTCCAGAGTGTAAGCTATTCCACTGTCCCCAAACCCAGTGTCCTGACCCACTGGTTGGCAATGGTGTGGGTAGGGAGGCAATCCATGAAAGTGCCCAAGATCACAATTTTGAGCACAATAGGCAACCACTCTTTTAGTCCTCTCTTCCAAGAGATACCTCCCCACTAGCCCCAGAGCGAGGAACAGCAGCAAAGTAATAGGTATGGTTTGTCCCAACCCAAGCACCTGCTGTGGGGGTGAGGGTGGGGCTCACGGGTAAACTCCTCCCTTCCTTTGGGAGCCAGAGCCTCCTGGCAGTCCGCTCAGATTAAGGGTGGCAAGGGCAAAGCCTGGCTTTGACTTCAGGGCTGGGAGCACAGAGCTGTCCCCTTCTTGTGCTCAACAGAATAAAGTCCACAGGCCTGAGTGACTGAGCCCTACCCCGTCCACCGCAAGCCTAGGGTGTGTTTGCAGAGGACAGAGGGTATGTTCCCAAATGCCCTAGCATCCCCACAGCCCACGGCTCCTTCCATACCCTGCCCCAAATGCAGCAAAGGGGACGTACTCATTACAAAATCATTCACAAGAGACAAACTTTATTTGGACCCCTCCGAAACTGGCAAGGAAATAAGCACCGCCACAACATCACAGTCCCATGTGCACAAATGTCTTCAGAGACGCTGTCCGCTGGGACTTCACCATCACCCTGCGAGGCGGGCAGGGTGGCTAAAGGCTGCTGCTTTATGGAGGGCTTATCGGGGTGACTCAGCTTCTACACAGGCATGTAAACATGCCATCCAGAAGCTTCCCCGCATCTGCTCCCGGCTTCTTGATACCCCGGGATGGGCTGCGCTTCTCCCAGATCTATGCCTATAGCAGAGGTTCCTCCAGTCTAAAACCAGGGATCAGGCTGCCCCATCGCTGAACAATGGCCCTTCTCCTTGACGTGACCTATGGGGACCAGGACCGCTGGTCAGGTCTACGGTGGCTGCACCTGGTGGTCAGGCAAAAGCCTTGGCAAACCCTGGGCACAAATGAACTTGGCTAAGCAGAGGGCCCAGTGCTGAAGCAGCAGGGAGACAGTTCTGTTGAGGGCAGGAAAAGGGGCTGGCCCCAATGACCTTTTAGGGAGGGGGGGAAGCACCATGGCCTTCCCGCTGCCCTCTTCATGCCAGGCCTGCTGCTGACCAGCTTTTCTGATGCCTCCAGAATGTGGGTGGGGGTACCTCACGCAGGGGCCATGGCCTTGATCTCCCAACGACACACAGGGCACTTGGCTGAGTCCCTGAGGACCCGACCGGCGCAGGAGCTGCAGAAGTATGCATGGCCGCAGGGAAGAAGGCAGGTGTTGGCAGCATGGTCGAAGCAGATGATGCACTCTAGTTCTGCTGTGGCTGGGAAAGGGCACAACACAGCTGGGACACAGGGAGGCAAAGGGTGGGCCCCCTCCTTACGCTACAACTACAGGGCGGAGAACCATATAGTCCTCCTGTGACAAATACTAACCTCACGAGAAAATGCTTACAACATAATCAGATGGAAAAAAAGAAAAAATTGGGATGAAAACCATCATGTACATACATATATATACCATAAAATTCCAACTTAGTAAAAAAGGGAAACAGAGCACAATTGCCCCACAGATATAGGACTACAAAACTGTAGGCGCAAATCCACCTAAGAGGTAATGGGTGATTCTTAAAATTTCCATATTTATTCCTGAATATTTATTTTATTTCTGCTTGACCAATCTTTTATTATGAACACGGACTGCTTTTTAAAGCAGGGACAAAAGAACATTATTTGTGCATGAATGTGCTCTTGTAACTTGTAAAGTTAGCCAATGTTCAAGAAGGCAGAGCTGTTAAATTGTTTTTAGGTTTCCCGTAGGCAGCGCCAAATCTTTTGGCCTAAAGCCCATGGGAGACTTCGTGGACCTGGAAAGACTTTCGTGAGCCCCCAGAGCTAGGGCCTCTCCTGGTGCCTCTGGTGCTGGAGTCCCCAGGAGTCCCTAGTCCCTGGGGCTGGGGGGAGCCACTCACCCTGAGGCTGCAGAGTCTCATCGCTGAAGGCCCATGGCATGGCGGAGGGGATGACGCTGGCTGTGGTATCTGAGGCAGAGAGGGAGACTCAGGGCCCAGGGAAAGCAAAGCCAGGGTGCTCCCACCCCACCCCCACCAGCCCCTTGGGTAGTTCCACGGGCTTTCTTCCCTGGGCTGCAATGCCGGAGCTCCTAGCCGATCTTAAGGTCCCAGCCATCCCCTCCCAGTTTAACCCAGCAGAGAATTTATGAGGCTGTATATTCTTTTTCCTAAACCACCCCACCCTAACCCCTCCTTTAGACATCTGCTCTTTGCCCTACTGTTCCTGCCTGACTGGAGACCCTCAGCGTTATCGACCTTCCTAAACCCAGACGTGCATTAAAATCCCCCCAAAGGCCGGGAAAACAGGTGCTTGGACGTACACCAGACCTACCAAAACAGGTGTCCCAGGGGTGAGGCTTCAGCAGCTGTGACAAGCAATTTTAAAACGGGGGGGGGGGGGGGGGGGGGGGGGGAGGAACGGGGCGGAATGGTCTGCCTGTGCAGAACCCTGGAGGACCCGCACAGGAATGCCAATATTTCCTTTTATGGTTGTTTCTTGTATCCACTGTCCCTGAAATCCACTCTCCTTCCAGGTGGTTGGAGGGATGGTTCTTGTTTTTCCACTCATGGATGGAAGGGCTGAGTTTACCCGCACGAGCGGTCTTCCTATGTGCTTCTAACCCTCATACCTTTGCTCTCCACACTTGACTCTTGCAAACTCCTACTTAGACAGCAAAACCCAGTCTCCAAATCTCCCTTTGGGAAACAGCCCTTTAACAAATGTTTGCAGTACTAGTCCTATCTTCTTAGCATTCTCTAGGGACAAGGTTGCCCTCCCTTTGACTGGGTCTTGTCTATCTGGCGTCCCCAGCGCCCATCTTCATATCTGACCCTGGGCAAGAGCTGATGTGAAAACTGTACATGAAGAAATGAACGGATCTCCCCATGGCTGTGGGTGGGGGCGCGGTGTCACTTGAGCCTCCACCTCCCACCCAGGGGCGGCGCCCGGGTCCCCGCAGGTTGCCTCACCCAGCAGCTCGATGGCTTTGGTGGTCCCGTACACGTCAATCACGGCCCAGAGTGGGGCGTCCAGGGGCACGCCCTTGCGCAGCAGGAGCCGGGGCCCCGCGTTGACCCTGGCGTAGAGCCGGCCTCGGCAGTTCACCCAGAAGTGGATCACGTCCCCCAGCAGCGCGCCGCCCTCGGGCAGCATGGCCGCCCACGTCGGGCTCTGCTGCTCTAGGTCTGGGCACACAAAGGGCGGCAAGCTGGGCGCGGACACCTGTGCGGGGTCCAGGCGCGTGAAGCCCACCCGGAGCCCTCCGTACCAGCGGGTTTCGTGCCACAGCACGCGCAGAGCCACCCGCTCGCCGGGCGGCACAGGCCGCTGGCTGAACACGATGCCGTCGTGGAACGTGGCGCACCTCTGCGCAGTGCACCGCCGGGCATCGAGATGCACCTGCATGCCCTTAGCCTCAGCGTGGAAGCGGAGCGTCTCTCGCGGTGCCTTGGCGTCTGGGGGGGTGGGGGTGGGGGCGTCAGTGCGGTAGGACCGGACCCACCGGCTCCCCAGAGTCATCTCCACATACCCCCCATCACCCTGGGGCCACTGCTCCTGCCCCCATCCAGAGACCATCCCTCCTCCCCCAGACCTGATTAAACCCTGGTAAGGAACGCACTTTGCGTACCTAGGATCTGAGTTCCAACATGAACTTCCCCAAGCCTCAAGGCCCCTCGCGGAGGGATGGTGTAAAAATTAAAGGAACTCGTGCCTGTGCCGGCTCTCAACACCTGCTAATGGTTATTGGCATTAAATAGAAAGAGCAGGTTTTAGAACCGTAGATATAACATGATCCAGATTTTCTTTGACACATATGTTTATATGTTTATATATATTCTATCTGTATCTAGAAACAACCTGAAAGGAGATGGAGCTGCTAATTGTGGTGACCTCTGGTGGATGGGTCTTGGTGTTTGCGCTGTCTTCCTCTCTGACTTTATCATTGTCCCACAGAGAACCTGCACCGTTTGTGAAGGCCATGGCCACCAGTAAGGGTGACTTCCTTTTCTAGTAGGAGAAAGGGGCCCAACAGTCCCCCCACAGGGTGAGGTGGGGAGAAAGGGACACAGGCTGGAGAAGGAGCCCCAGGTCTGCCCCTCAGAATCCTGGGCTGGGCCAGCCAAGACCCACGGCTGGACTTTAAAATCAGGGGACGGGGCGCCTGGGTGGCTCAGTGGGTTAAAGTCTCTGCCTTCGGCTCAGGTCATGATCTCAGGGTCCTGGGATCGAGTCTTGCATTGGGCGCTCTGCTCAGCGGCAAGCCTGCTACCTCCTCTCTCCCTCTCTGCCTGCCTCTCTGCCTACTTGTAATCTCTGTCAAATAAATAAATAAAATCTTTTTAAAAATCAAATCAAATCAAATCAGGGGACTTCCCAACTCAACTCCCCTCTGTAGCCAAGAGAGGAAGTTCCCTACTGAGTAGCCCTTCCCCTCCAGCTCCAAGCCTGAGCCTGGAGGAAGCTGGTGAGCTTCCTGCCCTGCAGCCTTGGGCTTCATCTCTCTCCCCTCCACTCTTCCCTCCTGTCCTCCTCTTTCTGGGTTGGAAGATGGAAGCTGAAAACAGAAGGGAATTTAACCAGAACTTGAGCCAGACCCCAATCCAAAAAAGCAAGGCCCTCCCCTCCCAGATCTCATCAGTTTCCCCAGCCACCATTCTCTGACCACTTACAAGCCTGTAAGATTCTAGCAGGTCACAAGGAGGGGAGGCTATATCCGGTCAGGTACAAGGGATCCCCTTGAGGTCATAAGGAATCTGTCCCTGATGGATACAGGCCAAAGGCAAGCCTACCACGGTTCTCTAACCTGCGGCTTTAGAGACAAGTACTCACTCTGGCCTTGGGAACATCTGAACCCTGTTATCCAAGTTCACCCCTCCTTCCCCCAAGTCCCCTGCATGACTGTCACCCCCTTCTGGTATACCCTCGTGTCTCCCTTCCTTTCTGATAGTCTGCCCAAGTGCCTTTTCCCGGAGGCTATGCACAAGCAAAGGGGAATCCCCAAGTAGGCACAGACGGTGACCAGGAACCAGAGTCGAGGGCCCTGACATCAGATGGACTGTCTTTGGGCCCACTGCAGAGCCGCTGAGGCATCCAGGAGGCTCTGTGGAGGGAGCCATGTCTGACGTCTGATTCTAGTCCCAGCTCTGTTGCTTGCCTACACAGGTCACTGCCCCTCCGGGTAGAGGTCTCCTTATCCACCAATGAAATTGATATGTATGGCCAGCCACGTCCCCAAGTCTCCAGGTACCTTGCCTGGAGATCCTGAACATGAGTTAACGGCCCACTTGGGCAGGCATCGTGACTTTTGGAAGTCCCCACTCCCCCATACGCACACCCACCCCCCCACCCCCTCACTCCCCCCACCCCCCCACCCCGTTCAAAGAGAATCTTTGGAGTAAGTCTTTTGGAATCAGAAGTGATGAGGGTCTGCCCTCTGCTCAGCGAGGACCTCCCTGGATCTTCATCATCTCCATCACCACCCCTCCAGCCATCAAGCCTCTCGGGTGCCAGGCACCTTTGAACCCTTACAGCTTCTTTCACTCTTCCCACAACCTGCAGGGAGGCACGCAGAGGGAGCTGAGCTGGGGCGCTTCTGCACCACTCCGCAGCCAGGAGCAGAGGAGCCTGGGCCCAGCTCCAGCCCCTGCACTCCCAGGCCATCTCCTTCATGGCACCACTGTGACCTGAAATCCACAGCTGCCGCAGAAGCAGCAGCAGCAACCATGGCTTGGTCCTCACCCTCCAGATCACATCCCTCCCCACCTTCCCAGCTCTGGGGGCTACCTGCTGCTGGGGTGTGAGCCTCTGGGGTCCCTCAGGAGCTAAGAGCTGAGGCTCCAGGCTCTCTGCCTGGGAAGGAGCAGGGTTCTGAGATGCAGTCTGGACCTCTGGTGATAAAAGCCCAGGGTCTCTACCTCCTGCCTTGAGCGCTGAAGGCACGTTGTGGTTTGAGGTGAGGCTCTCGGAGAATTACTGGTAACCATTTGGTTATGCCTCTGGCAGCCCCATAAGCTGGCAGGGCTTGCCTGGGCCCTGGCCTGCAGATGAAGAAACTGAGGCCCCAGGGAAAATTGAGTCACCCAAGGTTCCACAGCTTCCCCTCTCCTTCTGCATCCCTGGTCTAGGGACCAAGCTTAGGGCTCCCACTTACCAGCCTGTGAGCAGAGCTGGGCCCCCATCAGCCTGGGGTCCTAGGGTACAGGTCCCTGGGTCTGGAAAGAATTGTCTGGAGAAGGCCCGTGGACAGGTTTCCAAAGATTCAGTGGGTCTCCTTGTTATGGGCCAGGATCATGTTACAAGGTTGATGATTAATTAGAGGTTGCTGTCACGGGTTATGATATCAAGGGAATTTCCTGATGATTGCCTCTGGCTTGCAGCAGACCGGCCGCAGCTGGCGGATCGAAAGGAAGCAGGGACTCCACAGATGGCTTGGATAGGACTTAGGATAGACTTCTCCCTTACTTCTGACCCGTCGTTCTCAGCCCAGCTGTGCATTATAATTGCCTGCGGCAAATTAGTAAAGTACTCACGCCTAGACCTGTCCCCAGAGACTGATTTCAGTGGCCTGTGGGTGGGCCCAGTGTTAGTTTTCTTTTCTTTTTTTTTTTTTTTTTAAGATTTATTTATTTGACATAGAGAGAGACATCGAGAGAGGGAACACAAGCAGAGGGAGTGGGAGCGGGAGAAGCCGGCTTCCCGCTGAGCAGGGAGCCTCGAAGCCAGGACCCCGGGATCATGACCTGAGCGGAAGGCAGACACTTAACGACTGAGCCAGCCAGGCGCCCCCAGCATCAGTTGTTTTTCAAAAGCCCCCCAGATGACTCCAATGTCCAGCTAGGGTGGACATGCACCACTACAGATCCAGGCACACCGTGGGTGCTTAATCAGTGTTGCTCAAGTGGCTTGAATGGAATTAGCAGCGTCCCCGGACCTGTGGAGTTGCCCCAGCCTGGGTCTCAGGCAGAGAGGAGAGGGGTAAGTCAGCAGAATGGGAGAGGTATTGGTTGTCCCCACAACCCTGCTGGAGTTTCAATTCCACTTTCCACGCTACAAAATGTATATCGGCGTCCCGCAGGAGGTCATGGCGGAGGCCTGCCTGCTGGTGTGTTAGCCAGCCGTGCCAAGAAGTCAAAGGTCAACCTTAACTTCTGGATCTCAGGGTTGTGAGTTCAAGCCCCATGTTGGGTGTGGAGTCTATTTATAAACAAAAACAAAAAAAGTCAGAGATCTTCTGCCCTGCCCATGTCTATAGGAAAGCCGAGGCTGGTAGAGGGAAAATGGCTTATCCTGACCAGTGCTTCTCACACAGTCGCAGTCACCATATCGCCTGGGGAATCTTATTAAAATGCTGATTGGTTTTGAAGGCCTGGGGCTACAGGCTCGGATTTTACTTTTCTAACGAGGTGGTTCTGCAGAACCGACCTCAGGTGGCAGGGCCCAGGGTTGGTTTGGAGGCTAATGGGTACCCTGGCCCCCCACCTCCAGGCTCAGCCCTTCCCAAGACCCCAGATCAAGGCCATGATCAGTGACTACTCTGAACTCAGTTAAGGGGATGGATACCCCCATGTCTGTCGCCAGAGAAGCTGGGGACAGTAGTGCTGGGTCCTGGGCTGGGGAGGTTGTTCAGGTGGGAAAGGATGAAGAGTCTGGAGACCCAAGTTCTGCTTCCTGTGCTTTCTTGCCCTCCCCTGTCCTCATCGGGCCCCGGTGTCCCCATATGTAAATTAGGAAGCCAAGGTGAACTGGTTTCTGGGTCCTTCTATCCCCAACATGTTGTGATTCTAGCCTTGGCAACGGACAGGTGACAGCGGCCTTGCTCCAGCTGCCCTCAGAAACTGTTACCTGGACCCTGGACCTTCTCTTCCACACCACACCCCTGGCCGGCCTCCCTCGGTTTCCCCAGCTAGAAGCTGTCTCCCAAAGGCCAAAGGCAAACTGGTGAGAAAAGTCCATAGCAATCACGGCGAGTCCAAGGTTGACGGTTCCAGCTGGTCCAGCCTGAGGCAAGGGCCACACGCTTTATGGTCCCAACCTAAGGGATACAGGACCTTGTCTCTGGGCGGTGCTGGGGCCCAGAGATCCATCGGTGCTTCCCGAACCTGGCTCCACCGGCATCACTGGCTAACTTGGGCAGTGGCCAGAGGGCTGGAGCCAAGAGCACCCTGTTGATAAACCACGATCTTATAGAAGTGATTATGGAAGCTTATCAGGGAAGTCCCCTCAGCCCTGGTGGAAAATTACCTGGCAAGCTGTAGACACCGGGCTACCTGATGCCAACAGGCTGATGTGGTCTAGCTCGACCTTCAGGACCTCAAGTGGGAGCCAGCCTTCTGAGGAGCTGCCATCCTGCCTCAGGCTGACACTTGGGGCACGGGGGTGCCCAGGCAGCACCCACATCTCACACTTACTGTTCTAAGTCTAGGACTGTGTTAACTTGCTAATCCTCGTGGCAGAGTCTCAAAATTATTTATTGCAATCATTCCCATTTTACAGACTGGGAAACTGAGGCACAAGGAGGAGAAGCACATGGTTTACAATCACGAGGCAGTAAACTACAAATCAGAACTTGGCCTCGGCCATCTGGCTCAAGAGCCAGTAAGTTAACCTCCATGCTACTGTAACTGAACAAAGCCCATAGAAGCCCACAGAGCATCTGCAGTAAAGAAAGAGCCTATTTGTTGGTGTGGCTCCACCCAGGAAAATGGGGAGCTAATGTTCCCAGTCCCGAGCTCCCTGATGGCTTACAAGCAAGGGTTTTTAAAAGATGAAAATCCAGGGTAAGGACCTGGGGTTTTGGATCATGCTGATTGATTAGGGATTATGTCGGCTCTAATATTTCCTTTCCTTTTTTTTTTTTTTTAAGATTTTATTTATGAGAGAGAGAGAGCGCACAAGCAGAGGCAGCAGGAGGCAGAGGGAAAGGGGAAGCAGGTTCCCCGCTGATCAAGGAGACTGACATGGGACTTGATCCCAGGTCCTGGGATCATGACCCGAGCTGAAAGCAGACGATTAACAGACTGAGCCACCCAGGCACCCCTTTAGTATTTCCCTTCTTGATCACCAGGCAGCTCCCTGACTGTGATGAGCTGGTGCTTCTGCTCAGGGACCTGGTCACTCCGTTTTCGGGGCCTGGGATTGGGGATAATTCTCAGCAGATTGCATTAGTGCTGTCATCTCTAGAGCACAGGGGCAGAAGTTCTCCATCCTGGAACTATTGCTAAGCTGCAAACTATCTTATTTTTTTCTTGCAAACATGGCACATTGTGTTCGTTTTCTCAGGCAGAAGAGCGTCCCGTGGACTTTTTGGGATGCAACTTATTCTTATTTCCTGAGGCATTTTTAAAGGTTTTTAAAACAGTAACTATGGGGCTCCTGGGTGGTTCAGTCGGTTAAGGGTCTGCCTTCGGCTCAGCTCATGATCCCAGAGTCCTGGGATTGAGCCCCACATAGGGCTCCCTGCTCAGCCGGGAGCCTGCTCCCTCTTCCCCTCACCCCACTCATGTTCTCTCTTGCTCTTGCTCTCTCTTTCTCAAATAAATAAAATCTTAAAAAATAATAATAAAACAGTAACTAAGGGCTACAGGACTTTGGCCAGAGGCAACTAGGAGCCAGATGTCTGAATCGTGGGGTCTGTGGGGGGCTTGCATCCCCAGTGTCACTATGTCCCTTCCGCCCCTCTTCGCTTAAGCCACTTTGCAGCCTTCTGAGCATTTAGTGGTCCTCCCTGTCTGACTGTGCTGACCCCACAGTAGGAGTTTTGTGGATTGTTGCTAAGGGGTTGCCTGAGTGAGGCAGATGCCACCTCAATGGAGTCCTTCCCTCCCCTCCAAGCGACCTACACAACTGTTGTGCGCATTTCCTCCCCGACAGTTCTCGGTCTAAGCGCCCCCTGGTGGCTGTCGTCAGTACTGCAGGATGTGTTGAAGCCCTTCAAGCTAGGAGGGATACCCCCAGGCAGGGAGGTCAGAGGGCTGAAGATTCTGAGATCTCCGCGCCTCCTCTCCTGACCCTGAGGCTCCTCATAGTCCCTCCGTCCCTCCCCAGGGTTCCCTCACTGGCTTTCAGCCCTCGTCTTTTGCCCAGGGCCCCTTCATTTCAAAGGGCTTCCACAGAAGCCTTTCCTAAGTAGCCTCAAGCGCTCTGAGAAGCTGGCCGCCGGACAGCGGATTCAATCCCCACCGCACGGCTGAGGGAGCTGAGCATTTGCCCATTGTTTGCACCAACTGTGATGGAGCAGAAATGGGAAGCCAGTGGGAGCCCAGCCCAAACTGAGGACAGCTAAGCAGCCCAGCCCCTTGTATCTCCAGCCACCAGGGCCCTGGGACCCCTACCTTATTATACTTGTCTGTGTTCGGCTTCCCCACTGGGATGAAAGCTCAGAGGGCAAGGGGCTACCGTGCCTAGAAACTGGCCCCTAGAGACATCAGGGCCATGTGCACAGTAGGTGGTCAGCAAGGATTTGTCAGTTTCTTCTAAAATTGCTGGTCCGCCTACTTAATGACCCAGAGATGTCACTCCTAGTGGAATGCCTGACAGACTCGGTGCATATGTCCCCTAAGACCAGTACATGAATGCTCAGAGCGGAGTTATTCATAATAACCCCAGACTAGAAACAGCCCAAATGTCCATTGTGCAGGACACTCTGATGTGCTGCTCCGATCCTGCTTCAGGAATGAAGAACTTCCAGTGGCCGGAGTGCTACCCTCATGAGGTCAGCTGAGGTTCTTGTGCAAGTACCGTAGTCTGGCTCTCTCCCCGTCCAGTCCTATTTCCACAGGTGTTGACCCCAAGAACACCCGCTAATGAGTCCCGTCAGTAATCTTTGTCTCAGGGGAATCCAGCCTCCCACACCCATCGACAGGAGAATGGAAATATACTGCCACGTAGTCACACCGTGGAAGATTTGTGGCAATAAAAATGAGCAAAATACTGTTAGCCACAACAACATGGTTAAACCTCAGTGATGAGATGTTGCCTTAAGAGAAGATCCAAAAAGGCCCCACTGTGTGCCTCCGCTTTTATGAAGTTTAAAAACAGGTGAAGTTAATCCGTGGTGTTAGAAATCAGGGTAGTGCTCAGCTTTGGGAATTACTGACTGGGAAGGGGTCCATAGGAGCCTCTGGGGTGCTGGAACCATCCTCTATCTTGATCGGGTGATATAAAGACATATGGAAAAATTCGTCCAGGTGGACCCTCAAATCGCATGTTAATTGTTCCTTAATTACATATTGGCTAAATTCCCTTCAAGCCCTAAAACTCTGATTCTGAGTAAGGTGATGAAAGACGGAGTAGCAGGGCGCCTGGGTGGCTCAGTGGGTTAAGCCTCTGCCTTCGGCTCAGGTCATGATCTCAGGGTCCTGGAATCGAGTCCCGCATCGGGCTCTCTGCTCAGCAGGGGGCCTGCTTCCCCCACCCCCGCTCTGCCGGCCTCTCTGTCTACTTGTGATCTCTCTCTGTCAAATAAATAAATAAAATCTTTAAAAAAAAAAAAAAAGAAAGAAAGAAAGACAGAGTAGCCACACTTCCTTAGAAAAATCTGCCCTAAAAAGCCAGAGGGCTTAGCTAGCACTGCCGCCTGGTGGGGAGAAACGGAACTGAGTCTGATACCCTGGAGGGAAATGGTTGGGGACCACACAAGCTCCCATCTGCCACCCTGGGCACTTGCCTTCCTTCCTCTCCACTCGATTCCTGCTGACGAGCCCCCCAACAACTCTGGGAGCCCACCAATCCTCTGGGTCAATAGCTAGACTCCTACCCTGGTCCTTGGGGTCCAGAAGTCTGGAGAGGGAGGCTAGGGTGTGCCAGCCAAGTAGCTAGCCCCTAGTTAGGTCTGTGCTGTTCTCTCCATCCTGCTGCCCTATCCAGATATTTCTGGGCCCTGATTCTGCCGTGGGCCTTCACTGCCCTGGGCTCTCTGGCTCTTGCCCTGTCAGCACCAGGGCACCCTTCATGGTGTGAGTGTGGAGCCCTTCAGAGAAGGGAGCCAGAGGAGGGAGTCACCCTAGGTGGCCAACTGGCTGCTCAGAGGTAAGAGAAAGGGGAAAGGGAGAGTTTTGGGTTTGGGGTTGGTTTCTTGTTTTCCTTCTCCCTGTGCCCCCCTTTACCCACACACATGTGGCTGGGAGTCTGTCCTGAAAGTTTGTGGCAGCTGCTCTTGGGGTGTCGTGTGTGTGTGTGTGTGTGTGCGTGCGTGTGTGTGTATGTGTGTGTGTGTCTGCGTTCAACAAAAAATTTATTGAGCACCTCCTATGTAGCAAGTACTCTACTAATTTCTGGGCAACCAGAGATTGAAGAAAACCCACTTCTTGTCCCTCAGTCAATTCAAGTATGCCCCGATACTTAGGTAAGTGCTATAAGAATACCAAACCGAGGCCTGGGAAAACCCAGGGCCTGTGCACTAGGGGCTTGTTATGCCCAGGGAATGGGCGAAGGTTTTGTGGAATAACAGATGTTAAAATTGATACCTGCAACACAATTAGGCCTTCAACAGCAAGAAAGGGAAAACAGGCGTTCCAGGAAGGAGGAACCGCATATGCACACACAGAAATGTTACAAATTACATTTGTGCCCAAAGCTATCTGGTTGTATCCGTTAAGATCAGGATTGCCTGTGTATAACAGAACATCCAAAAGAGCAGTGGCTTCAAGGAGATCTGTTCATTTCTTTTTCCACATAAAATAAGTTGAATGTAGGCAGTCCAGGGTAACCGTGACAGCTCTGTGGCCATAAGGAGCCCAGGGTTCTCTCTACTTTTCTGCTCCACCATTCTAGCACAGGCCTCCAGACTCACGGTTACTTTATGGACCAAAAGGGCTGCTGGAGCTCCAGCCAGCACATCAGTAATACAGGCAGCCAGAAGGAGACAGACCCAAAAGGGCATTCCTCTCAGCTAAGTCAACTCCCTCTAAGCCAACTCACTGGAAGGTTTATGTAACATTTTCATTGACATCTCATTGGCCTAAATTTTGTCATGTGGGCACAACTCGCTGCTAGGGAAGCTGAAAAATGTAGTCCTCATTGGGGGAGCTGCTAAAAGTCAGGGTTCTCTAGTGAAGGAAGAAAGAGAAAATGCATATTAGGTAGGCAGCAAGCCCTATCTAGCCCAGTGGTAGAGTGGAACACTGGTCCTCCAGAGCATGGACAGAGCTGGCAGCAAGGAACTCAGTCACAATGGCCATGCTCAGGAGGGTTGGACTTGATTCTGTAGAAAATAGGGAATAGCCGCAGGATTCGGAGCAGGAGCCTTGGGTCGGGGGCCTAGAACAATCTGCTTTGGGGAAAGATCCACCAGGCAGAGCAACACAGGATGGGGCACAGGTGCAGAGCACCAGGAGTGACGGGTTGGGGCAGCAAGGAGGCGGCAATGCAGGGCTGAGGAGTCAAGCCCTGGCGACAGTGGGGGGTGATGCCAGGTACCAGGGGAGGGTCCCACACCTGCTGAGAGCTAGTTTCGGAGGAATACAAATCTGGGAAGAGATCTGAGTCTAAGACGGCTGCAAGCCATCAGGTTGGAGGGCTCAAGGGCACCTGGGAATCCAAGCAGAAGATTAGGCAAGAGAACAGGGCTGGGCAGGCAGGTCGTACAGTGATGAATGAATGAGATCAATTGGGGGGGTGCCCAGGTGTTGAGCTGGAGGAATGGGATGGACCCTCCAGAGTTACTAGGCAGGAAGGACAATGGAATGGACAAGTGAATAAACTCGAGTCAGACAGAGCTGGGTTTGCCACTTAACAGCCATCCCCCTCTCCCAGACCAGCTGATTGCCCTTCCTAAGCCTCAGCTTTCTCATCTGCAAAGTGGGAACAAAGGGGCCCACCTCGAGGGCTGATGGGGTTGAATGTGTACCTGTTAGACAGGGGATTGCGCTTATTAGCAACCACCAGCCCTTACCATTGAAGGGGCAGCCTTCCCCTTATTGGAGGGGACATCAGTGCATTTCTTAGGGCTGTGGGAGTGCCCTACACTTTTCCTGCTGGAGGATGGATACCCTGGAGCCCTTTGTAGGCTCACTGGGGAATGAGTCACGAGCACTGTGCATCTCCAGAGCCCTGAGGACCTCTGACCCAGTCTGGCCAGGGCAGCCCCTGGCTCAACTACATGTCTGGACAGGAACATGAGCAGCTCAAGCTGGTGATTTGGGTGAGGAGTTACGTATTTGCTAGAAGGCAGTCTAGCAGGAGGTGAGGGCCAGCCACAGTCTCCACAGAGATGATTCTAGGTGGACTCAGCCCCTTTTTGGAAACTAAGAAAGACAATTGCTGGCACAGGGGGAGTCAAGACAGGGCACAGAATACCCCTTCCTTTCCAAGTGCACAGCCAGGAAGGTTCCCGGGGCCCCTCACTTCAGCTTGTCTCCCGTTGACCAAGCTTAATCATGTGGCCACATGCGGTGACAAGGTCTAGGAAATGTAACCTTTATTCTGGACAGTCCTGTGCTGAGCTAGAAACTGGGGCATGCCATTGCTATGAGAGAAGGAGAGAATGGCGATCGGAGGAAAGCGAGCAGCTACAGGGTGCAGGCAAAGAGAGAGAGGGTGGCAGCCAGAGGGCACCAGGTGAAGAAAGGGAGGCTTTGAGCATGAGAACCCCAGCACGCAGGTACAGAGACATGTGTGTGCTGCGCCCTCAGGAAAAAATCGACCCACTGACTTAGAACTGACAGTGAGTCTTGTCTTGGCTTAGGGCTCCCAGTGGGTGAAAAGATTCCTGGGAAAAATCAAGACTTAAAACCTGAAGTATTTGTGGAAGTAGCATCTAAATTTATGCTATCCGTGGGGCGAAGAGTTCCCAAGCTGAAAAATTAACACAAAATATATTCCCTTGCTGAGTCCTTGGAGCTGTTCGTACCAACAATTCAGAATAGATCTCTGAGGCCATTTTCACAAGCCGGGACACACTGGGCTCCCGCAGAACAAAACAGTCTCACTGAAGATGAGCTCACAAACACCAGTTACGAATCACACGAAGAAACCGCCTACTGTGAAGGAGAGCTGGCGAGTACGACAAACAGAAAAATCATTATTCCCAAGAATTTGGGATGACAGAACAAACTGAAAAGGATATCACATCAGGATGTTAAAATCATTATAAAGGGAGAAATAAAAATGATAGTAAAAGATTAGGATGCTTTGAAGAACAGATTGAATGGATGAAATTTTGCTAGAATGGAAGCAAGATTTGACTCTTTAGAGTCAAAAGGCACACTGCATCCTAGGTAGGGTAAATAAAAATAAATCCACATATAGACACTGCAGAACACCAAAGAGACAGTAAAAGCAATCAGAGGGAAAATATGGCTTACTTAAAAAGGAGCAATAATTATACTGATTGAAGACAATTTATCCACAATAGTAGAGATTATAAGAGAATCTTGTGCATAAATGTATAAATCTTAACAGCCATTGATTTGGGCATCGTTGTGTTTATTGCAGCATTATTTACGATAGCCAAGTGATGGATGCCATCCAAGTGTCCTTCAGTAGATGAATGGATAAAGAAGATGTGGGATATATACACAATGGAATATTACTCAGCCATAAAAAGAAATTTTTAAAATTTCTAAAATTTGCCATTTGCAACAACATGGATAGATCTAGAGGGTATAAAGCCAAGTGAAATAAGTCAGAGAAAGACAAATACCATATGACTTCACTCATATGTGGAATTTAAGAAACAAAACAAATGAACAAAGGAAAAAAGGGACAAACCAACAAACAGATTCTTTCTTTCCCCAAAAAAACAGACTCTTAACTATAGAAAACAAATGGGGAGTTACTGGAGGGGAGAAGGGTGGGGGTGATGGGGGAACTAGGTGAAGGGGATAAAGAACACACTTACCGTGAAGGGCACTGAGTAATGTATAGAATTGTTGAATCACTATATTCTACACCTGAAACGGATATAACACTATATGTTGATGATACTGGAATTAAATTTTTAAAAATTAAAAATAGAACAGAAAGGTCACTAATTTATACCACCACCACCACTAATAAACAATTTGAGATGTTAAAAATAAGGTGAAATAAAATAATAGATAACAATGCATGGAAAATGAGAGGTGGGTAATTGGAGTTGAAGCTTTTAAGAGCTTTGGCGTTACTGTGGAAGAGCAGAAAGACACTGATTAACTTTGTCCTTTGTTAAGTCAGATAGGCATGACAGAGCTGTAAATTAGCCTCTAAAAGAATAAAAATACAATACACACTATCCAAACCAGTATAGGGAAAAGGGGTGAGCATAAAGAAAATATGACCAATCTAACAGAAGGTGGCAAAAGGAGACAAGCAAAGCAAGAACATGGTAAATATAAGATAAATAAAAGAGCAAATTAAATAAAAATATATTCAGACATTCCGACCCAGAAATATTGGAAACATTTTTGTACTAAGCAGATACTAATCAAAAGCAAGATACTATAGCAGTTTTAACACTAGGCAAAATAGACTTTTAACTGCTAGGGGAAATATACATACCACTGTATGATGGTAGAAAGAGTAAGTCACCCATAGACTATAACAATCCTCAACCTGATTATACCAAATATCTTCAAAATATACATAGCAAAATATTTACAGAATACAAGGAAAAACCGGCACACCACAATCACAGTGGCAGATTTTAAACAAAGGGCTACCAACTGCAAGCTTCCTTTCCCAGAGTCCTAGAAGCTTTAAGATGACAATCTTTCCAGGATGCCTGGGTGGCTCAGTCGTTTAAACCACTGCCTTCGGCTCAGGTCATGATCCCAGGGTCCTGGGATTCAGCCCCGCATCATATAGGGCTTCTTGCTTGGCAGGGAGGCTGCTTCTCTCTCCCACCTCTGCCTGCCACTCTGCCTGCTTGTGCACGCACTCGCTCTCTCTCTCTCTCTGACAAATAAATAAATAAATAAAATCTTAAGGAAAAAAAAAGATGACAATCTTTCCTTCCACATAATCTAATCTAATTTTAGACGTAATTCCTTCAACTACCAGCATCTGTAAACTGAAGGAAGTCGTACACTTGTTAGGCAGCAGAAATGTGCAGAGCCAGATGTTCTTATTAAAACAGTCATTTTTCCAGGGAGAGGGGGGACCACCCGGGTGGCTCAGTTGGTTAAGCGTCTGCCTTTGACTCAGGTCAGGACCCGGGGTCCTGGAGTCAAGTCCCGCATCAGGGTCCTTGCTAAGCGGGGAACCTGCTCCTTCTCTTTCTAACCCTCCTCCCTACTTGTGCTCTCTATCAGATAAAGAAAGAAAATTCTTTTAAAAAATTTTTTAAAAACCTCAAATGTTCTCTTATCCAACCTCTGGTTTACAGAGAAGCCAAGGAGACAGGGCAAATGAGTTTTCCAGGGCCCTCTAGCTAGTGGGGCAACCGAGGTCCACCAGCACCTGCCCACTGACTTCATTCAGAATTACCTTGAATGTCATGTAACAAAAACCCAGGGATGGTGGCTTAACCACACAGGGGCTCCTTTTGCTCAAAGGACAACCAATCCTGCAGCGGTAGCCCAGGCTGGTATGGGAGCTCAAGCAGACCATCAAGGATCCAGCGTCCTCGCAGCCTCCTGTTCCGCTTCCTTGGCAAGCTGCTCTTTTCCTCATGGTTTCAAGATAGCTGCTTTACCCCATGGCACCTTCCAAGCAGGAAGGAAAAAGGAAGCGACAAAGAGGAAGACACAGGCCTGTGGCAGGAAGGTCAGACTCCTAGAAACCCCCAGCTGACTCCTTGCATCTCACTGACCAGCGGTAGGTAGGTCTCAAGGCTACCCCCAGCTGCAAGGGATGCTGAGGGTTGACTGACTGCTGTTTGCCAACCCCATTAAAATCAGGGTTCTGCCATGCACCCCACTAACAACCAATTAGCCTATATTCATGAACTGCCTACTGTTCCTAGGACCCTGGCTCAAGTCCTCACCTCTAGATCCTTCCAGATTTTCCCCCCTCACATTGCTCTCACCGCACCGTACTAAAGCTATTCACAGCTTTCCCTAGAAAGGAAATTGTCCGCTTTTAACAGTCAGGGACTATGGCAAGGTTGAAAGCACTGGCGGAATCCTCTGTGCCATACATATACAAAGTGGGTTTTGTGTTATTCATATCAGAATGTTTTGTGCCATCTCCCTCCCCCTCTCCATAGTGATTCTGTCTTTGCACACGTGTGTGTTCAGCACATGTGTGTTCTACTGTTCGATTCTCCTTCCTCCTCCTCCACCCCTCCAGTTTCTGCTGGGTGTGTGGGAGCTCAGGCACCCTCTGGCAAGCCTCTAGGTACCCAGGGATGCCCTCTCCAGGTGGAGATAAGCAGCCTGAAGGGAGTGAGACGCCCACATCCCACAGCAAGCCCTCTGAGGTCTGTCACAGGCGCTGTCCCAGCCTGGCAGCCTCTGTATGAAGACCTGGGATGCGGAGTGGGCTGTGGGAAGGGAGAGCCTAGGACAGACTAAGCCGGAGGGGGACCGGGGCGGCCCTGCCCACCCCTGGGACCAATGGCCGTGCTCTGCTCTGAGAAGAGGGTGGGATGCCCATGTCAGGCTGGTGACTCATGCGAGGCTGATTTGTCACACATTAACCCCACAGTCTTCACATCAACACTAAGGCAGGTATTTCCAGCTTACAGATAAAGAGAGTGAGGCCCAGAGGCTAAGTAACATATTGGGGGCCACACGGAAAGCTGCAGGACTGGGAGTTGATCGATCTGACCCTGAGCCTGTTCCCTCTCACTGAAGGTGGGTGCTGTGCCTCCAGCTTAAAGCCCCAGCGCGCCCTTTGGCCTCATCTCTGAGGGAGCAAGTGGCTGAAACAGCAGGGCTCAGACCAGAGGGAAGAGGAGGCGTCTGGTTGCTGCCCTCCCATCTATGGCTGCCTCCTCCCCCTCCACAGCCAGCAAGAGCAATTCTCCCATGGGCTCCCCACTTCAGGGCAGCCCCCTCAACTCCTCCATCTGGGGCCATTGAGAAAGCCTCCCAGAATGCACCAGGCCAAAACTGAGACCGGAAGCGCACCCTCTTCCCAATCCCCCTAGGCTTACTGGGAATCCAGAGCCTGCCCAGCTTTCTCCCCAGACCAGGGTGACCTTCATGTCCTTCCTGCCTTCTCCTGTGGCCCCAGAAGCTCCCCCTTCTTCCCTGTCTCTCTTCCTGCTGGCCCTCTGGCATGAGGGTGGCCCTGAGTTGTGTGCAGGGAGGGTGGGACAGATTGGGGTGGGATGGAATGCCAGGAAGCCTGAGCCCAAATCCTACCCTTCATCTGCTGATGCTTTCTCAGAGGAGGCATGACAAATTCAAATCAAGACAGAATTTAGGCTCTGGACCGAGAGTCCTCGGGTCCTTGTGGGCAACCCCTGATCATACAGGCTTTTATGAGGAAGCAGCAAATCATAAGAAAACCATCTCCTTGGGAGGACTTCCTTGGGACAGAAACTGCAGACTGATGCCAGTTCTGCCCTATCTCCATGTCAACATGGACAGAATGTACAACGGCATCCAAACCAGAATCCTAGATCCCCGCACCGAGCCTCAGCCAGCTACGTCGTCCCTCTGACGGGCAGAGACGGCCGCGGGGAGGGCAACCCCATGTCTAGGGCACAGATGGCTCCTCTTTCTAGGGCTTGCCTCGATCTAGAAAGGTATTGCTGTGCGCATTTAACAGATAAGGAAACTGAGGTTACTGAGGTTAGGTAACTCGACCAAGGTCACATATTTAGAAAGTGGTGGAACTTTTCAAAATACTAAGTTGGGGAAATGCTCACCATTTGTAGAGAAATTTTCGATAAGGCGTCAGGACACGGGTTTCCAGTTAACCCTCAGTTACCCAGAAAAATCAATTCCCCAGAATGTCCCTACATGTGCCTATGTGTTGTGCCTGCACGCATTTGGGTATCATGATTAACAGAGCTCTTGATAAACGGGCCAGACCACAGTGGGGAGAAATGTACAGAAATCAGCAACTGTATTCTCTGAATTCAGTGGTATGCTTCGAGCAGACTCCCAGATAAAAGGTAGCAAAACATAATCCTTTCAGAGCAACGGCAGGGAAACGGGGAGAAGCATCCACCACCATTCGAGGTGCAAGCATCCATCTGGGTCCTCTGTTTGGCCCCCTGGCTCTCACAAGCAGCTGACCCAGGGTTGGCAGGCCACCACCTCCCGGGTGTCGCTGGGATGCTGGAGCCTGGGCATGGAGAGTGCTCAACCACCAATCTGTGGTGTGGCCTTGATGGTAGCTTTCCCTCTCCAGAGCTTTGTTTCCCCGGCCATAAAATCAGGAGACTGCAAAATTTTTATGGAAAGGGCCAGATAGTGAATATTTTAGGCTTAAGGTCTATCACATATGCTTTTGGGGTGGTTTTATTGTTTGTTTTTGTTTTAGTTTCTTAAAAATTTTTTGAGTAATCTCTCTACCCAACATGCGGCTTGAACTAACGACCCTGAGATCAAGAGTCTCACACTCTTCTGACTGAGCGGGCCAGGCTCCCCATATATTCTTTCTTTCTTTTTTTAAACAACACTTTAACAATGTAAAACCGTATAAAAATGGAACCAGGAGGAGAAACTTCAGAGAATGTACCACAATAAGGCAGAACCACCTCTGCTCCCCTTCCTACCCTCAAGTTCTTATTCAGCTCCTTAAAATGGAGAGGCTCCCACCTTTCTCCCAGGAGCCAGGGTCTCCCTTCAGCCCTCAGGATTAATAGTCACCTCCCCATCCCGATCTAAACCATCTATAATACGGACATACTTCAATGTCACTATTAGCTGCTGCTCCAAGCCCCTAGAGTGGGCCCCACCACGGGGCCATTTTGGTGCCTTCCCCCCTGACCCCCTTCTCCTTCCCCTCCCTGCAATTTAGCAACACAGCAGGCTAATATGCGTGTTCTGATAGGCCGGCAGCCGTGACAGCCCCGCCCACTAGCCCTGCGGGGCAAGGGGTATATGTGCTTCTATGCCTCTGTGTCTTCCTCTGGTGCTCAGCCTACCCCGCACTCCCTGACCTTGGCCATGTCCTGTGCTTGTCCTTACTTAGTCTTGTCCTTGTGTCCTTGGTATGCATCCACGAGGCCCTCTACGCCGCTGCCGTCTGGCGTCTATAGGACCATGGGCATGAGCGCAACTGTGTTCCTGGCCCTGCCGGAGAGCTCACGGTGGTCCTGCTTACAGGGCAAATTTTGTGCTGAGGTGGTGAGCCGAGCAAAGGCGGGCAGGGCAACAGGCCCAAGCCAGGTGTTCTGGGGGCTCAGGAGGATGAACCATCAGCATCTCCTTTCCACACCTGTCCTAAGGTCAGAATGAACTTGAGTCCAGCAGGGTCCCTGAGCCAGAGACTTTCTGTGCGTGCAGAGGCTGGGGAATTGAGTGGGGGTCTGGAAGTAATCGGAATCCACAGGCTGGATGAGGGGGGTCCGTAGGCCTCACTTGTTCCACTGACCCTGGCAGTCCAGCCTGAAAAGAAATGATTAACTACTCCATATAGATCAATGTTTCTCTCCTGGATAAGGGTAGTTCAAAAAACCTCGTTAACTTGGGCCTCACTGTGTGTGCTAGGATGCTGGTCAGAGGGCAAGCTCCACTGAGCTAAGGAGCCTGGAAGTGACCTTGAGGGAAGGGGGTCAGTGTCAGGGATGCTGAAGCTACTTGAGGGGTCTTTTTGAGTTGGTTTGAAGCTGGTCTCTACCGTGGGGACCCAGCCCTATTGGAAGAGTGGGTAGAGGGCCCAGGAGTGTCAATATGAGACTTTCAAGAAAAGTTATGAAGAGCTTCACACCTCTATCCCCAGGAGGGTGTGCAGGACCTTGAAAGCTGGTGGAGAGGGAACAGCAGAGGGAAGGGAAGGTGCAAACACAAAGAGGCATGAGGGGCTTGTTGAATGACCTGAGAAGGGCAGGCCCGGGGCAGGGCCTACTGGGGTAAGGAGACAAGTTTTCCTTCAGAACACCCAATCCTCTGGGCCGCCAGGAGGATCACTGACCGCCCTGGACGCCCCGCAGAGCCCTGGGACAGGAGGAAGCACCCTCCCCTGAGTCAGCCCTTTCTGCCTGGAGCCCTTCCCGGCCCCTTTTCTGGGGAAAAAAAAAAAGAACTATGTGGAAACAAGGGGCTTTCAGCAAGGCCCGAGGGGCCCGCGACGCTCAGGCCCAGGAGCTCCCTGCCTGGCAGTAATTTGGGCGCGAGAGAAATATTGGCGGCCTTGGCTAACCGAATTATTCTTTCGGTTTGAACCAGCTCCCCCCTTTTGACTCAGATCCGGCTGGGCAAGGAAAGCGTTTCCGAAACCCCCGCCCGGTCCTGCGAACCCAGAGGGCGGGGGTGCAGCACCGCGGCTCCGAGGAAGGCTCCGGCGGGAATCGTGAGCCTGGGGTCCCCTAGGCGGCGCCCCCTCCCGGCTCCCCCCGCCCCCGCGGCTCCGGGCACCGCCCGGCTGCGCCCCCTCCGGCGGCCTCTCCTCCGCTGGGCGCCCGCGGGGGCTCTGGACGACCCGGGGCTCGAGCCTGGTTCGCCGAGCACGTGCTTAAGGCACCAAAATAGAAAAAGAAAATGCTTGGAAAGAATTTGATATTTCCAAACGAGCATCGAAATCGCCTTACGGGAAAAGTCAGTCTTGTGGGACTTCTTGACACTCATTTAACCGTTCAGAGTTGTTTTTATTGCAAGTTACGCCAGGGGGTGGGCACAGTGATCTTTTTCAGGGTTTAGCCTCTACCCCCGCCCCCCATCCCCAGGGCCCTCGGGCCTCCGGGCCCCTCCAGCGGCACCCCGTGTCAAGTCTCTTCGAACCCCATGTCAAATCCCTGGGGCCACAGGGCCGCCCAGCTGTTATTTTGCAGAATTTCTCTCTCGCGGCTGCCCACCAGCAGTTCTGCTTATCACTCCTGCCACTGACTCACAGGGGAGGAGGGGATTTCTGAGCAGTTTCAAAACTTAACCAGAATATTAGGGGTTTCATGCAGCCCTTGTTTATTTTTTTTAAAAAGCCCCCAAAGCCAACAAAATATGACACACAGGAGCAGGAGGGAAGGCGGGGTGGACAGGGGCCTTCCAAGACTGAATGTCCTATATGCTCATTACAGCTGGACCTGGGATCCAGGTTTCCTGTCTCCCTTCCCAGAGCCCTGGCTCATACCGGGCCTTCTGCTTTGCTCTGGACTGTAGAGAAGAGTTGGCGTATATGGAGAGCTTCCTCCTGCCACACACAGTTCTAAGCCCTCTACAAGAAATAGCTTGTCTGGTGCATATAATCGCACTAGGAGGTGTGAGAGCTATTAGTACGCCATCCCCATTTTACAGATGTGGAAACCGAGCATGAAGGACTTCACTGACTTGGGGCACTTGTCTTAGGGAGAAAGATGCTCATTGGTTCCACCACTCCACTGAGGCACAGCCGGCTCAGCCACGGCAGGTCTGGGAGAGTGAGTGAGGCTACTGGGGGCCTGGAACCCCCCTGCCGCAGAGACCAGTGGATCAGGGGCTTGGGGATACTGAGATCCTGAAGGGATGGAGGATGTGCTGCTTTGAATGGCATCCAGGGCCCCAGATCCTGCTCATCACCACCAAGGGGCCACTGGGAAGGGAGACCCGGGGTGGGGGCTCTGATCCTAGCTGCCAGCCTGGGGCCAGAGGGACGGAGTGGCCACCAGACCTGCACGGTTACCCAGCCTTGAAACTCCAAAAAAAGGGAACGGCTGAAATATAGAATATCCTGCCCTTAAAAATTGGGAAGTGCTGGGGTACCTGGCTGGCTCGGTCAGTAGAACATGTGACTCTTGATCTCAGGGTTGTGAGTTCGAGCCCCACGTCAGTGCAGAGATTAGTTTAAAAAAAAAAATTAGGAAGTGCTGCCCTAGAGAAGGCCTAGAGGATATGTGGTAGGGTGGTGGGGGAAGGCAGTGGGAGGAGGTGGAAATGTATATCCTGCCCTTTCTCTCCCTCCCTTCCCCTCCTTCATCCCCCTTCTATGGATCTTCCTTGTGCACTACAGGACAGAGGAGGCAGTTGCAACAGCAAAACCCTGCAGGCCAGCCCCGAGGCACAGATGGGCAGCTAGGGAGAGGCAGGAGGGCTGGACAATCATCTGTCCCCTTTAGGGCGTCTGGGGAGGCCAGCATGGTGTCTCAGACGTGGGGAAGGAAGCCTCGGGGTCCGTGATCTCTCTAGTGAGTTGCAGTGGAGTGTGTATGCATTTGTGTTTCTGTGTGTGAGCTATGGGCTCTCTCATGTAGGATGTGTGTACAAATGCACAGGTGTGTGGACACAGGTTTGTACTCGTGCTCCCAGGCATGCAGAAGTGGAAAAGATGCACAGTGTATGGGGAGAATGTTGAGTTCTGGGTTGGCGAAGTGGGAAGGAAGGAGGGCCTGAGACAGGCAGGACCATTTGGACCTGGATTCTCCTTGGGCTCTCCTGGCCAGGCACTGTTTCAAACATTGTTGGGATGTCAGGAAGGGAGGGCAGGCCGCACCTGGGGCAGTCTCAGGATGGATAGTACTGAGATGATGATCTCAGAGGCCTGGCCTTCAAGCATGGGATGGAGTGTGGGGAGAGGTCCAGGGAGAGTAGGAAGCTTCTAAGAGATGTTGAGTTCTTGGAGCCAATGGGTCCCAGACGACTCCAAGCCTGGAAGCTTTCGTTTTGATGTTAGCGTTCATTGGGGGAGCAGGAATTAAGGCAGCCTGCCCCACCCCAAAGCCTAGGCTCAAAGAATTGAAGGGGTTAATGGAGCCTATTCGGGTTGGAGAGGAAATCATATACCTTACCGATAATTCCTCCTGGCATCTTGGCATCCTGGCTAGACCCTAAGACCTCACCAGAGACTTCAAGACTTTGAAGCTATTACCTGAAAACTTAGGAAACCTGATCAGGTTGGGCGGTGGGGGGTGTCTCAGGGCCCAGCCCAGATCTCCCCTGGGGGACACACAGGGAAAGATGCCTGTTGTGCTAAGAGGTAGGGGGGATGGTGGTGGAGGACGTGTGGTTATTTATTTACTTCTTTATTTTCTTCCACAGATGGAGAATTCACCCAGTCAGAGACTGTTTGCCTGTTAATATCACCAATAGCAGAATGGTCATTTGTTGAAGGCCTGTGTGACTTCTAACCTCACATTAACCTTGATGGGCGGAGGAGATGGCTAAACCCTGTGTTACACGTGGGAAAATTGAAAATTAGAGATGGTGAGTAATTCCTGCGAGCTCACCAGCAAGCAAGGCTCACAGAGGACTGGAAAGCAGACTGCCTGGGCCGCAGAGCCTGGGCGGTTCCTGTTCTAGTACCCAGGGCTGGGAGTGAGGGCAGCCTCCTGGGAACTTGTGAACCTGTGTATGCTTTCCCCTCGTCCTTTCGTTTGTTTAATTAATTAATTAATTTTAAAAGTGCCTAACTCATTGCCAAGAGTGAAAGTGTGTAAGGACCTTAGAGCTGGGCCTGGCCTGCCTCAAACTTCAGCGGCTCTGAGCTTCAGTTACTCTATGCCTCCTTGGGGGACCAGGGCAGGAAGCCAGTGGGAAGTCTCTGGGCCCCAGCGGCCTTACCTGGTGAGGATCCAGAGCGGGAAGACACCTGTGTCTGGTTCACAGCTGGGACTCAACTCCTGTGATTGGCCCTGGAGACGGCTCAGACAATAGCTTCTAGGGGTCAAGAGGCAACTTCTTGATCAGCTCCCTCTCCCAATTCATCATAATCCTGCCCTCAGGACGCCAAAAACTAAGCTGGTGGTCACACACCATCACCACCATCACCACCACCACCACCACCACCACCACCACCACCACCACCACCACCACCACCACCACCACCCCCCCCCCCAACGCCGGAAAACTTTCCCGCCCGTTTAAGGGAACTCGGCACCTTCCGTGAGAGTGGAGACCCTCCCCCCACACCCGCCCCTTTTCCTCTCTCCGTGTCCCCAGGCCAGTCCCCAACCCTTGATTCCAACAGTAGACCTGCAGCTGACGAGATATGGATTCTAAATCCAGGAGGAAGTGGGGGACACTGAAGAAAAGAGTATCCTAGCCCCCCCACCGTGTAGTCCCCCCACCATTCACCTTGCAGGGCTGCCCCGGAGAGGGACATGGATTCTTCCAACAGGGGGCAGCCCCAAACTTTCCCCGAAGCACTTACCAACTCGTAAACCGAGGCCTGGCGGGGCGCTCCCCACCACCCCCAACTCCCACCCGCACGCCCCTCACTAGCTGGCCACCCGCCAGAGCCCAGGGTCCAGCTGTCAGGACCCTGGCATCCAGTCCCCGCCCCCGGGCAGGGCCGAGCAGCAGAGGAGCGCCAGCCGCGCCCCCTCCTGGCTGCGCTCCCGGCCGGGCCTCTGGAGCCTGCCTCTCCCCCTCTGATGTAAACTGATATTTTAATTCTCTTACAAGGAATGGTGTTTAGAGAAATGACTTAACCGGATTACTCATCGTCTATAATGACTTGGCCTGGCTCCGAGGCTATTCCTAGACATGACGCTTGAGGCTTTGATTCTTTCTCTCTTTTCTTTTGCTACTTTTTTTTTTTTTTTTTTTAATACCAAGAAATTACAGCCTTGTGCCCGCGGCGGCCCCGCCCCTACACGCTCCTCGCACGGCATCCTGGGAGATGTAGTTCTCTCTCCCGCAGCCCTCCGCTCCACATCCCTGGCTTCCCTTATCTCCTCTAAGTGCAAGACAGCGGCGGGGTCCGGCTTGGGAACCTGTCTATGATAAGGAACCCTACAGCAGAAACCCCTGTTGTGCGGTGATTGGGAAAGTCGCTTAACCTGTACATGCTTTGGTTTACTCCTCTGTCAAATGGGAGACAGTCATACAACACAGGGTTGAAGGGACAGTGGGATTTTATTTTTAAGAGGTTGCACAGGCCCCACTTTTCAAGAAGTCTGTCCTGTGCTTATGTATTGACCTCCAGTCTACTTACCACTTTGTATTACAAAGTGACACAGAGAACCAGGCTTTAGTTATTTCGTCCCTGGGGCTTAATAGGGTCCTGGCACACAGTCGGCTTTTCCTTACTCCTTACTGTTTGCTGACGAGCCTCTGAACTTATCCAGCATGAACTCTCTGCTCTTTAACGCCCTCGGCTGTAATATGGAGATAAATACAGTGTCCACATCACAGGGAAAATGACATCATGGAGGTAAGATGTTTGGCATAACATCTCATAAACACTAGTCTAAAGCATTGCCCCCTCCTAGTGCCAGGCTGTGGCTCAGAAGCTGTGTGAAGAAGGGATGGCTAATTCCCCGCAGCCTGTGAGGTTGACAAGGGTACATCTTCTGATCCAAAGGATCAGGGCTTTGTTCTGCTTGTGGTTATGGCCTCAGTGTCTAGCCCAGTGCTGGTTAGGAGTCCGACCAACTGTTGGATGAATGAGTAAATCAAAGACTACCACCGGTTTCCACAGGAGGAAGCTAAGCCTCCAACAGGTCAAGTGACTTGCCCAAGGCCACATAAAGGCTGTCTATGGAGGTATCCAAACCCCCATTTTTTCTCTTTGTCATTCCCCTCCCTTCCAACACAAGGGAATCGGCTTTCACCCTTCAGGCTCAGGAAGGGCAGGCGGAATCTCAGGTTTCCACCCTGTGAGGCCCTTGGTGGGGTGGAGGAGCTCCCAGTCCAGGCCTGGCCCCACAAAGAAAGTTGTTCCCGATTCAGCTGAAGGACAGGGCTAAGGGGTGGGGGTGTAGTGGGGAGTCAGAGGGAACAAGCAGCTGGATGTGCACATGGCTCCCTGGGTGGACAGAGCTGGGGAAGCTGGTTTTCACGTGCCCTGGGGGAAAGTGGCCAAAACTCTTCCGGCTGGAAGTTGGGCCCTTGGCGATCTCAATCTTGGCTCGATCCCTGTCCCAGCACCACACCTCCTCACTCCCTCACCCCCAGCAGGTCCCCAAAGGCTGAAAGCTATTCTTGGCTTTTTCTAAAAGAGGCATTTGAAGGCATGAGCCAATTTTTTCCATTCCTGAGCTTGGGTATCATCTATTTTGGGCGTTTGTTGTTTTCCATGAGTTGCAATGCCACTGTGAAGCCGGCCTTTCCTGGACAGCTAGCACGAGGGAGCAAGGCAGGAGCAAGGCGGGGCCAGCAGTTAAAAATACTGTTAAAAATACTTCCCGCTTCATTTCTTCTTTGAAAACAAAGCCCTGGGGGCCTTTTGCAACTGCTGAGCCTGGGAACAGAGCTTCCCAGGGCAAGAACTGGCAGTGCGTTGTTTTCTGAGTGAGCTGTACGGGTTCATGTGGGTCCCAGAAGAAGCAACACTGGCGTGCTGTGTGACCTTGTGCAACGCACTTAACATCTCTGGGCCTGGTGGCTGCCTCTCTAAAATGAGGCCAGGAGGACAGATCTTGAATGGGCCCTCCAGCTTGGAGAGCTCCAGGATGAGAAGAACCTCCACGGCCAGGTTTTCTTCCAAGAACCGGGCCAGCAAAGGGTCCTGGGAGTTAGGAGTTAGGAGAAGGCAGCTTTTAGCTTTAGCTCAGTCTCTGGGAACATTTTGTGGGCTTTGGGCCCTGAAAGTGTTCTAAGGTGGTCCTGAATGTTCTCAGAGGACTCATGTAATCGAAAAAAAGATTAAACGCCATCAAAGAGGGAGTTAAATAAAGACACTGTGGTAGATTCACACCAAAGCATGCAGCCCAGGAGTTAGGAGACAGGCAGATCTGTGTTCTGACATGGAGAGATCTCCGAAGTCTATTGTTGGATAAAAAAGCAAGACTGGAACAGTTAGAGTTGTATCATCTGTTTAAAAACACCCATAAAACAAAGCTAAATATTTTTCTACATCGTGGATACATATATTTATGAAAATGCATAGGGAAGGTTCTGGAAGATTTTACCCAATTTGATAGTCCTTATCTCTGGGGCCAGGAGGGAAATGATTTTTGGAGTGGTGTCAGAGAGGAGCGATTTCTTTGTAATGTTTTGCAGGAAGAATGCATTTATTAGTGGGTTTATTTGTTTGCTTGTGTGTTTTTGACGCACAGAGAGACATCAAGAAATTGAGGAGCTAGGTGACTTCTCTCAGGTTGTCCTGGGCTGGGAGCCTATCGTCAGAGCGTGCAGGGGGATGGGGGCTGTGGGTGGAACATGGAGGTGTGTGACATAGAGGCTTGAGCAATAGAAGTGTTTATGCTTTTAGGGAGGCAAATGGAGATGTTGTTCCGCTGCAAGATTTATTGGCCATTGTAAATTACATTCTATAGCAAACAGTTGCCTCGGGAGGCAATTAAATTTAGATCATATTGTTCTCAGGTTGGCAGAGGCAGGTGTTGACTTGCTGAGGCTTTGCACAACAGCCACTGTCTGTAAGAGTGTGGTCGGCTGCCTGGATGGCAGAATAACCGTATTCCTTGGTGGGATGAGCTGCTGATTTGTAAAGTAGTGAGTTTCTTGTCAGAGGGGGGTCTCCAATACAGGAGGGAGGATTTGCCTATGACTGTGACCCTGAGGGGAGCAGCCAGGTCTCTATCCCAAACCTTAGGCAATCAATCCTTATGGAATGGGTGAAAGTGGGACTAAACGGGCCATTCAGCTTCCTGATGGCACTGTACTGCCTTGTCAGCCACCCCACCACAGCCTCAGCTATCCTGGAGCGTTTGGAAACGGGGAAGTGGAGCACACTAGCACAGTCACCCTGATAACAGTTGTCCCGGGTAGTCACTAAATATTGTCGATGATGCATTTGTTCCTAAATCTACGGGCACTGGCTCTTACAAACCACCCCACTATGAGGGAGATAAGAGAGCTTACAGTGTTGTCAGCTCTCAGATGACAGAGATCTTCCATCCCAGGGTCTAACCAACTTGCCACCCTGGTCCATTTGTTTAGGATGACAGGTAGGCAGGAATGGGTACAAAAAAGTTTGGTGTGCCTGGGTCATGAAGGTTGCTCAGCCACCTGAATTTTGAGTCTGCACCTCACTCCTGGATTCCAGGACTCAGTTCAAGCTCCTTGTGGACGTCTTACTGGCCCATCACTTCCTCACTAGCGCTATGTCTTCCCTTTATGCTCTCTCCTCCTCAGGCTGTAGTCCCTGACTCTGTTAATGGTGCTCCCAAGGAATGGCTAAGGGAGATGATTAAGGAGGTCTTTCTGGAGCCCCAGGGCCTGGATTTAGCTCAGGCTCTGCCACTTACCACTTGTATCACTTGAGCCAACTAACCTCCAAGAGCCTCAGTTTTATCCTACAAAATGGGGACAGTGATGGCGGGAAATACCGAGAGTTGTTGTATTAGAACTAATCAACAAAAAATATGGTGAGTGCCAACTATGAGTTAGCAACAGGGTTCAAGTCCTAGCTAGTCAAATGTTGAGAACACAGCCTCTTTTTTCTTCAAATTGTGGTAAAATATACATAACATAAAATTTACCATTGTAATCATTTTTAAGTGTACATTTCAGTGGCATTAAGTACATTCAGGCCACCATCCATTGCTACTTTTTCACCTTGTAAAACTGAAACTCTGTATTTATTAAACAACTCCCCATTCCTCTCCCACCCACCGCCCCCGCAGCCCTAGGCAACCACCGTTCTACTATGTGTCTCTATGAATTGTTCTCTAAGTGCCTCACCTAAGTGGACTATAACAGCATCGTTCCTTTTGTGTCTGGCTTATTTCACTGAGCATAATGTCATCGAGGTTCATCCATGTAGCATGTGTCAGAATTTGCTTCCTTTTCAAGACTGAATGATACTCCATTAATGGACATAACACACTTCATCCATTCATCTGTTCACGTCCATGGTTGTTCCCACCTTTTGGCTGTTGTGAATGATGCTGTGAGATCTTGGGCTCTCCAAGGCGAGCCTCAATTTAGCGTGGCTAACTAACTCCTCCCTTTGGTGGAAACTGCCGCAGCAGGCTTAGCAGCTCCTTGGGTGCCCACCTCACCCTTGCCTCACCCTCTGCTCCCCAAGCAGGGGTCATGCCCCCTCATTGGAATGCTTTGTAGCTGCCAGTCTCTGTCCTTGCGACATCTATGGACATTGGCCACAGTGGGCAGGCTTCCAGCCCCAGGTGTTTCTGGGACCCCACAGAACTTTGACCAAAGGACTCCATAGTTTGGGCTAGCCTTGTTTAGTTAACACCAACCACCTCTACTTCCATGTTGGTCAGGGTGGGAGTTGGAAAATACCCATGACCCAGTTCAACTCAAAGTCAGAAGCACTTTGCTCACCCCACTCAGCCCCAGTGCCCTATTGAAGAGCAAGGAGGAATTTTCCAAGACTAGTTTTGCCCCTTAAGGCACAGGCAGCAGTGATTCCGGGGTGTCCTGCCTCAGGCCCTGTAGCCAAAGAGCCTCTTTCAGATACCTGGGTCTCTGAGCCTGGGGAGACGGAAAGCGCACTACAACTCCCAGAGGCCCCCGGGCTCGGGGGCGGCCCCCGCCCCCTCGCGGAAAAATTGGGCCCACCAACCGGAGCCCTGAGTGAGGCGGGGGCGGTGCCCGGGCGGGGCGGGGCGGGGTGGGGCGGGACTGGGCCGCGGGGAGGCGGCAGGCTTGCGGCGCCGCGGGCCAGTTGCGCGGAGAGCGCGGGGTCGGAGAGCCGGTCGTGCCGGGGCCCTCGGGCGGGCGCCGACGGACCTCGCCGGGCCATGGGTAAGCGGCTCCGTGGCCTGTCCTGGGACGGGGCTGGCGGCCCCGTGGAGGGGGGCGAGATTGCCCTGCCAGATCCCCTTCAGGCCCTCGTGGCCGTCGGGGCCGCTAGAAGGGGCGAAGCGGGACTGGCGTGGGGGTGGGTGGGAAGTGGACTCCCAGTCCAGGGCGCCGGCGACCTAACTCGGCCTGGGGCGCCAGCGCCCTCCGCCCTGCTCAGGAGAGGGTGAGGCTGGGTGTCGGCGCACACTCTTCGAAAAAAGGAAAGACAAAAAGTTTTGGCGGCCAGGGGCTTCCCGGACGTTTATCTCGAAACTCTTTTCGTCGTCTTTTGGCTGAAATTTACCAAGTCCTGTACGGTTCTGTCATCCCACTTCCTGCTGTGGTTTCAATCTCGAGCTGGTCTCAGCTAATTTGTTGTGACAGGCTGTCCGCAGCAGTTTCTCTGCCTCCCAGCCCCCATTTGCCCCCCCCCCCCCCCGCCCCGTCACATCCCCGCGGTTCTCAGAACTCGCCGGCGCGGCCGAGAAGAGGCACCGGGGTCCCAGGGCGCGCGCTGGGCGCTTTCCACTGCGGCCGCCGTTTCCTGAAAGTGACTCTGCGCGGGTTTTGAAGAACTTGCTCAATGCACTTTGAAGAATCAACTGTTCCTCTTTCAGTAGAGGGGTGTTCTGATCCCTCGGCGGTTACCGGCTTCCCGCCCCCTACCCTTTCTCTTTCTCTTTTCTCTTCCCTTTTCTCTTTTCCTCTCCATTCTCTCTTATTCTTGTCCCTGTCCATCTTCTTCTGCCCGCCGGCAGTAGCTTCCCTCTTTGCTGTTGTCTTCTTTCTTGCGTTTTTCTTCTCTTTCCTCCGGTCTCCAGATGGGACAGGGTGGCAGCCCCGGGAGCGATGGGGGCTGAGAGTTGAAGCTCAGGCTGCGAACGTGCGAGGAGAGATGTTTGGCTTCGCGCTCTGGCGGAGCTGCGGAGTGGCCGCATCTCGGTCCCTCCCACAGAGTGTCCCGGGGGCGCCTTCAAACGGGGTTCAAGTCCCCCCAGCCCCGGTGACGTTGAGCGGGGGCGGGTGGTGGAGCCTTCCAGGCGCCGGACTGCGAGGGCTCATGGTGCAGGTCTGGGGTCACTGCGCTGGCCAGGCCCAGCGGCCCTTTGTTTGCCCGGTGGTTAGCCAGCTGGGAGGAGTGTGCGGGGCCGAGGGGAGGCCAACAGGTGCTTCTCGCCCCCTCCGAAGGACCACTTTTGGGGGCGTCAGCATCTCTGCGCCCAGATGCCTGCCGGGGCAAAGGAGGAATGGGAGATAGTGGCTAGAGAGTTTGCCGCACTCCCCACCCTGCCCCACCGAGTTCCAGACTCCACTGGAACCCTGGGCACCCACCTGGGGCTAGAACTCTGGAGTGGCAGAGGAGAGGTAGAAAGGACCTCAGAAGATCAGGCCCTCTTTCTTTGACATCCAGTCAGAAAAACTGAGGCTTAGAGTGAGGTCTGGAGAGGCAGTCCTCCAACACCTCTCCCCTCCCTCTTGCCTTCCTGTTACATGGTGGTAAACTGACCAAGTACTGCCCACACCCCCTGTTAGGCCCCTGGGGTCTCTGAGTGGGGGGTGGGGGGTGGAAAAGCAATAGGCCATGGAGTGCCCCAGGCAGGAGTTAGGCAGCCTTCCTCCCATCCTGGCCATGTCTCTACTCTTGGGCCATGTCTCGGACAAGTCATAGAGTCTGGTTTCTCCATAGGTGGAATGGGAACACGAAATATAGTTCATGGGGACATAGGAAACCATCCTTAGGAGGAACTGTTACTATTATCAGCTACCTCCCAGGCCTGGAGAGGCACGACAGTGAGGAGTCAGCCTAGTCCCGAATAGGGTCTTTAAGGACATACCAGAGCTGGCAAAAGGGGGACAGGCATCCCAGTGGGGTTAGGAGTTGGTAGTCTTATATTTGGAGCCCTCGTGTCCCCTGCCTTTCTATATGTTTCTCTCAAGACTGTCATCTTGGCTCCTCTGCTCTCAAACCCTGTTTCCCCCAGGCCCTGGCTGAGACACTGAGGCAGAGCCGGGCAGAAGCTGTACTCTGTGCCTTCAGGGTTCCTGTGTCCAGCTCAGCTATCCTCAGTGCTGGCTGGAGCACAGCCCTTGGCAGTTCCTCCCTCCCCACACTGCCCACTGGTGAGAGCTCCGCACCGAGACTCCGCCAGGCAGCCGGCTTCTGGGCCACGGAGTGGACGGGCTGCCTCAAAGGCCGTCTTTGTTTTAGCTCCAGCTCAAACTAAGAGAAACTTAAGCCAACAACCTCGGGTGAGGTGGGGCGGTTTCTGCTGGTTGTTATTGAGACTCCTGTTACCATTATTGTTGTAATTGACGCAGTGCTCCCAGTGGGTGACTTTTCATGAAAGGAAGTGTTGCTTCCTTCCCATTACACCAAGGGTGAATGGGGCGGGGCAGGGCAGGCAGAGAGAGAGAGAAGAGAGAGGAGAGAGAGAGAGAGGAGATAGAGAGAGAGATATGGAGGGGGAAGAGGGAAGTGGGGGAGTATAAGAGAGAGGAGATATAGGTGGTAGGTGGTGGGGTCTGGCACTAGGTCTCTGAGACTGTATGGCCTTGAACTAGTCATAGCCCAAGCCCCTCTCTGCACCAGGAGCATCTGAGATCAAGTAGCTCATACTGCACCCCTGCGGCTGTTTATGGAGCACCTGCTCCCGGCCCCACAGTGCTCTGGACAGTGACACACAGAGGGGAGTGAGCAGGACACCCAGACCTCCGATCTCCCCGTGGGGGGTGTGTACACACAGTGGGGAGGTCTGTGTACACAAGCACACGCTTGGCTGTTGTTTGTGTGGGAAGCCTTGTTTCTCACTTTGTTCTGCTTAGAACATCAGATGCTTGGGGGTCTGGCACACCCACGGTGCGGAAGGGGAAGCGGCAGCCCTGAAGTAGAGGCTGACTTGGTGGGAGGAGCTCCTCTCCGGAGTCAGAGACCCTTCCCCGTGCTTCTGTCCTGCTCCTGCCTGATTTTAGCTTGTCAGTAGAGGCAGACTCTTTTCAGCAGATTAACAGGAGTGATGAGATGGGAGATTGGGGACCCCCTGCTTCTGTTAAAAACCCTAGATCGCAGGGTTCGGAGCCCTGGGACAGATTGCTCTGGTTCTGAATCCCAGCTTTGTTACTAGGAAGCTGCATGACCTCAGGCGAGTTATTGAACCTCTGGGATCCTTGTGTGTTGTATCTGTAAAAAGGGGGAGATAGTATCCATTGGGTGTCTAGAGTCAGTGAAGCAATGTCCCAAAATGCCAGTCCAGGGCCCACCAGGAGCACTGGTTGGAGTTGGTGGAGTGTATATAGTGCGGAGAGAGAAGTAGGGAATCGCTCAAGAACAAGCAGCCTTCAGGAAGCAGCCTCCTTGGACTTAGTGACTTAAACCAACCTCTTCACTGCTGTGACTTTCGGACCTGGGGGTTTTAGTATATGTGTTGCTGAAGCGAGCACTCAGACCTGGGGGTTAAGCTTGACTTCAACACAGGCCATGGAGTTAAACAGAAATCAGGTTCGCAGTGCCAGAAGGGCCTTGGGCAATCGCCCTGCCCAGCACTCGGCCACCCCTACTCACTGCCCAGTGAGGCACTGGGTCACCAGGGGCCAGGGGCTCCTATCCTGGCCCAACCAGCAGCCCCTGTCCTCTTTCCAGCAGTGACAGGAGGGAATAGTGGTGGCTGTAGAGCGAAGTTCTACTGTAGGTTACCAAAGCTTTTCTCACACTATTATCTAGCTGCCCAAAACCTGAGGAATAAGCTTAATGGGAAACACAGGACCTTTAAGCTGGAATATCTGAGGACAGCAGGGGGAAGCCTGAATCTGGGAGACCTGCGGTCCTGAAGATGCTGCATTGGAAAGGTGTTACTGCTCTTCAAAGTGATTGCTAAATTTAAATGCAATTCAACCAAAACCCCAGTGGCTTGTTTTCTTTTTTAAAGGAATGTGATAAAACTATCCTGAAGTTCAGAAAAAAATGATTTAAAAAGACTAATGATGGGGGACTTGCCCTCTGGATAGTAAGCTGTTTTACAATTAAAACAGTGTGCACCAGTGCCGGCATGCCACAGTAAATGAAATAGAACAGAAAAGTCCAGAAACAGTTTCAGATGTGTTCCTTCTCAGCCTTTAGGTTACGGGGAGAGTAGCATTTCAGATCGCTGGGGGAAGGGCATCACTACGTCTGTATTGGGACCACCTAACCATTGCGGGGAAATAGGATTAGATCCCGATCTCACACCTTATAGGTCCCAGATGTGTTCAAAGGAAACATGAGATAATAATCACCATTATTGTCATTATTGCTTCCTGGGTGGAAAAAGCCATGTCTGAATGACAGTTCTTTGGCAAGCAGAGGTTTTCTTCTCGCAGAGTGGATCCACCTCCCCTTTACAATGGGGCATCTGAGGCTTTGTGGTGAGAGAGGGACAGGAACTCAGTGGCCCCTGGCAGCAGCAGTCATTCAGGAGCAAGTGGGACTGTCCTGCCTCTGCAGGCTGGATGTGGCTGGGAACCTAGGATTTCTGGTACCCAAGCCCCTTCCTTCCCCTGCAGAGCCTGGAGAGCAGCCCAGCCCTGTGTCAGCTGCACTGGATGGTGGGGGAGCTGGGAGCCTGGCAGGTAGACGGGGGACCAGTCTGTCACTTGTGGCAGGGGTCTCAGACTTAGTTTTCCTAGCAGACCCCTTTTCCAAATGAAGATTAGCAGGAACCCTGGTCTACACATGACTGGGGAAAGGAGGGTGTAGGGGAGCCAGGCACAGGACAGATGGCTTCCCAGAGAAAGAGGGGGCTCTCCCTCAGCTAAGGCTAGGCAGGTAGAGGCCCAGAAGGCCCTGCCAGGACAGAGAGCATTGCTAGCTAGCCTGGTTGGGAGAAAAGGGAGGCTGAGTTCATTTGGGGACTCAGCTGGACACAAAGATAAAGAGAGCATTTCCCTTTGTGGCTCTAGGCAAGAGCTCTGGTCCTTTCCTGTCTGGGGTTAAACAGCTCAGATTGGTGACCTCCTTTCCAGGTAACCCGAGTGCCTGACTCCAGGAGGTTTCCCTCAGTGTGGCCCAGCCAGAGCTCACCAACTCTGGAACCAGGCAGAAGGGACAGAGGTCCTCGGGCCCCGTGGCTCTCAAACTGGCTCACCCTTTGAGATCCTCAGGGAGCCTTAAACTCTGATGCTCCTCACAGAACCTTAAATCAGACTGGGGCGGGGGAGTAGGGGAACACAGTCATCAGAGTCTCAAAGCGCTCCCTCCTGATTCTAACGGGCCCTGGTCCTATCACCTTCGTCTTCGGAGGTCGAGGGCAGCGACTTGCCAGGGGCCCGGAGCAAGTGTGCAGGCAGGCTCCAGTGAGAAGCCGCAGTAACACCACAGGGAGGGACTCAGGATGGAGAGAGTCCTTTGATGCCGAGAAGCTGGACCAGCGGGAAAGAAGGCAGAGAGGGTGTGAAAACAGGCAGAGGGGGCAGGGGGAGCAAGAAGAAGAGCTGGTGGAAGCGGGTCCGCCACTGACGCGGGAGACTTCACCAATTGGAGGACAGTGAGCAAAGGACTCAAGGTCGTTCTCTCCCATTTCACAGAAGGGAAGACTGAGGCACAGAGTCACCCAAGAACGCAGTAGGAAAGGGATCAGCCTGCTGGGCGGGGGTGGGGGGGTTCAGTTGTTAACACCCTGTTGTTTTGGGATATTGATCATGCCTCGATTGATCAGAAGCCAGCCTGAGAGGAAGGCCGATTGTCTTTCTTTGTGACAAGCCTTGGCGTGGGTTTCTCCCCCAGGCTTATTTGGACTCTTCATCAAGGCTCCACAGATCCTGGTGGTAGCGACAGCAGCCACAGTGGCGGCCAGGCCACTTGGGTTGGTGCTCAGAGAGACCTCGTTTTGAGCCCGGGTCTCCTCGGGAGACAGGCGACTTGGCCTCTCTGGCTTCAGAAGAAGAAAACATACGTGCGGAGCCAGGGACCCACACGGCATGAGTGAAGTGTCACCCGCCAGTTCTGGCCACGTGGGTCACACGGGTCTGGGTTTATTGTTAGGAGACTCTCTCTCTAGGACCAGAGGGGACTGTCACAGGTGCCCAGCAGGAGGGATTTCCCGAGTGGGAGCAAACCCAGAGAATGGGATAGCTCACAGTAGGCTAACAAAAAGGAAAGGCGAGTTAGAAGGAAAGAAAGGGTGATCTAACGACCTGGGCTCCTGAGCGCAGGTGCCCTGCGACCTGTCAGCGGGCCCGAGGCCGGTTCCAGCATTCCAGGGGTTTCTGGAAGTTTCTGCAGCTATCAGCTCATGGCTGCCCTTAGTAAAATCCAGCCCCACCCCGGTGCAGGTTGTTGTGAGACTCGGGCCTGCTCCCTGAAACCTGGCACCCAAACTGTGCGGGGTACGGGGGGGGGCGGGCGCTCACTGAACCTTCAGAAAGCCCGACGGGTGGTGGGCAGTGGGTCCCGGTGGCTGCAAATCGCCACAAGGGTCACGAGAAGCAGGAGCGCCGTGCTTGGCTGGGGGCTGAGGAAGGCCGCCCAGAGGAAGTGGCTTGTCGGGTGAGACCTGGAGGGTTACCAGACCCTTGCAGGTGAGAGGAGCAAGTTTCCTAATTAGGGGCACTTAGGACTCTGCAGGTGTGCGCGAAAAGGTCCGATGTTTCATAAACAGAAGCCTCTAGTCTTCTGATTCCTCCTGGAGGATCCAGCACCCACCGTGGTGCTTCTGGACTCCCAAATGTGGGTGCCTCAGCAACTTCCCAGCTCGCCCACGGGGCTGTGGAAACTCCGCCTGAGTGTGGGGTGGCTTTTGAGACAGGATTTCCCTGAGCGCCGCAGCCCCAACCTTACCCTCCTCTGACTTGCCTCCGGGGTGGTTTAGGTGGTCTTTTCTTCAAAGATATGAGGGGCTGGCTGGAACAGAGGAGGGAACAGCAGCAGGCGTGGGGCCCAGTTGGGGGTAAGCCAAGCAGCGTGGGCCGCCAGGGTGACCCCACAGGCACGTGCGGAGAGCCCGCCTGCGTGCAGTCAGGGCCCAGGGGGCAGAGGACACACGGCTTCCCACCTGCCGGGCTCAGTGGGGGTGGGAGGACCTGCCGTCTCTCCTGGAGGACCGCTCCTCACTGCCTGCTCTTCAGTCTGTGCCTCAAGTGCTCTCTCCCCCTCCCCTCTGCTTCTCTCCTTGCAGCACCTCCTGTCAAAGGGAAGAAGAAACAGTCAGAGGAGGGTGAATCCCTTGACCCATCTGTGTCCCCTCAACCCTGTGGTGAGCAGAGCAGGAGCCAGAGCCCCGTCCATCTGGAGGTGAGTTGGGGGGTGACCCCTGGGGAACCTCTTCCCTGCCCTCTCCCTCCGCTGTGCACAGCCTCCCAGGTGAACCTGGGGACTCCCCAGGCTCTCAGGAGGGTGTATTCCCAACCCTCCAGCCGGCAGAGCCAGGAGCGGGGCCCGGCCCTGCGGTTTCCAGCCTCCATCAGGCGCTGTGGGAGCTGGGAGCCAGGGACACAGGACGCGCCCGTCACCCGTGGCAGGGGTTTCAGACTTAAAGTTGTCCTAGCAGAACCCTCTTAGCAAGTGATTTGCCCAGAACCCTGATGAGTAAAGCAGATAAAAGCACAGTTTTAGGACAGACCACACGTACACCCATGCCTCCCTCCAAGTTCACAGCGTGGATATCAAAGTCACTCAGTGAGACCACTGAGGCTGTTTTGGTGAGTGTGGTCTGAGAGGAAGCCACGGGGGACGTTGTGGAGCGCTGGCCTCAGCACCCACTCCTTCCGGCCTCTTGCTCTGGTGGCACAGTCTGGAGTGAAATCCCGATCCATGCGGAAGAGTAGTTGGAAACGTTAACGGCTCTTAACAGCTTGCATGGAAGAGTGGGTTCACGGGAAGAGCGGCCGCAAGAGGGCCTTCCTTCTGAGGCCTGCACCAGACCAGCTCTCGGGATCCCCAGTACGTTACAGTTTCTTAGGTGACGCGTGAGTTCGTGATCCATTTATCAGAGGTCAGAAACACTGCCGTGGTGCTTGAGCATCTTGGGAACGCACAGCTCTCTGGACTGTTTCCCGCCCAGATGATTTACCTGCTTCTGGTGTTTGGGGCATCCCCATCCAGGACCTGGGAGCTGTCTGTTCTCCAAGCCCCGAGCCCCAGCCCAACCGTACCCTTCTGCCCTGAGCCACCAACAAATGAAAAGCCTCAGCAGAAATTGTCCCTCTGGAAGCAGAAACCGACAGTCTGGTGCACCTGACAGAGGGCTGTCAGGAACCCAGGACAGGGCTTCGCCAGCAGACCGGCGGCTCAGAGAGGCAGGCCGCCACGGCAAAGGCTCGGTGGACACAGGACCCTGCAGTGCCAGAAAACACCAGGCACTTCATTCCTTTGGCTTTGACCACAGAGGTCCCCAGGAGCCTGCCACCAGGAGCTCACAGTCTGGTAGAGGAGCCGAGATGCAGACAGAACAAATCTAGAGCACGACAGAAAAGTGGTCTGTGCCTAGAGAGCCTGGAGAAGCTGCAGGGCTGCTCCTCTGGCCGTCTCTGGAGCCCCGCCCCTGTGGACTGTGACCCGGGGTCCTGGGCACTAACAGCTGACAGACGCACCTTTCTGATGCCAGAAACAGACGCTCTAGCCCAGAGCTGTGAGCTGGGCACCTGGGGGCCTGCTTCCTCCTGCAGGAGCCTGGGGTTGGGGGCCACACCACTCCTTCCTCCCCAGCAGCTGGTGGTTCCGCCTATCCCCAGCCACCCACCAACTGGGGGCTCATCCCAATGCCTCCTGTTCTTTCCAGGACTCCCCCGAGGCAGGCGGGGAGCGGGAGGAGGACCAGGAGCGGGAGGAGGAGCAGGCCTTCCTGGTCAGCCTCTACAAGTTCATGAAGGAGCGACACACGCCCATCGAGAGGGTGCCCCATCTCGGCTTCAAGCAGAGTGCGTCCCTGGGGTGCAGGCAGGGAGGGGGAGCCCGGTAGGGGATCCCATCCAGGCAGGGTGTCGGGCAGGCACCCCCACTCTGGGCAGCCCCGGGTGATGCCAGCCCACAGGGGTTGCACACAGAAAGGGCGCCCCCCTCCAGGAGCAGGGCTGCAGTGGGTGGGGCCAGATTTCTGTCCTCACCGGCCACCGGGCCCCCAGCACTCAGGGCCTGGCCCAGCCATCCATTGCATTGACCCTGTCTGGGTGTGTGCTGGTTTTGTGCCCACCTGACAGGCCCAGGGGAATGGGCCGCTGGCTACCCCTTCCTCCCATGGAGACTGACAGGGCCCTGCCCTCTCTCTTCTCCAGTTAACCTGTGGAAAATCTACAAAGCAGTGGAGAAGCTGGGGGCCTATGAGATGGTAAGGAGGGTACCTCTGAGTCCTCAGCATGTGGCATCCTGCACCCTGTCCCCCCGGACCCTTTGGGGACCTGAGGAGGAAGAGCCTGGTCTGGGGACAGAGCTGTCCTCATGGCCAGATAGGAGGAAGAGGCAGGGCCCCAAACCCTGCCCCTTCCGCAGCTGTCCCGCATGCTGTGGGGAAGAGGGCCTGCCTTGTCCTGGTACTTTGCTGCTCAAAGCAAGTTTTCCTGTCTTCCCATCTGTTCTGTCTTCTTCATGCAACCTCCCACCCGCACCCCACCCCCAGTGCCGGGAAAGTTGCTTGGCTGGCAGTCAGGTAGCGGGCCCTAGGGGGGAGAACTGGCTAGCGGCCAGGGGAGCCCCACTGCCCCATTGCCGCTGCTGGAGAAGCAGCTGCAAAACTGCAGTCCTTGCCCCCATCCCTGCCAAGCGGGGGTCTGGAGCTGCCAGGACGCCCCACTGCCAGGGGAGTGTGTGCCGGTCGTGGCCTCACGTGGTGCCCTTGCAGGTGACGGGCCGCCGCCTCTGGAAGAACGTGTACGACGAGCTGGGGGGCAGCCCGGGCAGCACGAGCGCGGCCACGTGCACACGCCGCCACTACGAGAGGTACGGCTGGCTGGAGACCCCGGCGGTGACCTTGGCTGGCACCATGGAGCGGGGCACAGCTGCAGCAGGGCGAGGAGTGGGGTGTGGTGTGGACACACCACGGACCGCCAGAGCAGTGTGCACTGTGCTCATCCCAGCCCAGATGAGGAAGACCATGGGCCCCAGGGGTTGACGGTGCGGGGAGGCCAGGGGGCCTAGACAGTGGGGGCAGTGTGGCATGGGCCGGCCTCCTGGTGGACACGCTGTCCTCCTCCTCAGGCTGGTGCTTCCATATGTGCGGCATCTGAAGGGGGAGGACGACAAGCCGCTGCCCCCTTCCAAGCCCAGGAAGCAGTACAAGATGGCCAAGGAGCCCCGGGGCGATGACGGGGCCCCTGAGAAGCTGAAGAAGGCCAAGGAGGAGAAACGGTTGGACCAGGTAAGCTCTGAGCCTGCCTCGGGCCTCACCATCCCTGCCCACATCATGGCTGCAGAGCTCCCTGCCCAGGAAACCCAGAACCTGCTCTGAAGGCAGATCTGTGGGGGATCATGTCTGGTCTGAACTCCAGTCTGCACCTCAGTCACCAGGCCCTGTGTCCTGATACCAGGCTGTGTCTGTTCAGAGGACAGAATACCTTTGGGAAACTTCTCACAAAGGTGCTGGAAGGGTGAACAGAGGCTCTTGGGTATGCCCCTAGCTGCCACGAGGTCCCCAGGTCACGATATTTGCCTCACACCTAACCCCGAGACATGGCCTTTTCTCCTTCTAGATGGTGCCCGGAAAGACAAAAACCGATGCCGTCCCTGACCTGGCACAGCTTCCCAGCCAGGAACCCCCCAGGGAGGGCCCAGAACAGCCAGGCCCGGCCCTGGGGCCCTCTTTACCGTTCACTGGTGCCAGCGGCTGCCCTGAGGCCTACAAGCGGCTCCTGTCCAGCTTCTACTGCAAAGGAACACATGGCATCATGTCACCACTGGCCAAAAAGAAACTCCTGGCCCAGGTGAGCAAGGCAGAGGCCTTGCAGTGCCAGGAGGAGGGCTGTCGCCATGGGGCCGGCAGCCCTAACAGGGACCCCCAGGCCTCCGCAGCTGTTCTCTTCTCGGAAAGTCCACAGCACCCAGGAAAGCCAGCTGAGAACTCCAGGCACCGGCTGAGCCCTCAGGAGGGATTACAGGCCCCTGGTGGCAACCTTAGGGAGGAGGCTCCGGCAGGTCCCCACCTGCCAGCCCCCATCTTCACTGGCTGTTTCCATGCCTACCCCACTGAGGTGCTGAAGCCTGTCAGCCAGCACCCTCGGGACTTCTTCCCCAGTTTTAAAGATGGGGTCCTCTTGGGGCCTCCTCGGAAAGAGGAGGGCCTGGCGGTCAAGGAGTCCCAGCTGGTATGGGGCGGGGATGCCAACCGCCCATCTGCATTCCAGAAAGGCAGCTCTAGGAAGGGCAGCCCCTACCCCAAGCCCAAAGCCTGCTGGGTGTCCCCCATGGCTAAGGTACCTGCTGAGAGCCCTGCTCCCCTCTCTGCCTTCCCTAGCAGCCCAGGCCTGAGCAACAAGCGTAGCCTGGAAGAAGAGGGGTTTTCCCCTGGTGGCAAAAAACTGCGGGCCGTGTCTCCCTTTCTTAAGGAGATGGATGCCAAGGAGTGTGGGGCCAAATCCGTGGGGTCTGGCTTGGCCGTATCCTGCCTGCTGGGCCCCACGCTGGGGCCTGCCCTTCCCGAGGCCTATAGGGGCAGCATGCTGCGTTGCCCGCTGAACTTTGCCGGCACCCCGGACCACTTAAAGGGCCAGGCCACACTCCCCTTCAGCCCCTTGGTCATCCCTGCCTTCCCGGCCCACTTCCTGGCCACGACAGCGCCCTCACCCATGGCCACGGGTCTGATGCACTTTCCCCCAGCATCCTTCGACAGCGCCTTCCGCCACAGACTTTGCCCGGCCTCGTCTGCATGGCACGTGCCTCCTGCCACAACCTACGCGGCACCCCACTTCTTCCATCTCAACACCAAGCTTTAGGTCGGAGGCCGCAGTGCTGCACTGTGCTGTGCAGGGTCTGAAAGGGCCTGAGCCAGGGAGCCTAGTCCCCAGGAGAGCTGGGCTGGAGCCTAGTCCCCGGGAGAGCTGGGCTGTGCCCAACGCAGGAATGCACCCTAGGGAGCCCGGTACCAAAGGGAGGCCGTGGGAAACCCGGGTTTGTCTCAAGGAAGCAGCCCGAGCGTGGGGCCCCGGTGGTTGGACGGGACTTGGGAGAAGACGGTGCCCAGCTGGCCGCTCCCGGCGAGGTTCCCAGAGTGGAAGCCAGGAAGGTGCTGCAGGGCTGAGGAGGGGGGAGCAGCTTGAGGTATCCAGGCTGCCATGGAAAAGCCAATAAAAGACCAGCGTGAATCTACCCAGTCCGAGGTGTGCGTGGTGCCACCCTTCCCAGGGGCAGGGGGGCTGGGGCGTGCTCATGGCTGGGGGAGCCGAGAGAGAGACCTACTAGCATCCACTCGGGTCTGAAATGCTCCCACCCGCACTGAAGAGCGGGACCCAAAGCAGAACTCAGCCTCCTGTTCGCACTTCAGCCGGTGGTGACGTTTGTCCTGTGCCTTCTATCCGCTTTCCCAGGAGTCTCCGGACAGCCGCCTGTTATCTGTCTCATTGTATAGGTGGGGATCTAAGTTCGGAGAGGGCTGGCCTCTTGCCTCATTCCTTCAGCAGGGAAGCGACAGAGCAGAGTTAGGCGCTTGGGTGTGACTCCACTATTCAGAGCTAAGCCACAGGACCCCGAACAGAACAGCAGGATGAGTCCCACAGCTGTTAGTCCCCCTGGGGGCCAAGGGTATAAGCGGGGAACCTGAATTGGTCTTGGTGATGGACTCACAGGGCTTGCCAGATCCTCCCAAAGCCCCCATCCCACTCCCCATCTCCTGCTGCACAGGGATGGACCAGGAGGTTCCCGATATGGGGGGTGGGTGGTGGGAGGGGGCGGGCAGGCACCCAGAGGGAAAGGGGAGTAAAGTGGCCAGGCTCTCAGGTTCTCAGCCACGGTTGCTCTGGGGGTTCAAACCCTGAAGCCTAATACCCTCCTTCCTAAAGGCTGTGTGTGGGGACCAGTGGGCCCTCCCATCTGTCTCAGTAGGAGGGAGGGTGGGAGGTCCCCTTTCCAAGGCTTTCCTCCCCTCCCCAGGCTGCCTGTTCTCAGAAGCCAGGGACAGCAGCCTGCCGAGCTTCACACATGTTACTGCAAAGGCAGTACTGGTCTTGGACCCAGTGGCAGGGGGGTAGGAGTAGGTGTGGGGTCAGGCCCTCAGCCGACAGCCTCAGACTGGTCAACGGTGGCCTCTGACATCCACCTTTGGAACTTGCCTTCCTTCTGGGATACTCAGGGACGCAGGCCATGGGAGGGGCAATCTATGTGATGAGACCCCCGGCACCCCTGCCCTGCACACTCAGTTAACAGAGGAGTAGGCTGAGGCCAGGGATGGGCTCTGTTTGCCCAGTGCCACCACTGAGTAGGACAGAACCTGGCCCAGGGCACACACAACATACCTAGCACCAGGAGGTTGGCTACCCAGCCCACCTATCCCATCCAGGCTCTTCTTGCTTCCAGCCTCCAATTCTGGAAGCTGCCTGTGGAGGGGGAGCTCAGATGGGCACAGACCAGAGAGCTGCCCTCCAAGTGGGGACCAGGGATGGGGTAGTTGGACGGTGGCAGTCACTGTTCTTGGCTCTGTGAGGGGCCTCTCAATTCCCCACCTTTCTCCTGGGCAATGTCGGATACCAGCCTGAGTAGCTACCCGACCTCCAGTCCTAAGCCCCCCGTTCCCACATGCACCCGCATGCTGCCCATCTCTTCAGGCTTCTGGAGTGGTGGACAATTGGGGTGGGAGGGCTGAATTCCCCTGCCACCCTCCCTGCAAGTGCCCTGGGCGCCGAGCTGCCAGGTAGGGGGTCAGATTCCCCTAGGGAAGGGGGAGGTAAGGGCTGCTTGTTGTGTGCAGGGTCCTGCCTGAGATGTGGCAGGGTCGCTGGGGGGCCCCTCCATCCACAAAGCCACAGCGGCCTCACTCTGGCACAGAGGTGGGAGGTGTGCGCCTGGCAGCCGAACGTGGGCACAGAAGGTTCAGCGCTGTGGTGGTGGTGCCCTCTGGTGGTTGCTCTGGGGACTACGCCTTTCCTTGCGAGGCGGCCACCGCCTGAGGTTGTGGGGCTGTGGCATTTAAGCTGTTGAGCATGGCAGGGAGGGCTTGCTTTGGCTGCGCGTGTACCAAAATCGGAATGAGGGCGGCGGTGGGTGGAGGCAACTCTGGAAGGGACACCCCCACAATCCCCGCCCCTTTGCCTGGTGACCGTTCAAGTAGAAGGCCATGTGTCAGGCACTTGACACACGGAGCTACTGTTCTAGCACGTGCCAGGCACTGTGTCAGTTGTTGGGAGGCACACCTCAGTGGACAGAACATCCAAGCCCCTGTCTTCATGTTGTTGACTTTCTACGGCGGGAAGAGAATAACTAAAATATGGAGGAGTTCAGCAAGAGGTAGGCAAACAGGGCTGGGAGTGGAGTGTACAATTTGTTTTTGTGGCAAAATATAACTTAGCATAACATTTACCATTTTCACCATTTTTAGGGGTACAACTCAGGGGCACTGACTGCGTTCATGGGGTCGGGCTGCCGTCACCACCACCCATGTCTGGGGTGCAGAGATTAAGCAGAGTGGCCAGGAGGTCTCAGTAGAAGGTAGCATCTTCTACAGAGAGAGCCATGCAGCTCCAGGGGCAGAAAGCAGAGGGGCCGGGGAGGATAAAGGCCTTGGGTGGGAGTGCGGCCAAGGAACTAGCAGACCTATGGGGTTGAAGCAGAGTGAGATGGGGGAGAGATGGTGGAGAGAGAGGTGCTGAAGCTGGATGTGTGGACCCTTCTGGGTCCCAGAGTAAGCTGGAGCAGAGGAGGGTCCTGGCCTCTGTGCTCACAAGAGGCCTGTGGTTTCTGGGTGGGACTCAGTGCTAGGGGGTGGGAAGTGGGGTGGGGAACCCATTTACAACACAGGCAGCAGGCGGGAACACAGGTCTGGAGGGGGGGCGGGGGGGGGGGGGAGTCACGGACGCTTCTGGCGAGTACTTCCTTTCTCAGGAGCTCGGGCATTAAGGGGTTAGAGGTCTGAGGAGGGAGAAGGGCAACCAGAGATCCCCAAGAGAGGGGGCAAGGCTGCACAGGGCAGGGTTGTGGGACTTCTGGAAAGCCCCATGTTCCCACCCAAAGAGGCTAGTGGCAGGAATTTCTGCAGGACTAGCTCAGCGAAGTGGTCTCTCTGCCACCTGGGGTCACTGGCTGTGGCCAAGGGAGTTGGAGTGGGGGGTGCTGGCTCCCACATGAGTGGACGATGCACCAGAGAATCTGTTGAGCAAGGGTGATCACGATGGGGGCGCCACAGAGTGGATGTTGGGGGGAGGAGTGAGGGAGGGACCCAGGACCCAGGATGGGACCAATGGATCATAGATCCTGGTGGCTTCTGAGGGGGGATGAGGGGGCAGCTAAAACTGTTGTATTGCCAGGTGGATTGGTGGGAACAATGCATGGGGTGGGGGGAGGGAGGGAGGGCGAGGAGGCCAGGCTGTGGGAAGCTTTGAAATCAGCCCAATAGCACAGCAGTGGTTTGGGGCAAGGCCTACCTCTGAGTTTTCAAGATCAAGATCAAGATCAAGAATGAGGATGGGGAGGAGGGACCGCAGCAAGGACCTGAGTCAAGGTCTCCAGGCATGATCTTCACAGTGGGGAGCCATGGGGTCTGGAAGCAGGGGTTCGCTGAGCACCCACAGGGGAGTGTGAAGTGTCCCATACTGGAGGGACCAGTAAGGGAGTATCTCAGGGTGAGCATCTCAGGGTGGGCATGGATGTGGCTGGCGGGGGAAGCCCCCCAGGGACGAGATTTCCATTTAAGCTCAAAACCAGAGCCTGCCTGCCAGAGAGGGGCCTGAAGATGTGTTTAGTTTGTTTGTCATTTAAATAAATGTTTTGTAACTAGTTGCCAGTGTTTAAAATTCAAGAGATTTCATATCAAATTTTGGATATTGAGCTTCTCTTTTAAAAAATCAGAATTTCTGGGGCGCCTGGGTGGCTCAGTGGGTTAAAGCCTCTGCCTTCGGCTCAGGTCATGATCCCAGGGTCCTGGGATTGAGCCCTGCAGTGGGCTCTCTGCTCAGTGGGGTCCCTGCTTCCTCCTCTCTCTCTCTGCCTGCCTCTCTGCCTACTTGTGATATCTGTCAAATAAATAAATAAAATCTTAAAAAAAAAGTCAGAATTTCTGGCCGCATGAGACCATTTCCTGGAGCTTGGTAGTGGCTGCTGCCCCGTGGACAGGGTACACCTGCTCATTCACTCCAGTTCACCCAGACCAGCTTGTCCTCAAGCCCAGAGGACCCAGCTCCAGCCAGGCCACCGGGCCCACCCCAGGCTCAGCGTTCCCACGACAAAGTCCTGCCGCGTGCGGCCACTAGGTGGCAGCTCTCCCTCCTTGTTATCTCGCGATCAGTTTCCTAAGCAAGTGACTCCAAGAAGGTCGCTGCTGGGGAAACTCAGCAGGGCTTCCGATGAGCCTGCAGGACAGTCAGGTTGCTGCCTAGTTGCCTGTGCATGGGCCCTGGTGCACGAGCCAGCAGGGGCACGCGTGGCGGGCTAGACAGGGTGTGGGCGTGGGTCCCCATCCTGCCCACCTCCTGAGCTATGCAAAGCCTCTGCCTTTCCCTGGGCCACTCTGTGCCTCTGTGAAATGAGTATGGTCACTTCTAGGTTCTGCCCTGTGAGCCAGAATGAGATGCAGAGAGGGTTGGTCTATCGACTGATGAAAGGCCAGTGACCGCCCCACCTTGAACACAGTCCTGGTCCTAAGAGCACCTTCCCAGCTCCTGGGGTGGGGGGGGTCCCCCCTCCACCGCTACTCCCTTCTGGGAGCACACAGCAAGTGCCAGCTGCTGCCCAGCCTGATTATGAGCCCCTCCACTCCCCCCCCACCTCTCAGGGAGGGAAGGGGTCGAAGGGAACAGGGAGAAGGGTCTCCAGGCAAGGGTCTTAGAAGGTTGGCTGCATCACCAGCCCCTTCCAGGGAGGCTTCCCCGCGGTGTCCAGGGCTCCTGCTTGGCCCTGCTTTCCCCCCGCCCACCCCTTGAGGCAGCAGCAGGGGGCTAGGGAAGATGGAGGAACTGGAAGGCAGAACACAAGCCCGGAGACTGATACCCCCACAGGGTCAGTGAGGGTTCTCAGGTCCTTTATACTCGCAAGCAACAGCAAGAAACTCCCACCCAGGCAGGAGCAAGCCCATGGGGCTCACAGAGCCCAGGGAGAGCTGAACAACCACACAAGGGACAGCAGCCATGCAGGCGCCCCCACCCCCCAGGCATTGCCAGGGGCGGCCTCCTCCTGGCTCATCTCCTCCCAACTCCAAATTCAAGGACGCCTCTCTGGTAGCTTGAACTAGGCCAGAGTGCGAGTGTTGACGTCGCCCCACGAATCAGCACATGCTCCCGGCCCCCTTCCTCCTGATGGGGGGCTCCCCAGCACCACCTGGCTGAGCCTAGCGCCTAGCCCTCACGGGCGACCACAGCTCCTGGATGAATTTTGAGGAGAAGCTGATCTTTTGTCCTGTGCTTACTTGTGTTCTAAACTATTAGTTCAGATGAAGTGTGTCTTCCAGGTAGACCAGACAGCAGCTGCCACCGGCAACGGCGACGTCAGGCCAACACACGTCCCTGGGCCTCCGTTGCCTCATCTATAATACGGAAGTGAGTCATTTCTACCTCAAGAGTTGTGGGCATTTAGTGAAAGTGCTCTGTAAGGTTCTGGATGCACATGAATCATCACCTTCTCTGCAGCTCTGCTTGGCCAGCCTGACCATCCCCGGCTCACCCCCCACTCCGCTACCCCACCCCCTCCCCCGCCCTGCCCTCTACCTCAGGGCTTTTGAAATTCCAGCTTGTGTGTGACTGCCGCTCTCCTGCCTGGCTTCTGACGCAGAGCCACCCCACCCCGACCTTTGGGTCCGGTCTGGGCCTGGGTCAAGAGGGGTCAACAGCTTCACCCCAGGCACCAATCTCATTGTTCCTGGTTGCCCGGCTTGGCTTTGAGTTGACTCCCTGTGAAAGTGATGCCATGATTAGTAATATCTGCCAAGGACCTCGGAAGTAGAAGTCGCTCACCTGCCGCAGAGCTGCCGTTCTCGTCTCCCTCCCTCTCTGTGCGTGCTTACGGGCTCACTTAGCGCCACATCTCAGCCACAGGTCAGGTCCTCGGCGCATGAGCACATGAGCAAGGGTTGTGGGGCAGAAGGGCTTGGGCCAGGAGCCCAATCCTAGAAGCCTGGGCTGGACATCACTTGCCCATGAGCTACTGAGTTGAATGTCTGGGTCGTAATAGGGAGGCAGATTGGGAAAAATCCAGGTATGCTGCTCTAGCCCTCCCCACCCCACCCTTCCAAAAAGAGAAGAGAGGTCTTCCCCCATGGACTGTGAGGAGAAGATATATATATATATATATAAAATTTTATATATAATAATATATATAATATTATATATAAAATACATAATTATATATATAATATTATATATAATAATTATATATAATATATAAAAATATATATTTATAATATAGAAATATATATTTATAATATAGAAATGTATATAAATATATATAATATAATATATAAATATATTATATTATATATAAAATTTTATAAATATAATTATATATATAAAATTATATTTATATATTTATAAATTTATATATATATATATAAACATATTATTACTATTACTTTTTTAAAGGCTATTTATTTATTTATTTGAGAGAGGGAATGAGCAGGGTCCTGCTCAGTGAGAGGCCTGTTTCTCCCTCTCCCACTCCCCCTGCTTGTGTTCCCTCTCTTGCTATCTCAGAGTCAAGTGAATAAATGAAATCTAACCAAAAAAAAGATTTATTTATTTGAGAGAAAGAGAGAGAAACAGAGAGAGTGCAAGGTGGGAGGGGGAAGGGGGCAGAGAGAGAGAGTCTTAAGCAGACTCCGAGCAGAGTGCCATCGGGCTTGATCTCGGGACCTGGATCACAACCTGGGCCAAAATCATGAGTCAGATGCTTAACCGACTGCGCCACCCAGGCATCCCATCCCACTATAACTTTTTTTTTTTTTTAAGATTTTATTTATTTATTTGACAGAGAGAGAGATCACAAGTAGGCAGAGAGGCAGGCAGAGAAAGAGGGAAGCAGGCTCCCCGCCAAGCAGAGAGCCCAATGTGGGGCTCAGGCCCAGGACCCTGAGATCATGACCCAAGCCAAAGGCAGAGGCTTAACCCACTAAGCCACCCAGGCGCCCCCCCCCCTATAACCTTTTAAATGAGTATTTAATAGTACTCTTTGAAGCTAGGCAACAGGAACCATCTGGGTAAGTTAAGAAATGTACGGGAAGGAGCTGGTGGCTCACTAATTTGAAGGACCAGAAGAGGACCAGGCCTTGGACGGTGTGGCCCAGGTCTGTGCATGGGGCCCTGGGGTGGTGGGAGGAGGTGGCCAGAATGAATCTGCTCTTGTGCTATTGCGCTTGTGGAGTGTGATCAAATGCTTGGTCAGGAGCCACACAGTGGTGTGGCTGCTCCCTCGGTTGTGCATCTAACACTCACCTCTCCTTTGCTCTTGCTAACAGAATTTCAACTAGGTCGGGGGCGTCATCCCCGGATTCCCTGGAATCATGGGACATGATTAACGTAGGCCAATCATAGCAATTCTGTTCCCTGATTCCCCAGCCTCCTGGCAGGCTCCTAATAAGGCTGGATTTGGAGGTAGGGCCTTTAAGGAGGTAATTAAAGTTAAATGAGGTCATCAGGATGGGGCATTAATCCAGTATGACTGGTGTCCTTATAAGAAGAGACATAAGAGAATTCCAACTGCCCACCTTTACGGGCCTTTTGAGGATTTAGCAAGAAAGCAGCCATCTGTACACCAGGAAGAGAGGCTTCAGCAGAGACCAATGCTACCAGACCTTGATCTTGACCTTTGCTTCTTTCGGTTGGTAGCATCTGTGGTTGCAGCAGATACCCCACAGCCATCTCCAGAATGGTCCAACACTATCTTTCCCCCTGCCCAGGCCAGACACTATCTAACTGGACTAATGAAGCTGAATCAGGGTCGTGGCTATGCTCCAGGGAGACCCTGCATGTTTGGGGGCACCCCAACATTTTTGGAGTCAGGGAACTCCCAGAATCCTCCACATAAATCCTTCTGGATATAAGCCAGCCAGAAGCAATTTCTGCTACCTGAACGCCACCAGCCGTCCAGGTGTCCTTTATGGTGACTATCCAGGGACCCCAGCTATAGGTCTCAGGCTACAGACCCACAGCAGTGGAGCTGGGCTGAGCCTTGTTCCCCTGCCAAGTCAGTGATGACTGAGAGGATGCCCGGGGCCTTGTGCTGAGCTGGGCCACCTGATAGGCCAGCCCGACAGCCCTCTGTGGTCATGACAAGGATACTGGTCTTTGGTGGCCAAAATTGCTTCTCCATCACTTTTGCCAAAACACACCCCTGAGGGGAAGGAACTCATAGTCCCCTGGGCTTCCATTTCACAGGGAAGTGAAGGACTCTGTCCAGACAGCAAGTTAGGCCTTTCTGATTTGTAATAAGCAGAGGAAAGCTTACCAGGTAGTGGAGAATCTGAGTCACCCCAGAGTTTCCAGTAAATAGTGCTTAGTGTTGAGCTACATTCAAGAAGTGGGACCAAGGGGCTCCTGGGTTGCTCAGTTGTTTAGACACTGGACTCTTGCTTTCGGCTCAGGTCATGATCTCAGGGTCATGAGATCGAGCCCCACGTCAGGCTCTGTGCTGGGCATTGGGCCTGCTTAAGATTCTCTCTCTTCTCTCCCTCTGTCCCCATGCTCATGCACTCTCTCTCACTCTAAAATAAATAAATAAATAAATAAAAATTTAAAAATAACAGGAACCAAGAAGGAGATTTGACTAGTCTTCTCTAGGAAAAACCTAGTCATCAATCATATGCAAACAACACCTAGAGTTTATAAGATAGTCTTTGCAGGCTTCTTTGCCCCACTCTTGAGCCTTGTCAAACCTGTGCTTGGGGGCACCTGGGTAGTGTAGTTATTTAAACGTCTCACTCTTCCTTTGGTTCAGGTTGTGATCTCAGGGTCCTGGTATCAGCCCCACATCAGGCTCCGCACTCAGTATGGAGTCTGCATAGGACTCTCTCTTTCTCTGTCTCTCTCCCCTGCATTCTCTCTCTCTCTTTAAATTAAATAAATAAATCTTTAACAACAAACAGAAAACTTGTGCTTGTATAGAAAGCAAAAGAAAGCCAAACCAGACACAGTGGAATTTGGAGTCCAAATCAGAGAGAGGAAAAGAGAGAGGGAGGGAGGAGAGGGCAGGGGAAAGAAATGTGGGGGAAGGGGAGGGAGGGGGTTACTGAGGGAGACAGTGAGGGAGGGAGGGAGAGAAGGAGATAGATATGAGATGGGTTCTCCTAGGTTAGCAGGCTTCCATTGATCTTCAGGAGGGATGAGGAAAAGTACTGAAAAATGATTTAATGGTTTATAGAGGTCTTGTCCTTGTTGGTGAAAGACAATGAAGCATTTAGCTTGCTACTCTTCTGTTTGTTTATTTTGAATTCACATCAGTTAAGAATCTGTACCTACTGAGAAGACAACAACTCATTGATAGGAAATGTTAAAAAACTGAGTTTTTTCTCTGTGTATTCTTGACCCATAGCTGAAATTTTAGAATTGATGCTATAAGGCCTGTTTATATGTGTCTGAGTATGTAGTATTTTCTTACCTTCAGATTATCAAATTAGTTAGATTATAAATCTCTTACAGACCTATTCTGATTGAGATTTATTTATCGTAAAGATGGGAGCTTATATGAATTGAACATTCCTAAAATTCCCCCAAATTAAGGAAACTGAACCTCTAATACTTTCAGTGTGGGGAAAAAAAAAAAGCATACACACTAACTCAAATGTTTTAAGAATTCAATAGCACATAATTTATATAATTTTTTTTGTATGAGACTAATGAGACTCATTTTATATAGTTTAACAAAAAAATAGCTATGTCTCCTATGAGTTATCAGTGTTAAGTATAAGTTTACATCTTATTCTATTTGGATATGTTCTTCCTAAACTCCTACTGATTTACTGATCAAATAAGCTAGCACCACTTCTACTTAAAGAATATGAAAAATTTGCACTTAACCAAATTGAATCGTTATTCTGATAAACGTAAATTTCAAGAGTATTATATTTTGCAGTGTGTCACCTAGAAGATAGTGTCCAATACCTTTAGGTAACCTAAAATCTTGGACTGATTCTAAATTGGATTCAATAACTGGGTTCAATTTAATTCCTAAATCTTTTTTTTTTTAAGATTTTATTTATTTATCTGAGAGAGAGAGAATGAAAGAGAGAGAGCATGAGAAGGGGGAGGGTCAGAGGGAGAAGCAGACTCCTTGCCAAGCAGGGGCCTGATGTGGGACTCCATCCCAGGACTCAATCCTGGGACTCCAGGATCATGACCTGAGCCGAAGGCAGTCGCTTAACCAACTGAGCCACCGAGGCGCCCCCTAAATCCTTTTTTAGTAAAATAAAATACTGAAACATTATTTCAAGCATAATTTTTAGCTCTTTATATGGTACTGAAGGATATATATATGAGGGTCTATTAATAAACATGTCCGTTTTTGCCACCTTGAAAAGTTATAATACAAAGGATGTGTACGGATATAGAAAGTTGTACTTTTGCAGAAAGAAATTTTATTTGAGTCGTCAAAATTAGCTAAGGATTGATGGGTTTATTTACATGATTTTCAAAAAAAGTTTTAGGGGCACCTGGGTGGCTCAGTTGTTTAAGCGGCTGCCTTTGGCTCAGGTCATGATCCCAAGGTCCTCAGATCGAGCCCCCCATCAGGCTCCTTGCTCAGCAGGGAGCCTGTTTCTCCCCTGCCTGCCATTCTCCTTGCTTGTGCTTGCTCTCTGTCTCTTGTCTCTCTCTCGCTCACTTTGTCAAATAAATAAATAAAATCTTCAAAAAAAAAGTTTCAGTGTCAAATATTATGCTGATGCCAAACTAGAATCTGGCTTTCTCTGTTAAAATGACAAAATTTGGGCTCCTGGGTAGCTCAATGGATTAAGCCTCTGCCTGCTTCCCCCTATCCCCTGCCTGCCTCTCTGCCTACTGTCAAATAAATAAAATCTTTAAAAAAATAAAATAAAAATAAAATGACAAAATTCTCCTGGATTATTAGTCTTCTCCTAATGAAGGCTTGATTAAAGGTTTTTCTTTACCTTCTGAGTTATCTGCTTCGAGGGCAAAGATTCTGTGTCTTGTCAGAATAATTTCTTATGCTTTAGGTTGACTTTATCATGTCCTTGATTATTTAAGTGAACAAAGAGTCCTCTCACTTTTGAAAGAGCTAAGGTTCTTTATAATCATGTTAGGTTCTTTACAATCATGTTTCCTTTTATGTTAACTTTAACAATCCTTTTACCGTCATTTTAGTTAAATGTGGTAGCCAAGGGCGCCTGGCTGGCTCAGAGGAGCCTGCAACTCTTGACTTTACATCATAAATTTGAGCCCCATGTTGGGTGTAGAGATTACTAAAAAAATAAATAAACAAACTTAAAAAGAAATGTGGTAGCCAAGTGCTGTTTTTCAATAATCCATGATCCTACCTTAAGTGCTCAAAACTCCTGACAGAAGCTTTTGATATTTTGTCTTCCCCAAACCAAATCCTCTCTTAAAAGCATATTGCTAAGGGAAAGAATCACCGTGGTGTAGGATTCCAACTAAATGACACTCTAGAAAAGGCCAAACTATGGAAACAGTAAAAAGATGAGTGGTTGCTCTGGGGGTGGGGGAGGGGTGCCAGTGGTGGAGACTGGGGGAACGAATTCACAGAAGACAGAAGATTTTTTAGGGCACTGAAAATATTCTGTGTGATACCATAATAATAGATACATGTCATTTCTTTTATTTTTTTAAAGATTTTATTTATTTGACACAGAGAGAGAGAGAGAGATCACAAGTAGGCAGAGCAGCAGGCAGAGAGAGAAGGAGAAGCAGGCTCCCCGTCGAGCAGAAAGTCCAATGTGGGGCTCGATCCCAGGACCCTGGCATCATGACGAGCCGAAGGCAGAGGCTTAACCCACTCAGCCACCCAGGCGCCCTGTGTCATTTCTTTTATAAAAAAGATCTCTTTTTAAAAGATTTTATTTATTTGAGAAAAAGAGGGAGAGAGAGAGCACAAGTGGGGGTGGGGGCAGAGTAAGGGGAGAGGGAAAAGCAGGCTCCCGGCTGAGCAGGGCGCCCAACTCAGGGCTTGATCCCAAGAGCCTGGGATCATGACCTGAGCAGAAGGCAGATGCCTAACAACTGAGCCACCAGCTGCCTGCAACTTTACTTCTTTGATTTGAATCTAGCAACACGGAGGCAAATGGTTTTTGATTAGAGATCCATATCACTCATGCATGGGTCTTATTAATACACAGGCATTTATGACCTAATCCAAATTTACAGACTCTCTTTGAAATCAAAGGACAGGGAAGGACAGGAACTTGGCTCCATGCTTAGCATGAAGTCTACTTGTCCCTCCCCCTCTATTCCTCTCTTGATTGTTTGTGCACTCTTTCTCTCTCTAAAATAAACTAATTAAAAAATATATATAAAGGGCAGTAACTCGAAGCCACATGTAGAAGTAAAGACTTTAGGGCACCTGGTGGCTCAGTCAGTTAAGTGGCTGCCTTCAGCTCAGGTCATGTTCCCAGTGTCCTGGAATCAAGCCCCATATTGGGCTCCTGATCAGCAGGGAGGCTGCTTCTTTCTCTCCCTCTGCCTTCCCTGCCCCCCACTGCCACTCACTCTCCTCTCTCTTGTGCCCTCTGTCTCTGTCTCTCTCAGTCAAATAAATAAAATCTTAAAAAGAAAAAAAGTAAAGATCTCAATCAAGGTAGATACATAAATACATGGGCACTTATTCAAGGCAGTATTGTCATTTTTAATATTTTATTTATTTGTCAGAGAGAAACGAGATCATGACCTGTCCAAAGGTATGGCCAGAGAGAGACCCTGGGATCATGACCTGAGCTGAAGGCAAACACTTAACTGACTGAGCCACCCAGGCATCCCAAAGAATTATTATAACAATCATTTGTAGCTATACTTTGATTTGGTTTCTACATGACTGAAGAGACTAATACATTGAAAAAAAAATTATTAGTGTAAAAGCTAATATTACTGTAATTTGGGTTTCTAACTCCAAATCTTTTTTTTCTGAATAATTTAGGAGACTAATGCACTTAAAAGAATCATTAGTTTATGTTTTGGGACACACAATATGTAAAAATGTAATTTTGTAACATCAACAACCAAAAGGGGTAGGGACAGAGCTATAAAGGAACAGACTTTTTGTATGTTATTGAAGTTAAGATGGTATAAATTCAAATTACAGTTATAACTTTAGCATGTTCGGGGCAATCCCCATGGTAACCACAAAGAAAATAGCTATAGAATATACACAAACAGAAATTAAACACTTCGCTACCAAAAAAATCAACTAAACACAAAAGAAGACAGTAATGTAGGAATGAGAAACATAGAAAGGTATCATGCATATAGAAAACAAATAGCATAATGACAGAAGTAGGTCCCCCCACCCCTTACCAATAGTTACTTTAAATGTAAATGGATTAAACTCACAATGAAAAGATAGAGATTGGCAGAATGGATAAAAACATATGACCCAACTATATGCTGTCTACAAGAGACTCACTTGAGATCCAAAGACACGAACAGGTTCACAGTGAAAGGATGACAAAGATACTCCAGGCAAACAGTAACCAAAAGGGAGCAGGGTGGTTATACTAGTATCACAGAATAGCCTTTAAATCAAAAGAAGGATATTAAATATTGATAAAAGGTTCTGTACCATAAGATGATGTAACAGTTATAATCACTCATGCACTTAATGACAGACCATCACAATATATAAAGCAAAACCTGACAGAATTGAAGGGAAGGGACAGATAGCTCTACAACAGCAAAGTTCAATATCCTACCCTCAGTGATGGACAGAACAGCCACACCGGGACCAGTAAGGAAACAGGGGACTTAAACAACACAGTAAACCAACCAGATCTAGCCGACATGTACGAACATTCTACCCAACAACAACACAATACACATTCTTCTCAAGTGTACATGGACCATTTTCCAGGATAGAGCATATGTTTGGCCACAAATTAAGTCTCAATAGATTTAAAAAGGTTGATACTGTACAAAGGATCTTCATCCACAACAGGATGAAGTTAGAAGTCAATAATAAAAGCGCCTGGGTGGCTCAGTCAGGTTAAGCCACCAGCTGTTGATTTCAGCTCAGGTCATGATCTCAGGGTCCTGGGATCAAGCCCGACATAGGGCTCCCTGCTCAGCACGGAGTCAGCTTGCTCTCTCCCTCTGCTCTTCCTCTTGCACATGCTCTCTCTTTCTCTCTCTCAAGTAAATAAAATCTTAAAAAAATTTAAAAAAGCCAAACCAGAAAATTCATAAAACTGTGTAAATGAAACAATACAGTTTTAAACAACCCGTGGGTCCAAGAAGAAATCATAGGATATGGGGCGCCTGGGTGGCTCAGTCGTTGTCTGCCTTTGGCTCGGGTCACAGTCCCAAGGTCCTGGGATCAAGCCCCATCTGGCTCCCTGCACAGCAGGGAGCCTGCTTCTCCCTCTCCCACTTCCCTTGCTTGTGTTCCCTTTCTCACTGTCTCTCTCTCTGTTAAATAAATAAATAAAATCTTTTAAAAAATCATAGGATAAATAAGAAAATCCTTAGAGATGAATGAAAATGAGAACAATTAAAAATAAAAATAGAACTACCATATGATCTAGCAATTCCACTTTTGGATATTTACCCAAAGGAAACAAAATCACTCTAAAAAAAAAAATCTGCACCCCCCACACTTGCTGTAGCATTATTTACAATATCTAAGACTTGGAAACAACCTAAGTGTCCACTGAGAGATGAATGGATAAGGAAAACATGCATGGGGGCACCTGGGTGGCTCAGTGGATTAAAGCCTCTGCCTTCGGCTCAGGTCATGATCCCAGGGTCCTGGGATTGAGCCCTGCAGTGGGCTCTCTGCTCAGCGGGGAGCCTGCTTTCTCTCTCCCTCCCCACGCCTGCCTCTCTGCCTACTTGGTATCTCTACCTGTCCAATAAATAAATAAAATCTTAAAAAAAAAAAGAAAAAGAAAACATGCTCATACTACAGGAATATTATTCAGCCACAACAAGAAGGAAATGTTGCTATTTGTGAGAACACGGATGGACCTTGACGGCATTATGCTAAAATAAATTAGAGAAAGACAAATACTATACAATCTCACTTATATATGGAATCTAAAGACAAAACAAAATAAACAAACAAACAACAAAACAACAACAAAACCAACCAAACTCATAGATACAGAGAACAGATTAGTCGTTGCCAGCCAGCAGTGAGAGGTAGGGAGTGAGAGGACGGGTGAAGTTGGTCAAAAAGTACAAACTTCCAGTCATAAGAGAAACAAGTCCTGGGGATGTTATTTATAGCTTGGTGACTATACTTAAATACTGCCTTGTATATTTGAAAGTTACTAAGAGAGTAAGTTCCCATAAGGAAAAACAAAAAACTTGTAACCATGTGTGGTGTTGGCTATTAACTAAACTTACTGTGGTGAACATTTTGTGATATGTACATGTATCTATGACTGTGTTGTACATCTAAAATTAATGCAATATTATATATCAATTACTTCTCAATTAAAAAAAAAAAAAACTTAGCAAAGAAAACGAAACACCTAGCTGTAAGGAGGAGCCTCTCTCCCTCCACAGTGTCCCTGCAAGCACAGTGGGGATCCCAGACTGGCATCCCCTCTAAGCAGTAGATGAGATTGTCCCAGAGCAATCCCGCACAAGGCCTGCTAAAATTGAGTGTTTAAATAAGATCTAGAGTTTCGTAGATAATACTCAAGATGTCTAGGCTTCAATCAAAAGCATTCGACGAACATACCAAGAACCAGCAAATTCTCAGCTTGAAAGGAAAATCAACAGATTGTCAACATCGCGATGTCACAGACATGAAAATTGTCTAACAAGGATTTTAAGGCAATCATCATAAAAATGCTTCAGTGAGCAATTGTGAACACACTTGAGACGATGAAAAAAAAATTCTCAGTGAGGGCTGCTGTGTTCCATCCTGAGAGGTCTCCCTCCTTCTACAAAACCTTCCCTGACCGAGTCCTGCCTTCCTGAGCCCTCCATCCCGGAATTCCTGCCAGAACAGACAACCGCGTCGATTACAAGCCTCCTGGTCTCTGGTGACCCTATGTGTGTGTATGTGTGTGTATGTGTGTATGTCTTGCTTCTCTAGTGAAACTCTGGAAGGAAACTTGATATCTCTCTCTCCTATTTTAATTTATTTCTCTTATTAATTTTTTTTGAGAGAGAGAGAGGCAGAGAGAGCACACAGGTGGGGAGGTAGAGAAGTCAAGGGAGAGGGAGGGAGAGACTCTCAGGCAGGCTCCACGCTCAGCACAGAGCCCACCACGGGGCTCAATCCCAGGACCGTGAGATCATGACCAGAGCCGAAATCAAGAGTCAGACGCTCAACCAAGTGAGCACCCCCCACCCCCACCTCTTTGAAAACCATCTCTCACAAATCCCGGCAAACAGGGGTCCCAAGCAGGCATCCTTCACAGACGGGGGCTGAAGGGTCCCAAGGGAAGCTACACAGGCTCTAGCACAGCCCTGGGGACACAGTCTACACCACAAACAGGTGTGAAGCAGTAAAATACACAACGGACTCATTTTTACCAAGCAGGTTTCAACACTCAGGGCACTCAGGAAACAGGGGAGAATGCCCGCCGTTGGGATCAGGCTCCCTCTCCCTTTACAAAAACTCCGACCCTTCTCTTCTACTTACAGGCCTGAGAAGAAGGTGCTGGACTTCCATCTGTGTGACATGCAGCTCCTGGGTCCGCTTCACCTGCTCTGGAGCCTCGCTCTCACCTGGGGGCCAGCACTGGGCACAGCAGTGCGAGAGTGGTGGATGGGGGAGGGCTGCTCCTCCTACCTCCGGGGGAGGGGACAAGGGTCCAAGGCCACCTCCCTTCCGGAAACGCCCATGTCCTCAGGATGTGGCTGATGAGACCGCAGAAGAAAATGCAGACCCTAGGGATAGGTGTCTGAGAGTCTCAGGGTGGCTGGGGAAGGTCAGCCTCACCGGGCTGGTCTGTGAGCTATGCAGGAGGATAGGGAACCCAAGATGAGGAGCATCTGCTGCTGCGGGCTGGGCCAAGCACACACAGAGCCTCGCCTCACAGCAGAGCCACCATCCCAGCAAAGGACAGCATCAAACCAGACATGATCTCCAGAAATTTATTGGAAACACAACACAAATTGATTAGTAGATGGTACCTACTTACAGACAGTCCACAGTAATACCACGCTCTGAATGAATTATCCCAGGAAAACACTCATGACCGCTGATGTATGGTCTGGGCTAGTGCTCTCTGGCAGGGCAAATCAGAAATTGGGGGCAGAGGAACGGAGGGGAGGGATGGACAGAAAACTGGGACATGGCTTTCCTGAGGGGAATGGCGAGGGCTTGCTAAACAGGTACATTCCCCCCAAAGAAAACAGGGACGACTACTGAGAATAAGGCTTTACCCCTCCCTCCCAAAGATGTTTTCCTCTCTAGGTGAGTGATCTGCAGAACCTCCACGGGGCCTGCATCTCCCCTCAGTGGGGTCTTAGGATAGCATGGGGCGGACATGCCAGGCTGGGCATGACACAGAGCAGACCGAGGCCACGCCCAATGCAGCCTGCCTGCGCTCAGACCCCTCCTCTACCTCCACACACCCCCCCCCATCCCCCGCTCTGAGTGGCAGGGGCGTGCTTGTCCCAGGAACCCAGCTCAGCCGGCTTCCAGCCAGGTTGAACTAAGAAGCACCTGAAGAACCTATAGGGCATGAGAAAAGAAGAAGCCAGGCTATTTCTCCCCACACCTGCCTGGGGGTTGTTTCCAGCAGCCTCCATGCCTCCTTGAGGCCCCAGGTCCCACCAGATAGGCCTTGTGTGGTCCCCTGTTCCTCCCAGGGGCCCTAATCCCTGCGCTCTGGTAACATGGCCTCTACCAGCCTCCGGGGGTGGCTGCTTCCCACTGTTGTTCCCCACCTGAGTTGGGCCTCTTCTTGCTGTGTTCAATAATTCTCTGGATGAAAACCCCTGTTTTAAATATTTGGAGTGGCTGTGTGTCCCTGGTTGGATGCTGACTGACAGAAACCTGGCTGTGGGCAAAGTGGAGCTGTGAGAGGTGGGCTGAAAACCAGTCTGTCCTCTTTTGCACCATCTCTAGGGGTGGGCAGGTGGTGAGGCAGAGTGGGAAGACGGCTTGTGAGCTTCTGTGTCCTCATCCAAAGGAGCATAGACCAGGCTCAGCACAGCGCCTCCGGGTAAAGCTGCCGTGGGCTGTGCAGACAGACCCCCCATGTCCTCCCCACACGTGCGCTGCACCCAGTGACATGTCCCCAGCACACGCCATGGAGGCACTGTGGCCCCAGGAAGGGGGTGGCTGGGAAACCCTCTCACACCAAGCGCTCAGAACGGCCAAGGCAAATGTTAGAGGCTCCTGGGTGTCGTCCCTCTATTCCCTCGAGTGTTCAGTTAGAATGCTGGAGAGCCTGCTCTTTGTAGGACGGGGCTACAGAACCAGGAGTTCTTACTACAAGGTGCAGGAAGAGCTTTCTCGGTACATGTGGCTCAAAACAAGCTGCACTTTTGCCAGAGCTCAGTGTGAACTACACCTAGGGCAGGGGACTCCCTGTTCTCCCTGCAGACAGGGGTTGGCCTCAATCTCCAAGTCTCCTGGGCCTGGGTGAGGAGGGCCTCTCCCAAAAGGCGGAGAAGCTTGGCAGCAGGGACACGGAAGCGGACTTTTCTGTAATCAACAGTGACATTTCACAGGGTCAGGAGAGGGCGGGAAAGGGCCAGGGAGCCACTGTACCTCCTATGTCTATGTGAGACAGTAAAACCCGGGCAGGACATGCAGACAGCCTTCCCGTGTCTTTCTTTAGAAAGAACACACCATGGGGGTGTGATGCAGAGAGCCAGCTGCCTCCTCTCCCCGGGTCTTTTCAGAGGGGCTTCTTTCTGGGGAACCCTAAGGGCGATGCCTGTCACCTCCGCCCTACTCACTGGGCACCTCTAACACAGGGCAAGACTCAGAACAGCTCCAAGAGTTGGCAGTGGTGAGAATAGCCCCAGGTCATCCTTGCAAGAGCCAAAGATGAGAAGCAATGCCTCGGAAGAGAAACCATGCTAGCTGCAAAACAGGAGAAGGAGAAGGCAGCTTGAGCTCTGGGCATCGCCGACAGTCATCATCCATCACGTTCTCTTTGCTGAACTGAACCCAGCCTCTGAGGATCTGGGCATCTACAGTGTCATCGTCATTTTAATGAGATCTCACTCTGCTGGGGGGCAGGAGGTGGGGGGCTGGGGAGTGTCAACTCAATTGTAGTCATTCTGTCTTGCAACCACCTGGCTGTTTGGCCATCGGCTACAGACCCCAGGGACAGCTCTAAGGCCAGACTCGGGTTTCCTTTCACGGTGCTGTGAGCCTGTGCCCTGCAGCCTGTCCCTGCAAATGGAGGACAAGGGAGTGGCCAGGCTCCCATCAGCTCAGGGGAGTTGTGGGGGCACTAAGTTATTCACACGCCTGAAGCTGTGTGCACAGAGCTGCAGAATGGCCAGCCTGTGGGGCCAGCAAGGGCTGGTGCTGAGGGCAGACAGGAAACGCCCAAAGCCAGTGAAAACTGGGTCACAGGCACATCTCCCGGGGCCTAGGCACGTGTGTTCACAGAATGTCTGGGCTAGAAGGGTGGGGGGCTCGTGGTGTCAGATATACACACTCACCTGCAAACACACGTCTCTCATTTCACCCTCCGAGGCCAAACAGATTTCATCTGCTTAAAATAAACCTGGGTGATTTGTGACTCGTTGAAGGACTAACCTGGTGGCGGTTGCTCGGCGGCTGGCTTGGCTGTCGGGGAACAGGGCAGTATGCGAATGGCTTGTCACAGTGATATACACTCAGCTCGGTTTCAACACCTGCTTTTGCTTGGGCTGTCTGGGACCAGGCAGCACCTAGTAGAACACCAGCCTCTCCAACAATAAAATACAGATGATATGAAGAGTCCACAGGCTTACCGAAGAAGATTTTCTTATTTTTTTTGTCAGAATCTCGTAATTCTGTACCTAGGAAGGGTAGAGGAGGGGAAGCCAAATATAGGACAGAGGGGTGATAGCAAAACTTCCCCATTTAAAAAAAAAAATGAAGATGAAGCCTATTGAGAAAAAGCGAAGTGACAGTAATGGTAAGGAGAGGAGAATATCATGAACTCCATAAACGCTGGCACTTTTCTTCAGAAAAATCCATCCAGAAAGCGGCCATGTCCCTCCCGTAGACCATCATGGCGCTGACAATAGGGCTGAGCTGACACATGCAGGGCAGCAGCAGCTCTGAGCTCTTAGGCGCTCCGCTGCCCGAGGAGCCGCGGTGCCTGGGAACGGAGTGCTGGAGAAGGAGGAGACTGAGGGCCCCCTTGTCCCCTCCATTTTCAGGCAGGTCCTGCTATGGGACAGTGAAGTCTCTGAGAGGAAAGCGAGGTGACACTGATTCACACATGGAGACGCGGCTTTGGGGACGTGCACTCCCACAGTTTCTTCCCCTGCCCCACCGAGTCTCCAGGGGGCACATGTGTAGGTCTCCCACTGAAATGTGCTGGAAATGGGGCTGCCTCCTTCCCAGGCACGGCTGCGAACATCAGCAGGACAGTGTAGCAAGTCTTGGCTTATAGTATGAAATAGGGTTAGCTCAGTCCGACACGCAGCATGTGAGTTCTGGAGAAGGAAAGAAATGGGGTCAAAGTTAAAGCAGTTCTGCCAGGGGAGGCAAGGTGAGATCCAGGACCAGAGTCAGCCCTCCCACCCATAACGTCACAAACATCAAGGAAAGGCAGTCAGGCATTAATTCAAATAAAAGCTCACAGGGTAGTTTGAGGTTGGACCAAAGGGAGGTCTAATGGAGGCCAAGAAATTACATGAATGACATTGAAGTATGTTGAAAGCTGGGTTTGGGATAGGCAGGTGTGGTGGTTATAGCCAAGGCGTACAGCACACCAGGCAGGTGCTGGTACGCTTATCAAACCTACATCACAGGCCGTCCCTGACCAGATACTAAGGAACAGGGGGCACAGTTAGCCCGGAGGAGACACAACGTGATCTGAGGTAACCATGATTAATCACAGTAATGTGGGCACTCAGAGGTTAGGAACACCTTTTCCTGTAGGAGGGGAATGAATCTCGACCCCACACTGTGTCACAGTGGCCCTCATTCCCACCCCCTCCACCTCCCCCCAAATCCTTCAACTCTCCTTCCCAGAGTTTGTTATCTAGAGATTCTCGATAGAAATAAATAAATGAAAAGCAGAAGTGCCTGCAAAGCGTATCAGTACCATCTGGTGTTACCCACTAGGTTGTGAAACCTTTTGTTTGGTTATTGGGGAAGTGGCTAGGAGGGAAGTGGGGGTTGTTTGCTGAGATGGGACCAGGTGCCCCAGCCAAGGGAGTGCTCGGAGACAATGTCATCACACTCTGCAACCAGGAGAGGACGCAGGGGTGCTCACCTTCACAGCCTCCCGCCATCCTGAGGAAGGTCTGCAGGATGGAACAGAGCTGGGCCTTCACTTCATGAGCCTTTCTAGAATAGGGGAGATATATGTACAGAGCCTGGTATTTGATAGGGCTCAGCAAATACGTGCTAAATAAAAACCCAGATAATTCAGTTTTGGAGTCAGGCTAACCTTTGTTTCATTGAACCTACTGTGGGTTATGTAACTACATTATTTAACGATTTTCACAGGAACCTTGTGAGCACCAGAAAGGTTAGGAACTTGCTCAAGGTCACACAGTGAATAAGTTGAGGATTTGGACCCCAATCTTCTTAATTCAGGACGAGATTTCCCTATTACCCCAAGCTGCCCCATTTTCCATCCATCCCAGTAAGAGCATACTGTCCTCATCAGTGTCTAAGTGGAGGGTTATGTATGGGTCAGAACCTCCAGGATTTCTTAGAAGGCTCTCTCTCTCTCTTTTTTCTTTTTGTGGGGGTTGGGGGTATGCTCTGTTTTTGTCCAGCCCCTGTGGAATTAAGCCATCTGCAAGAACAGCCACTTGTAATCATTTCCCAAGTTTCTGATCTGTTTCAGTAAATTGTGCTTCCTTTTATTTTGGCTAAACCTACCTGCTTATGTTTCAAAAGCAACCCTCTAGCATCCAGGTTGACACCAGCCTTCTTCACACTGGCCGTGGTTTTAAGTTGGGATAGGTCACCTGCCTGCCTTCCCGGCTGAAGAATCCCAATGCTTCCCACCTGCCCTTGTCAGGCTATCACTGCACTGCCCCCCGCTCGGAGCTTTCTCATCCCCACTGCATTTCCTTGAAGCAAGGAACAAGTGCCACATGCAGGGCCCAATGCAGAGGACCCAGCACAGCAGAGAACCCCTGGAGGCAAAGAGCACCCTTTCTCAGGTCTCCTTCCTAGATGATGTAGCCCATGCCATTTCTCCTTTTTGCTTGTAAATTCTCAAAAGTATTCATCTCCATTTGCTACTTTTGTCTATACTAACCCTGATTCAAAAGCACTAGTTTTCTTACAAAAATTTCCTCTGGGTTTCACTATTCGGAAGTACTTCACGTCCATGGACTTAGAGATTCCGCACTCTAACTAACCAGCTCAACGAAAGCTGCCTTCTTGAATCCAGCTGCTGGATTCTGAGTTCAATTCCCTCCCTTCTGCAACCCAGAGGAGAAACCACCATCAGAATTTTGGAGGCTGGAAAGCAGACGCCTGAGTGACAAGAGACTATGCACTCGAGAAAGCCAGACCTGAAGCTAGGAGTGAGGAAAGCCGAGAATCCAATCTGCACAAAGGGTCCTCAGATGGTTCAGGAATTAACACCAGAGACTACTGGCGGTGAGGAAGGGAGACTGAAGGATGCAGATGAGTTGTTGAGCCGTTTGAGAAACAGGCAGACCCTTAGAAGCCCTCCCCCGACTCCACACTTCCAGGCAATTACGTGCTTGCCACAAGTCTGAGTGTGTGTCCTCTGAAGAGGATCCCAAAGAGGGTCCCACTCACAGGGGACACCAGGCAACAAGCACACTGACGGCAGGGCTGGCTACTCCAAAATTGAGGAACCAAGTGAACAGATGCCTCATGTGTAGTGAGACCTTCAGTGTTCTTCCCATTTAGCTCCAGGAAGCACGCCGCTAAACCTTAAACTCTGGGGGAAGGGACTTTCTATGGTCTAGGGCTTGTACCCTCACAAAATTCCTATCTTGAAATCCTAATGCCCAAGGTGATGGCATTGGGAGGGAAGACCTTTGGGAAGTGCTTAGGTCATAAGGGTGTAAAGAGACCCCACAGAGTTCCCTAGCCCCTTCCATCATGTGAGGACACAGAGAGAAGTCAGCAGTCTGAAACCTGGAAGAGGGCTTTCATCAGAACCCAACTATGCCAGCTCCCTGATCTTGAACTTTCCAGGGCCTAAACTATGAGAAATAAATCTCTGTTGTTTACAAGTAATCCATCTGGGGGTGCCTGGGTGGCTCAGTGGGTTAAGCTTCTGCCTTTGGCTCAGGTCATGATCACAGGGTCCTGGGATCGAGCCCTACATCGGGCTCCCTGCTCAGTGGGGAGCCTCCTTCTCCCTCTCCCTCTGCTGCTCCCCCTGCTTGTGTGCACGCTCTCTCTTTCTCTGTGAAATAAGTAAATAAAATCTGAAAACAGGTGGTCCATTTGCAGCATTTTGTTATAGCATCCTGAACAGAAGACGATAGATGGTAAGAATCTTCTCTGGGAAATGTGGCCAGGCCATGACAGCAGACCTGGAAAGAGTGGGACTTGGGCAGTGCAACAAAGAGCCCAGCCTGAGCACCATACCATGAAGTGCACTACAGGCTCCACCCACGAGCCGGGCACAGAGCTTTCAATCTAATTTTCATCTCCTACTCTTAAACATCAGTAGACGACCACAGGTCATCAGGGAAAAACCTCCAACATAAATGTCAGAGACAAAGCAAAGAACAAAGAGAAGAATTAAAACTGGAGGAAATAGACCATCATAGAGAAGAGAATTTAAAAAACAGAAAACACTATCATTAAATATCTTCAGGGGAGTTAAGAAAAGATAGAGTATCCATAAAACACAAACAGTATGCCATTAAAAAAAAAATTGAGGGGCATTTGGTTGGCTCAATTGGAGGAGCATATGACTCTCAATTGCAGGGTCAGGAGTTCAAGGCCCCATGATGGATGTAGATTATGTAAGTAAATAAATAAAAATAAACTTAATTTTAAAAAAGATTTTATTTATTTGACAGACAGAGACCACAAGTAGGCAGAGAGGCAGGCAGAGAGAAAGAGAGAGAGAGGAGGAAATAGGCTTCCTGCCGAGCAGAGAGCCTGATGTGGGGCTCGATCCCAGGACCCTGGAATTATGACCCGAGCCAAAGGCAGAGGCTTTAACCCACTGAGCCACCCAGGCACCCCAATTTTTTTTTAATTGAGAGAACTGAGGGGAGTTGACAGAGAGCTTATAGAAAGATTGAAGAGTTCTATATTCTATAATGGTGGGCTAATTTATATCGGACTAACCCTCCAGCCAATAGTAGTAATATACTCTGGATAAAATAAAAAAAACAAAAAACAAAAAACAACTGTTGGAAGGTTCTGGAGAGCAACCAGAAATCAGGCAAAAAACGGAGAGGCTATGATCCTTGAAAAAAAGGTGAGATTCGATGAGATCCACCCCTAACTGGCTTTTTCTTTGAGGACACTTCCACGCAGTCCAAAAGGAATATGGCTCAAGCAGAAAACTGCAGTCTAACTGCGCGGAGGAATCAGGGAGAGTCCAGAGTCTGAGGCTTCCAGTGTAGCTGGGAATACAGGAGGAGATCCTGGGAAGAAAGAGGACAGGGAAAGGGAAGCCGCCAAATGTATACATACATTCCCCTCAAATCACGGGCTGATTCTGGAACTATGCATTCATGAGGTGGGACTCCAAGGAGCCCAGTGGGAAACAACAGCTGAAAAGCTAAAAATGGCTGAGGAGCAACCTCAGCAGCTGTCTACTGCTGGCAAGACAAAATTTGGAGTTTAAGTTCTGCCAAGTAGGAGGAATTGGGCAAACAACTTCGTCTTTCCACTGAAATCTCATGGGACAAAGAACAGACCTGAAATAAACCAGACCTATTAAAGCTTTAAAACAAGCCTCCCCAGAATCAAGGTGACCCGCCAATTTAATGGCTTGCTAGCATAAAACACAATGCCCTGCAAAGGAAAATAGCAAAATCCAGAGTCTCTACAACTTATCATCCATACTGACCAGTATTCATTAAAAATTAACAGACTGAGGGGTGCCTGGTGGCTCAGTGGGGTAGGTGTCTGACTCTCAATCTCAGCTCAGGTCTTGATCTCAGGGTTGTGAGTTTAAGCCCTACTTTTAAAAAAAAAAAAATTTTAACAGATTGAGCAAACCATCCAGAGAAAAAACTCAGCAGAAAATGACTAACGGATGATTCAGATGTTAGAATTAGCAGATATGGATTTAAAATATTCACTATAAGTTTGTTAAAGAATCTATAAAAAAAGATGAATCCAGGGGCGCCTGGGTGGCTCAGTCATTCAGCGTCTGCCTTTGGCTCAGGTCATGATCCTGGGGTCCTGAGATCGAGTCCCTCATTGGACTCCTTGTTCAGCAGGAAGCCTGCTTCTCCCTCTCCCACTACCCCCTGCTTGTGTTCTTTCTCTCACTGTGTCTCTGTCAAATAAATAAATAAAAATTTTTTAAAAAGATACTCATCTTTTTAAAAAAGGGTAACAAGATGGTATATTTTAAGAGAAATATAAAAGAACTAAATGGAAATTCTAAAACTGAGAAATACAAAATGTGAAATGAACAATTTGTTAGATGGGATTAATAGCAAATTCAGTACGGCAGGGGTCCCTGGCTGGCTCAGTCAGTAGAGCATGCAACCTGTGATCTTGGGGTCGTGGGTTCCAGCTGTATATTGGGCATAGAGTTTACTTAAAAAAAAAACAAAACTTCAGAAGAAAGAATCAATGAACTTGAAGATCTCTGAAAGTTATTAAAACTGTTAAAGCATATGTACTATATGAGTCCATTTATATAAAATTCTAGAAAATGTAAACTAATCTGTGGTGACAAAAAGCATATCAGTGGTCACCTGAGAGAGGTGGGGGAGATGGGATGGGTGGGAGGGTAGACTATAAAGGGGTACAAGAATATTTTTGAGGGTGATGGATAAGTTTACTAAGTGGATAATGGATAGGTAATTGATTGTTGTGGTTTCCTGGTGCATACATACATTATTCTTATCAAGTTGTATATTTTAAATATGTGTAGTTGAGGGGTGCCTGGGTGGTTCAGTCGGTTAAGTGATTTTGGCTCAGGTCATGATATCAAGGATCATGAGATGTAGCCCCATGTCAGGCTCTGCACTCAGATGGGATTCTGCTTGAGATTCTCTGTCTTTCCCTCTCCCACTGCCCCTCCCCCTACTCATGAGCACAAGTGTGCGCTCTCTCTCTCTCTAAAATAAATAAATATATAAATAAAATCCTGTTTAAATATAAGAAATATATGTAGTTGAATGTCAATTATGCCTCAATAAAGCTGTTTTTAAAAAGAAATGATAATAGAAAATAACTTTTTAGGATTTTTAAAAATCTGCTGGAGTAACAGGTGCTGGCTTTAGAGATACTACATAAGAATCATTCAAAGTTTAATAAAACTAGAAAAAAAATTGGGGCGCCTGGGTAGCTCAGTGGGTTAAGCCTCTGCCTTCGGCTCAGGTCATGATCTCAGGTCCTGGAATTGAGTCCTGCATCTGGCTCTCTGCTCAAGGAGGGAGCCTACTTCCCCCTCTCTTTCTGCCTGCCTCTCTGCCTACTTGTGATCTCTCTCTCTCTCTGTCTAATAAATAAATAAAATCTTAAAAAAAAAAAAAACCTAGAAAAAATCATTTAAAAATAACTCTGAAAAGAACAGGATTAAAAAATAGTGTGGTCATATTAATACCAGACAAAATAGACTTCAAGATAAGGAGTACTAACAGAGCTAAAAAGAATTATTTCACAGTGATAAAAAGGTAAAAAAGACATAAAAGTTCTGATTACATATATCACCAATAACAGAATTTCAAAATACTGAGGCAAAAATTGACAGAATAAAGGGAGAAATAGACAAATCTGGTTGGAATATAAAATTGAACCTCTCCCAGAAAAGAGAGCAAAAGAGAGAGAGAAAGAAAGAAACACGGAGGAAGAGAAGTGGAGAGAAGAAAGAAAATTGGAGGACCAGCACAAGAGGTCCAATGTCCAATATCTTTTTTTTTTTTAACTGTTTGAATCTTTTTTTTTTTTAGATTTTATTTATTTATTTGACAGACAGAGATCACAAGTAGGCAGAGAGGCTGACAGAGAGAGAGAGAGGGGGATGCAGGCTCCATGCTGAGCAGAGAGCCCGATGTGGGGCTTGATGCCAGAACCTTGGGATCATGACCTGAGCCGAAAGCAGAGGCTTTAACCCACTGAGCCACTCAGGCGCCCCCAATGTCCAATATCTTGATCCTTTCTTCTGTGGACTGATTCCAGATGCCTTGAATGTGGTCAACCCTGTTTCCCCAGGACTCACTCTCGGCCTTGCTCCCTGGCTGCCCTGGGGAGGGGCTCCCGGAGGCGCTCAGGGAAGCTGCAATCAGACTGTCATGGAAACAGTCTTCTCAGATTATCCTCTTCAGGCACCTCCATTTAACAAAGTTGCCTTCAAGCTTGCTCCTCAGTTTTACATTAATTACTTTTTGCATTCATTTATATGTAAATAATTGTTGATAAAAATAAATATTTGGTTGAGGGAGGAAAATGCATAGATTATAACTCAGATGTTTTCTGAGCTTAAAGAGTACTCAGTCATCTGGAAGGAAAAACAGGAAACAGGAAAAGAAAATAATAATGAGCAAGGTTGGGAAGCTTAAAATGAACCCAGTGGGGGGTCGCCGAATCAACTAGACTGTGACAAATCTTTCCATTTCCACTGCCCTGGGGGGCCTCCATATTCAGAATACTTCTCACTTCCACACCAGGACCCAAAAAGACTGCTCAGAAGGAAACCTAAATCAGGTGGTTTCTGGAGTTGGTCTTGACCTCCCCTGGGGCATCAAGGTCTAATACTGATGTCTCAAGGGCTTTCTCAGACATATGTGCCAGCTCTTTGGAAGGATGGGTCACACTTCTATGGAAGAGTTGTTTCTCAGGGACTGAATCTCCTTCCTCTGCTGTCTTCCTCGCTCTCTTTTCCCAAGCATCTACTCTTCCCCATAAAAAACCTGGGACCTTGCTCTCAAGTTAGAGGTTCATTTTCTTTCTCAGAGATTCACCTTCCACCCATCAGTGAGAATGGGAATACACTGGGAGAGGTTGGTTAAAAATGTTTTCTCTAATGTTCCTTGCAGGCAAACAAAGACCCTTTATTGAGGGGGACCCTTGAGCAACTACCATGGACTTCTGTCATGCTTCTATGGCTCAGAGGGTGTCACGTCTAGACCTCTTCCAGGTTCACACAGTACTGTATCCCTCAGGAACAGGATAAAAGTATTCTCTGGGAGCAACTGATGTTAGTAAGCCCAGGAATGGTCCCAAGGGTGGCCCATATGGCATCCTTCCAGAATATTCCAGAACACCAGTTGTTAATTACTCATGCCTAATGCATTTGGGTCTGTTTTTCTCTACAACACCACCCTTGTGGCTTCACAGTATGAGCAAACATCCGCTGCCCTCACATAATGCTTATTGAAGTCCTGAAACTCTAGATATACTAGGTACTAGTATTTACTAGTAATTACTTCACATTCAATAAACCCTGGGGCCATAATGATCCATTAGAAAATACTGGAAAAAAAAAATTCAAAGTCACTTTTTCTATGAAACCAGGTTGTAACATTACATCTTGAGACAAGGAGATCAGAGGAGAGTCCAGGGGCACTCAATGTTCTTCCACCAACAATATTTTGGAAGATTAAAAAATAAAACAAAAAACTGTAGTTTTTTGAAAGGATATAAAAATGTTGACAGAAGGCGGCCTGGGCCCAAGCATGCCTAGGAATGCCATCAGCTGTTGCTGGCGGTCTATTTTTACTGGGATTTGTGAAGACAGCAGATGCATTCCCAGAACTCTCTCACTGGTACAATGGACCTCATCACCACCCATTTCTCAGAGTTGGGAGGCGAACAGTTGGAGCTCTTGAATCACTGATTCAGAAACAAGTCATCCAAAGGACAGTCTTCACACCCCAGATCATAATATTGTACTTAAAGGCATCCACACTGGATACCCTCTTCAAAGGGGACTCAGAAAAATGATATTACTCAATGTGGAAAACAAATAAGGAAAAAAATTTAGATCTACAGTGTATTCACACTCCCCAGGGGAAATAAGCCAGAAGAAAGCAGATTAAAAAGGAGTTTATTGTACAATTCATCAATTTCCTTGGCTCAGGTGTCCTGACTCTGTCCCACTGAAAACTCACCTTTTTCCTGAGCCAGTTGATCGGGTTTTCCTGACACTGAGTCCTGCTTCAGTAGTACCCCTGGGACAAAAACCTTATCATCTCAGAAAAATATGGAAAGGGCACACCTCCAATTGATGTCTCCTCGGTCGTATGACTACAAAACAGAAGTTGCTCTCCAGGGTCCCCTCTGATAAAGACAGAGACATAGCAGGTGATCAACCTGTCCCTGGGCACCTGGGCTGTGGAAAGGAAGATGTGCTAATGGGCAGGGAGGACCAGGGCATTATCTTAAGGGGTCAGGAGGGGATGAGAGATGCCCGAACAGCCCATCCGCCCCTCTCCTCCCCAGACTTCTTCTGACTCAGCCTTCCCTCTGAAAAAGATGCCACTGTCCCAGGATGATGAAGTTCCCTCCCCTCTCTGGTAGGGTCTCTGATTGCAGGAGCCCTCTTTATCAAACTAATTTTCTGTCTTCAGGAAATAACTTCAAATAACTTAATTGAAGGCAATTTCTCTTTACAGATACTAGGCCCTTTTAATGTGCAAAAATGCTTTGGAACATACCCATTTACTTTCAAGCAAACCCATGAGTCATTTTTTGAAAATCATATTTTTAGGTAAAAAAATAAATGTGGTTATAAGAAAAGTGTTGACATTTTATTTACATACAGTCCACATATGACTACAAAAACTTTGGTTGATATCTTAACAATTTTCAAAATAAAACTTTAGTAATAGCTCCTTTAAAGGGTGGAGGCAGGGGTGCCTGGGTTCCTGGGTGGCTCAGTGGGTTAAAGCCTCTGCTTTTGGTTCAGGTCATGATCCCAGAGTCCTGGGATCGAGCTTCCGCATCGGGCTTTCTGCTCAGTGGGGAGCCCGCTCACCACCCCCACCTACCTCTCTGCCTACTTGTGATTTCTGTCTGTCAAATAAATAAATAAAATCTTTTAAAAAAATAAATAAATAAAGGGTGGGAGGCAACAGACTCTTTTCACTTAATGAATATCTACCATGAATCAGAGTCGATGCTGGGTACCATATAATTTAACTTAAACATGTTTCACCTTTAGGTGGTTCTGTGAATCTTCTCTTATTTCTTTTTTCCTCCTCTTTCTCCGACACTAATAAAGTTCTTATGCTCTCCATTCCAGAAAAAGTAGGGGGTGTGCTATGGACAGAAGAGCTTCAGAGAGGCAGGAAATGGAAGGAAAGCTTTAATCAGACAACGCTGGCTTACAACTCACAGGCTAAGCACAGAAAAATACCTGCTATGTTCCTCTCTGTATTTCCAAACACACACTCATCTCCAATACACAGAAAACATAAATGTCTCCCAGGTACTTACTGCACTCAGCACACAAATCTGGGTCCTTATTCACCTGTTGGAAACAACCCTGGATGGGAGCTGAAATCTCATCTCTGCTGTTAGTTAGAAGAATGGCTGTAAGCAAATCCCTTAACCTCTTTGGGCTTGGGTTTTTTCACTATTAAAAGGCAGGTTGTAACACCTACCTCATAGGGAGTTTCGGAGATCAAGTGGTCTAAAGTAGGTGAAATATTTTTAACCATTATCACTACTCCATTAAGGCAAATGAAATTTGTACTTTACAGAGGAGAAAACAGGTTTAAAGAAATTAAGTGATTCACCCAAGACCGCACAGGAAGTAATCAGAGAAGTTGGCAGTTTATCCCACCTGATTCCAAACACTGGGAGGCACTTTTTTCCCCCATGGCACAGATAAATTCAATTTCCCCTGCTGCCCTCTCTTTTGGGCTCTCAGACACGGAAAGACCTTTCAGTAATTGCTCTCCTATCCCCATTGACCTCAGGGCCTTTGCTATCCACAGACACACAGAGTCAACCAAATGGGTCAAATGCGGTAGGTACTTGGTTTGCTGGCAATAAGAACATCGTCAAAGCATCCGTGAGTCAGAAAAGGAGACAGGATTTGGAAGGCACATGACAGCATGTGGCACACCAGTGGACCAATAGCTTGACAGGAAAGAATGAGGTGTAGGGGACTGGGAAGGGACTAAGTAGATCTCTGTTTTGAAATTTCATTTTTTCTGTCATTACTGACCCCAAATAACGAGGCCTCTTATGTATGCAGACTCTGTTTTCACCTTTGGAGCTTAAGTTCCAGTAGGGCTATCACAAAGGGGGATGTGTGGCCAGGGACCGTGGGTTACACTTAACAGGGGACACAGAGGACTCCTAACCACCAGGAAGGGGCCAGGACCTGACAAAAGTCTGACTTTGAGGAAGATGATAAGAATGTGTCCATCATTTTTTTTTAAAATGTCAGGTAAAAATCCTTTCTACCAACAGGAATCCAGAGCCTCCTTTCCCATCATTGTGAACCTCCAACTGGAGGTAGAGGCTGAGTGCAGGGGGACGAGCCACTGAGAAGGGGACAGGAAGCCCTAAAGCCGAGATACCTGGGTATTTCTGCACAATCAGATTTTCTTTCCAGTTAAATTAGTTCTGTCCATCAACATCCTGTTTGGTGTGCTTGTCTGTCGGACACGTTGATAATTAAGTAGCAACACTAATTGATTTTATGACTGGATCACACAGGGCGAGGCTTTTCCATGAATTTGTATTCATCAATTCCAGTAAATGACGGTATTGACTATCCCATGAAAACTCACTATCAGCCTAATATTTTTTTTCTAGTCCTTTGAGTTCACCTTGGAAACTCATGTTTAGTCTGGATCCTATATCCCGAGGAAATAAGAAACAGACCCTCTCCCAAGGAAAAGCTCCACCAGGAATACAGAAGTGGGAACATGTTCTGCAATGTGTGTTTCCATCACATTTGTCTCTCAGCCCCACATCCATCCATCTAAACAGCCTGGGCGATGCGGGGGCTGGGACCCTGCAGACACACGGCTCTTTGGCCATACGGCTCCCTGATGCGCCAGCAGGGGGCGCCAGCCTGCACGGCAAGACGGTGAAGACGCTTCCTCTGTCCTGTTCCCCTCAGCCTCACGGCCCTCTGATGCTTGTTCCGTTCCGGCTTTCCCTCTCGCTCCGGAACCAGCCTCGTCACACCTGCTGCAACTGCCAGCAGCGCCTTCCCTCAGGGGCCTCAGTTCTCGCTCCTCCCACCTCCTTGAGCCTCCGGCAAAAGGAAGAACCCCCAAGACTTCATCCCCAACCTTGGGGATGGCGGCCGCTTCCTGTGCCCCCCACCATGTTCCTGTTCACCTCTCCTGTCCTCCAATACCTGTCCTATTGACTTCTTAAGTTAAATTAGCTGTAATTTCTCTGCTTTCTACTTTGCTGACTCATAACATCAAGCACTTACTAAGTTCCAGGCACTGTGCTAAGCAGTAGAAATATAATGTTATGAAAGCAGTTAAATTCCCTGACGTCCTAGAACCTTCTGTCATGTGAGTCCAATGAGATAACACAGGTAAGGTAACATGTCATCAGCCTTCCAAGCCGGGAGAGCAAAGACAGAAGGGTGTGAAGAAAAAGGTTTTTCTTCCTTCCCTCCTTCCTTCCTCCCTCCCACCCTCCCTCCCTCTCTCTCTCTCTCTCTTTCTTTTAATTTATTTATTTGAGAGAGAGAGAGAATGGGGGGGGGGTGGGGAAGGGCAGAGGCAGAGGGAGAAGCAGACTCCCTGCTGAGCAGGGAGCCTGATACGGGCATCAATCCCAGGACCCTGGAATCATGACCCGAGCCAAAGGCAGACAGACACCCAACCACCTGAGCCACCCAGGCCCCCCCAAAGAGGTGTTTCAACCCCTAAGTCGCTTCAGAAAATGAGATGGATGTCTTTTCCTCAACAAGTTTGAAGGTCTCAGTTAACATAACCCCAGGGATTCACTGCACGCCCTGGCCATTCCTCCCGTTCAGAGCAGAGAAGCAATGACCTTGCAGCAACAATCTTTAGAAGGAAATGGGACAAACAGCCCTAGAGAGGGGACACCATGAGGTGGCCTTTTTTAGAAATTCTAAGGATACAGGTACCTGTGATGAAAGAGCAATGCAAGCTGTCATGAGGAGCTAGGACTGGGGCCTGGAGTGACTGTGACCATAGGGCACAAGTGGAAAAAGATAGTAGAGAGCTGCTCTTCCAACTCTTGTCACACCTTACCCTAACGTGTGTATTGTACGTGTATATGTATGAACCAGAACTTTATTTCTGTTTCCTGAGGTTGGACAGTACATACCTCCAGAGACCAGGGAGGTGATGACATGGAAAAGAAAGATTCCTGATTCCATTTAAGCCTGAATCCAAAAGCCCCAGGCTGTGGGCAAGAAAAAGCTGGGAAGAAATCCAGTCTAGAAATTTAGAAGTTTTGATACAATCTGTCCTTAGTCTTCTATTGTCTAGATATCGGCTGTATTGTGGCAAGGATGGCCAATGTCATGTCCTTGTTTAGCAAGGAAGTATTTCTGCAAGACTACTATGTAGCTAAATTCTTGAAAGCCATATCTGTAACAACACTGATAACCTATAAATGCAAATTAAACTCTTCACCCTCAATTGTTTATTCATTTTGACATCACTATGACCATGAAAAGTCACTGAAGGAAAACAACCATGGGAAAGTATTACCAGGAGGTCCATTTCACATCCTTGCTCTAGGGCCTCATTATAACTAATTTACTGTCACTGAAGGAATTTAGAGGCCCTGAAGACATGAAAAGCCTGGAGAGAGTATTACTCATAAATAAATGCCAACATTTAAACCACCAAGACAGCTTCAAATTCTAGGCCTATTGAAATGGACAATATATACTGCCTGGATGATTTATTATGCTTGTGTTTATAGTCCAAATGGGAAGATAATTCAATTCCACCTGAAGAGTCATTATGTGGCCCAATCCCAAGGGAAGTACTTGGGATAAGAGGTGATATTTCTCAGCTTTCCCATTTCAAACAAATTATTATTTCTGTATTTAAGACATCACCCAGGCAATTCCCTTCATGACCTGTAGCACTCTTGAGCAATTAAAAAAAAATCTTATAAGATGAAAGAGGTAAGGAACAGATGCCAAATCCAAAATGATCCACAGAACACCGAAGACCGCCCAGAGAGCACGGCTGCCTCAGACGTAAGGTGAAATCATCCCTTCTGCTCAAGAAAACATAAATGAGCAGCGAGCGGGCATCCAGCAAACACATTATCACCCAGCAGAGACAACCTGATAAATACAGACTTCCTCTCCAAACAGGCCTCCTCACAGGGAATGTGGGCCAAAAGGTCCCTTCTGAGGGGATGGTGAGGTCGTATCACTTGGCAAAAGTGCCAAGTGCCGTGCGGCACACGGCAGCCTTCCCTCTTATCCCCTCACCGCACGTTCAGTTCGATTAGAGGGTAGAAGAACCTGTTTGCTACACGTCTTGGATTGGGCAGAGGACATGCTCTGAGCGGACAAGGGTAGAGGGGCCCTGGCCTACGAGCTCAGCCCCCAGAATTCCTGGGCTTACATACCATCCAGGCCATTGTGATGACTGTAGTTTCTTTTCCCCAAAATGCTCAGAGACGTGTGATTCGGGGTGGCTAGCATCCGCTTGGTAGTGGGGGTTTGCAGGCTTGGCGTAGTTCGAATTACATTAGGTTTCTTCGAAGGATGGATCTCTGGCAGGGGGAGAAAAGGTTTCTCAACTCAGAACATGGTATTAAAAACCTCTGTGCGCGCTTACATTGCCTAATAAGCACACATCTTATTTCTTAATGAGCTTGAGAGTCAGTTCCTTATGTCCCAGCCTGTTTTCCCAAGGACTTGCATAATGAATCAGCTTCAAGTGCTGTTACCATGGCTTTACTTATCAAAAGTGAGCTGCTGCTTCCTCTGCTGAGCTCTGAGCTTCACCGTTGGGGGACAAGCAACGAAAACAACAACAAAAAAACGCCACTTGCACTTCAGAGGGTCGCTAAAGCCCAGATTTACCAAGGGAATAAGGCAGCTAAGTCTTCAAGGTTTTAGAAACCGAAAGGTTATCTGGAGAAGGAGCCTCCAAGAAAACGAACTCAGTGCTCTATCAGACCAGAAATGGAGCATGCAGCAGGTCTCAGGTGTGAGAGATTTCTGGAAAGCAGGATTCTTCCTCTGGCTCTGCGAGGAGGGTACAGGACCAGGGTTAATCACTCCCACTCCAGAACGTTTTGATGTAGCTGTGACCTGACACCAAACTCCAAATTCTAGACTCAAGAGGTAGTAGAAGAAAAGCTTTGATGGAGGATCTATCACAGAATGGTGATGTGCACGTGGGATGTGTGTGTTTACATGAAGTGTGCTGTTGTCAGCCACATAGCCTAGAATTACTTGCACTTTTTGGATAAAGCAGATGGGCAGAAATTGCAGTCTGCAGGAACTGGAGTTAAGGAGCTCAGTCTGTTACTGTTACTGGGCAATGTCTTGTCCAAAGCCAAGGCTGCTCCCTGATTCGGAGCCACCACCTGTGCACGAGCCGCCCTGTCTTCTCAAGGGAGGGCCAGGTTAGCCGCCTCATTGCCCGAAATTTAGGAAAGGCTGTTAGGATTGTTAGAATTACTATAACTTAGTCTGGTCAAAAATCTACAGTTGCCAAAATTTAGGAACAGATCAAGTGCTAACCAATACACAGTGATGCTATTTTTTTTCCAACATGGGGCTGAAACTTTGCCAGCCCCATTTTTTTCATTACAACCTCCACACTACACTCCATCCAAACCAGACCACCAGCCTTTGGACTCAGGAAAGCCTTTGTTCATCAAGTTCTCTTGGCCTCATAAAGAGAAAAATATTCTTTTCCTATTTTTCTATCTATTTAAATACTACTTATTGTTCAAGGGTGAGATCAAATACTATTTTCTCCATGTAGGCTGCCCCAAATCTCATCAGAAATAACTCTTCTTTCTTTCAAGTGTTCAATATTACCTCTCATTCTTTTATAGGAGCTAATCCTTTGCTTAATTGTCCTTACCTGTGTGCCTTCCCCACTGGACTAAAACTTTTGAGGGCAAAGTCTAAATTCATCTTGGCGTTCCTCCAAATCACTTAGCATAGTGTCCTGTACATAGTAAATACTCAGAAATATGTTAGGTGGGGATGTGGTTCAGCTAGGGTAAGAATAGCACAGCTTTGGGCTTACCAGGAAGGCACAGAGACCAATTTATCTGTAGGAGGAACACACAATTACCCACAGAATGACTGACTAATATGTGATGTTATATTCTATTTCTTATGATCAGAGACTTGTCCTTGCATGGTGGGAAGGGGCTTTGTAGGATTAGGTCCTGCAAGGGAATACAGGTAGCAGACTTCAAGGACTTGATCACCATGACGTACCTAGGTCCTGCCTATGATAATGAGGGAATATTCTAGGGGCTATCAAAGCAACTCTTTAGGCCCTGGAAAATAAAACAAGAAATCAGGTGACCAAGTAAAATCAAAGTTTCTGACTTTTGGATGCTCTGATGAAGACCAGATAATATACCAAGTTCAAGGATACACTTTAATTTTTAAGTGTGCCTAGAGTCTGATCACTTCATAACTGTGTATCTTTCTGACAGAGCAATAAAGTTCAATTGCAACTTTGAGTACACCTCTCACTTTTACCCAGAAAATGAAAAAGCAAGTATATTAGAAGCACTAAAAACATGTCAGTGTAGCTTCCAGGTACATCAGGAACCATTTTAGAAATGATTATTTTGTAAATTACCTTAAAACTTTGCAAAAACCAAAAACATATTGCTTAGTCATTTTTAAAAATGCTCTTCTTAATGGTGATATTTCAACACAGATACGGAGTCATTATCTTTGGCGAATTCCAAGTTAAATAAGATGGTAAAAACCAGAAAGCAATACAAATGCTCCCCTTTCAAAGTAACCTTAATTGGAACATCAAAACTATAAATATTTTTTTTAAGTTAGATTGGAACGAGTTTTATCTCATTAAAAGCCAAGTGGAAAGATCTGAATCAAAACATTAAGAATATTCATCTTACAATAATCTAGTGATTCTTATTTTCCTCTTTTTGCTCAAACTGTATTTATATCCATAAATATACATTACATTTTTGATTGATTTTTTTGGAAAAGTAAACATATCCATAACCTTGTATATATGTTATGTGTATATGTTTTGGTAATAACAAATAAAAGCTTCTAAAACAAAATAAATTGATGATACACATGAAAGCATCCAATTTCAGCTACTTGAAAGGCTAAGATTTCGTTTAAGATTTAGTTTCTTGATTTAGAGTAGCCAAATATTTATAAGATACAAAAATTGTTCTTTGAAATTTTCCTTCTATTAGAAAAAATACCCACCTAAATACCCAATGATACATGCCAAAGGTTTCCTAGTGCTTTTGCTTTTCAGTGGACTTCCAGATAGCTCGGCATGTCTGTCTGCATCTGAGGAGAGAAGGAAACATGGAGACAACCAATGAGGCTGATTTCGCTACCTATTCTACACACACTGCAGAGACAAAAGGTGCCCGTGGAAGACAGTGGGAAATACCCACCAGACTCCTGCATCATTTCCTGGGGGGTGTGGGAAAACCGTTCCTAGTTCTGGTTCCAAATTACTGAAGGAGGTACCTGGAGAACGCTCGCTTTAAAGCCTCGTGAATGCCACTAACACACATCTTACACACACGTGCTTGCTTCCTGTGTGTTTCCATCTGAAAAACAGTGGATATATGCCTCCTTCCTAGCCATGGCATAGCTTCCTCAGACTAGAAAACCTTCCACGTGGGATGAGTGAAATCAGTCCTAATGTAAGATTAACCGGGCGGGCATAGAAGGCAAAAATGACAAAGCAGACAAAGGCAGCACAGTTGGCCATCCCTGACTACTCAGAAGTCTTCATCTATCTTGTCTTCATCTACCTCACCAGAGTAAACATGGGTCATCGGTTTTATCACTTGCTTGCCATCCTTCATGTCCTATGATGGCAGCAGTCCTGAGCTTTAAAAGGTTGCCTGTACGTAGTCAGAACAGTAAAATACTGTGGGAACGGCTGTTAGTGTTCATAAAGTTCACCTCACACTCCTCATACCTTACCATAAGACACTTCTGACAGAGAAACGTAAGGCATACAACACACACACTCTCTGTGTTTTAATTAGTTGTCATTAGGATGGAAGAGTAGATGTGGAACAGGGCTGCTCTCAATACCGAGGAGCTAAGTTACAAAAATAGAGTTTGAGGGAAGAAAAAAGAAAGCATTGAAATGTTTTTTAAATCTGCAGCTATAGTCATAAAACTTAACAGAGTAGTTTTAGCAGATATTATTTTGCTACATGTATGCCTTTTCCCCACCTTCCAACACTTGACAAAAATGCCCTACTGGTTTTCTGTGGTGAGACCACATTTCTAGGTGTACATACAGGAAATTTCCTGACATCCATAGGAATTCTCTCTGCACCGTTAGTGTTAAAATATACAATTCAATCTGGAACCATAAATCACTGAAAATTAAAAATTGACTTTTTTGTAAGTTCTAGCCCTCTCTTTCACCAAGGAAACTATTTTAACTATTAACTATTAAACAGAAAGGAGTGGGGAAAATAGCATTTGAAAGAAAACATCTAAAATAAGACACACACTGCAGGGAGCCTCAGAAAATAGGAATCAGAATATGTATCCTAAGCACTGGCTAATTATTATACAACCCTGGACACCTATAAATGATCTGATTTCTTTTCCTCCTTACTCAGATGATTTCCTTTGGAGAAAAAAAATTACTGAGATATGCAGCTTTTCACATGTTGTTGAGTAACAGTGAAGATAAAGGAAGAAATATACCGAGCATATTTTGGAGGAGTAATCTAAACAAACATTAAAAAGCAACACAAATCAAACCTCTGCCAGATTGTGGTGAGTGGATACTAAATAATTCCTTCCTCATATTACTAATTCTACTTGGGATAAGGACAAGAGAAAATTCTGTCCTTTCTATTAATAAGAGAAAGCTTGAATCAGCTTGTATTTCCTCAATATTCTGGACAAAGGCAACCATTGCAGTACTAGTAATAAGATTTTTTTTTTAAAGACTTTATTTATTTGACAGAGATCACAAGTAGGCGGAGAGGCAGGCAGAGAGAGAGGGAGGAAGCAGGCTCCCTGCTGAGCAGAGAGCCCGATGCGGGTCTTGATCCCAGGACCCTGAGATCATCACCTGAGCCGAAGGCAGAGATTTTAACCCACTGAGCCACCCAGGCGCCCCAAGATTTTTTTTTTTAAGATTTTATTTATTTGAAAGAGAGAGAGAGAGAGAGATCACAAGTAGGCAGAGAGGTAGGCAGAGAGAGTGGAAGAAGCAAGCTCCCTGCTGAGCAGAGAGCCCGATACGGGGCTCGATCCCAGGACCCTGAGATCATGACCTGAGCCCAAGGCAGAGGCTTAACCTACTGAGTCACCCAGGCGCCCCACTAGTAATAAGATTAACTTTGCATTTTATTCCAGTTAATAAAGCCCAAAGGAAAACTGTCAGTGTGGTTACAATTGATGGGCTCCCCTAGAACTATCACCTTGATAAGAATCAACAAAAGGGAGTCTATCAAAGGGTCACCAACACAATACCCAAAGATAGTTCATTTTAAACCACATAATCTGCTCTTAATTTCTCATCAAATCAGTAGCATTAATTATGTGATGTTCCAAGGGACAGTTTACAGAGCACCTGAGTGGGCGATCAAAGCTCTTTATTTTTTTAAAGATTTTATTTATTTATTCGACAGACAGAGATCTCAAGCAGGCAGAGAGGCAGGCAGAGAGAGAGGGGGAAGCAGGCTTCCCGCTGAGCAGCCTGATGTGGGGCTTGATGCAGGACCCTGAGATCATGACCTGAGCCGAAGGCAGAGGCTTTAACCCACTGAGACACCCAGGCGCCCCGATCAAAGCTCTTTAGAAGCATCGCTAGTCCCCATTACATTTTAAAGTAATTGGGGGCAAGAATGCTCAGTCTCCGCTATGAAGAAGTTGGGACAGAAAGTGCTAAGGCTCCCTAGTCACTGTTGAATATAAAAATTGCATCTATTCCATGAGATACACTGAATATGCATGGGAAAAATACCTTCTGCCCTGGCGGAATGATCATACACGTGGGATTATCAGGTCCAATTGAGCTGATTCAACAGAATCTTGGTCTCCCCTCAAGAGCAGGCCAGTGGTGCCACTTATCAGTCAAATTATTCACCTAACTCTATTTGGACAGAGATAATTCATTAGTATGCATCAAAAGTGCACAGATGAGACAAGCAACCTGAGAGATCCCCCAAGACCCCAGAAGGAATCAAATCTGCCCAGGAAAAGGGAAAACATGAGCATCTCACCCAAGTCATTCGACTGCACACAGGCACATTTCTTTGGCTTCCTAGAGTACAGCTCCTTGAGGTAAACCTGGAAAAACACTGCTGCTTTCATTGCAACTCACAGCCATTTTTTCTAAAATGTTTTGCAAATATGTGTGTGTGGGAATAAAATAGAAAAACTGCAAAAAGTACACACTGAATTAAAATTCACAAAAACATTCACATGGGCTTCCAAGATTGCCATCAAAATAGAACCACCCGTAGAATTTTCTTCAAGGAATTGCAAAGGAATTTCTAAAGACACAAAATCCAGGTGCCATTATAAAAAAAGAGAGAGAGAGAGAGAAAATCAGAGGTGTGGGGGGGTACCTGGGTCGCTTAGTCAGTTAAGCATCTGATTCTTAGTTTCTGCTCAGGTCATGATCTCGGGGTCGTGGGATCCAGCCCACATGTTGGGCTCCACGATCAGTGGGGGCTCTGACTGAGATTCTCTTTCCCTCTTCCCCTCTGCCTCAAAATAAATAAATCTTTAAAAAAATTAATAAATTCAACTATGTTTTAAAAAAACCTGCTTGACAAATACATCATAAACAAAGTCAAAGGCAAAATGGGGGAAATATTTGCACTGTGTATCACAGATCGAAAGCTAACGTCCTTAAAATATAAAAAGTTCTCACAAGTCAGTAAGACTTCTCATAGAAAACAGGCCAGGGGCAAAAACAGCTGACAGAAAGGGAAAAACAAATGGTTTTCAAATATATGCAAAGACTTCTATCTCATTCAAAATGAGAAATGAAACTAATATAACTTACAGGTCACCTGTCAACTAGTCAAGGGTTTCAAAGATGGAGAACACTGCTGGCAAGGTTCTAGAGAAATAGGCATTCCCTAGACGTTGGGGATGGGGGCGCAAATCGTGGTTTTTCTAAGGGTAACTAACTGGGTAGTGACTATTAAAACTCCAAAATCACGTTCCTTGATCCAGCTATTTTATGTTTAGGGGTCTGTCTTGTGACCCACCCACACATTTCACACACCAATATGAAATGCTATCTGTATAACGATATTTGTTGCGACATTACATGTAATAGAGAAGACTGGAAATAACCCAAAAATCTGTTTAATCGGGAATGAAAGTATAAAACAGATTATTATGCAGCTGATAAGAAAAGGAGGCAGCTCTCAGTGTACTGGTATGGAGTGGCCTCTGAGATCTGTTAACTAAAGAAGGAAGGTGCAGGATAGTGTGGACATTAACACCTGTATTAAAACAACAACAACCAAAAGAATACACCTACTTAGACTGGTATAGATAGAGGATCTCTGGATACTTTAGACAGGATAACAATGGTTACCTCTGAGGATGGTATAAATGGGAATGGCAATATGATTTGTAGCTGCTTTTGTATCCTTAGAAAAATTTAAAGTGTCCATTCAAAAATGAATTTTTATTCAAAACAAACTACCTAAAATACCCAAACCAAACCTGTTCTCACCTAATATTAGAGCTTAAAATTTCACACAACTTCATACAATTATTAATAGTTAACTTCTGCTGAGACATCTCTAGGAAAACTTCTATTTTAAAGCTTCTGAATGCAGGCCCTTGGGATACTTCCAAAGCTGAATCAGCATCTTCAAACAGAAGAATGTGGCTCCAGGTGCCACTTGAGGAACTGCTTACTAGGTCATTCAAGCTTGGTGTTATCAACTCAGAAACCAGAGTCACCCATGCAAGCTACAGAGGTGACAGGTCAGTCACTTGGACCCACTTCTCCAGGGACTTTGGCTTCATTTACGGAGTCCTGTGAACATACCTACTTCCACTCAACCTCAGTTTCTGAGGTTCCTGAATCTCAAATAGTAACCCTGTGCTCATCAGGTGATGGGTGATTGTACAGATGTTTGATAAAGTCCTCAGAAAGCTCAGTGGTCATGTTTGATGGCAAGAACCAAGGAAAAGAACACCATTAACAAATCATGACTTTCTTACCAAGGGCTGGGGGAGAAGAGACAGGCTGTCAGAGACTTGACAACCCATGCTATCGGTCTGCAAATTGTGTCAAGGACACAATATCTTTCTGTTTAATAAGCACTATCTCCATGGTAGAACAGGCTCAGGAATTGTACTGATGTTAGTCATTATTGTAATGGACTTATTACATATAAAGGCGTATTATTAAAACAGAGAGAAATTTGGGGAATTTGGTTTTAAAAAATCACCTTCTCTCTCTCTCTATATATATATTTGTATTTCTTGGATGTATTTATTTTTCAACACGTTGGTGTCAAACTGTATACTTAAGTTTTTAAAATTATTTTTTAAAATAAGAAATGTATTCTCGGGGCACGTGGGTGGCTCAGTCGGTTAAGCATCTGCCTTCGGCTCCAGTCATGATCCCAGAATCCTGGGATCAAGCCGACATCAGGCTCCCTGTTCAGTGGGGAGTCTGTTTCTCCCTCTCCCTCTGTCCATCCCCACTGCTCATGCTTCTAATACATAAAATAAAATCTTAAACTTTAAAAAAAGAAATGTATTCCCATGGCTCAAAACTGAAAAAGTTTAAAAGAATAAACGGGGGGAGACTCCTTCCCACCTCACCCCTTTGCCTTAGCCTCCCAGCTTCCCTTCCCAGGGACATCTTTTGTTCTTATGTCTTCTCTGTGATACTTTAAGGGTTTACAAAAATTTCCCCCTTTCACTCTACTGTTTTAATACCATTTTCTTAACAAAAATAAAAGGCCAGAAGAGTACTATTGTAATAAGCCCCCACCCCCGGGCGAAATGTCCTCTAAAATAATCAACTTGTAAGCCAAGCACTCAGTTACCACTATGCTCTGCACCATCTGAGAATTTGTCTCCTTAGCTCTTCCCCTCACTCTCGCACAGTCTGTCATCCCGTGAACTCTGGCTAGGACACTGATTGTGATGGTGCTGCGAAGGCCAGAAGCCGTGGAAGGGGTCAGCTTCTACAGTGCTTAGAACTTTCAAGTTTACAGGGAAAACTATTGACCTTCCTGAATATTATGAAGAATTACTCTAAAATGCATCAATCAGAGCTCTTGATCCATCCATCCCTATCTTCTTTCATCTCATCTGAACGTAGACTCACACTGCATCACAGGGATTAACTTTTTTTGAGGAGGGATGGGGGTCACCGTCGCCCTTAAGAAACCAAGGAAAGCTAACTAAAAAACAATACGCCTATGCTTTCCTGCTGGACCACAGACACGGTTGCCTATGGATATCAAATTATTAAAGGTTTATCTTCTCCAAGATCAAGGGATCTGTTGAAGAGGTACATATAAGACTGGAGAAGATGATGTAAGAATCAATTAGATGCTAGAAGAGTTTATTAGTTCCTTGTCTGGGAAAAAAAAACCAAAAAACAGTAGATGGCTGCTGAAACTTTGTAATTCTAAATTTCAAGGTAAAATTGAGAATGTGATTCCATATGTAACTTGACCAAAAAAGGAAAATGCAAAATAAAATATGCTCCTTGAATATCATCACACCAAATGACTCTGTTCTTTCATCATTATTATTATAGCTATTTGAGTATAGAAATAAAACACATGTAATTTAACTTTGACCCCCCCTTTTAGTAGTATGGCTTTTCAATTGAGGAATAATACATAAAATGAGGTAACAGTAAAATACACTTCATTGAAGAATAATAAAAATAAAGGCAATTTGCATATTAACTGAGAAACTAACAGAGGAGCCATGGGAAACAGAAGCTTCCTCAGCTGCCAATTTAGTTGGTGATGATTTCTTTTCCATTCATAGGAACAAAGATGATACTGGATCCTGGCCAATTTTAATGGAAGAATTTCACTCAATTCTCTTTCTCATATGTTTTATTATCCTGTTTAGTTAAGAAACTCTATCAATGTGTTCTAAATCAGCTAAGCAGTCTGGATGGATGCAAATATTTTCCAGTTCCTTAAAAATGGTTAAGAAAATGGTAAGAGCATAAATCCATGCACTCAGAGATGCTAGCACGAAATATCAGTAACAGCCTAAGTTCCAAACACACATGAGTCTAATGGAGCTAAATTCCCCTCCACGGGACTCAGAGAACAGTGCCATTTCCCCCCCCTCTTTACAAAGCACTTTTCTTCTCCTTATAAAGCTTTTACCTGTAAGTTGTAAAGCCTTTCAACCGTTCTGCTGAAAATCATCTCAGGGAACAAAAAATGATTTTCAATTATCACTCCTTATATGGATACTCTTCTTAAATCAAAATGGAACATCCCATAACGAGAAATTTTTTTTCTCACAAAGAAAGAGCATCTACTGGATGTCTGTAAGGTTTCCTATCTATCCATTAAGCCAGAAGCAAGTTTGCTCATCCTTTAAGGGAGAAAGTTGCATGGCTCTAACTTGGCAGCCAGGCCTGGGACTAAACATGGCAAGACGAGAATCAGAGCTGGCACATGAAGTATGGATACATTTTAGGGGTACATGGTAATAACAGAACCACCCACAATTCACTGATACACATGACCTTTGTTCTAATGAAAAAAAAAAAAAAAGAAACATAAGCAAGACTGAGCATGTTGAAAATGACAGTAACAGTCATGTACATGGTATGCAGTAGTATATGTATGATTATGAAATGGAAACCAAATCGGACAAATAGAAAGAATGCTCAACCATAAATTTGGTCACTAGCCTCTAAAAACTAAATATGTATTTTCAGAAAAGTCACCCAAAGGCACTAAAACCTATTCATAATTTGCTCCATCTTCCAATAACGTCCACAATCGTGTTTGTTATGAAACCCTGTGAATTTCCATAATATTGTATGACTGTAAAAGGTTCGTGGGAAAATGAGAGATTTACAAAGACATGCAATTTCTAATGAATGTAAATTGGCAAATTTTATTCAAACCTAATGAGGCCATGCAGACTGCATGTCTCATCTCTGGGGCTTCACCGGGACACTGTCCTTCGGGGTTACATCACGGCACGACCTTACAGGTCCGAGTGCCTTCTCGGAAGGGTGCTTGGGCAATCCCACCCCAGCAAGACCTCCCTGGACAAGGGTACCTCCTCCCATTTCTCTGCTGAGCACTGTCCACTCTGCAGAGGGACTTCCAGTGTCTCCTTTTTAGGTTGGCATGATACAAATGGCAGCAGACAAAAACAATGTTAAAAAAATAAACCAAATAAAAGGCTGTACACAAGAACTTATGTTTATTGCCAACAAAAACAAAAACAAAACAAACCAAAAAAAAACAAACAAAAAAGAGAGATGGGCGAGGAGAGAAAATGGTCAGAAGCACAACACATAAGGTTAAGAATTTAAAAGCATCTTACATTCTGCCCTAATGGCAGCATAATTAATAGGAACAAACGGCCGTCTCGCTGCCTGCCGCAGCCGGAGGGTACTTCTGCAGACCTGACGAGCAAATTTTGTGAAGTGCGTAGTGCGAAGGAAGAAAGCTTGGCGAGTCTTCACTGCAGACTTTGGGCTCCCCGTGGTTCGGACTGGCATCCCCTGCGTGGCCTGGCGAGACATGTGACTCCTAACGCGGGGGTCCTGCCAAAGGAGACATCGGCAGACACGTGAAGGATAGAATGCCACTGGCATCAGGCTCAAAGAAATGGCAAGTTTTACATTTCCGCTGAAGCAACTATAACTTAACACCCTACCCCCAAAGGAGAAAATTCAGAGCTATGCATTTTTGAGAAGAGGGCAGGTAGAGAAGAAAACTGGGGAGGGATGGGAGGCTGTGTTATCCTGCATTTTTGTTTTTTAAGTTTCTCTTTTACTTCCAGTTCATTAACATACAGCGTTACATTACTTTCAGGTGCACAATATAGGAACTCAATACTTCCAGACATCACCCTGTGCTCGTCACAACAAGGGCACTCCTTCCTCTACTTTGGTTTTTAAATTGACATTGAAATCACCTTCACAATCATAAAAAACTGCCAAGGGGGTTAATTATTTTATTTTTGTAATAGTGAAGGAGTCCCGAAATCCTGTTAGCCCTTAAAAAGAAGTCTCCCTCTTGGTCGACCTAAGTGCTTATACCTGCAATCTATGAGAATTTTACCAAAATCACATTTCACCTGTTGTTCACCTTAAGACTGAGTCCATACCACCTTCTTGTCCCTCCTAGGATAGCCCAGGGGCAGGAAAACGTTCAATTCCTATTTACTACTTTATGTAGTAAGACATATTTCCGACAGTATTTAAAGGTTGCAAACTGTTTTCAAAAAAAGCAATTAAAACATTTAATTTGTAAACTCTCTAGTTAGGCTGACACTTCCCACACACTTTGTTCCTTTGTCTGAGTAATCACACAAGAACAATATTTTGAATACCTGAAAAAACGTGACTTGTCCCTGACCTCTCTCCACGCCCACCTTAAATATGATGGTGTTATGTTTAGTTATTAAAAACAGCTTTGCTTGCTTTTAAGTTATCCTGTACTGTACTTGTGTTTCCAAGGAGTATCAAGCGATTGAATGACATTTCTCAACATAAAAGATTGACGCTCATATACCTCTGTAGTTGGGCTGGGTGATAACTTCTCTTCCTCTGACTGGGTGGGCATTTTCAGGCCTCCGTATTTTTTCCAATAGAGCCAACAGGTCGCACACAATCTACACTGCATATTAGGTGGGCCCCAAGAATACCACTGATGAGACTGTGTAGCTAAAGACAGAGGAAAAATATGAAAAACAAAACAAAACCAAAAAAAAAAAACAAACAAAAAAAACAAACAAAGAGTGCTGTATGATTTGCAACATCAATAAGCATACCATCAAATATGTTAAAAATACTCCAAAGGCATCTTTAGTTTACGATGTTACTTTTCTTTCCCCAGTTCACCAAACATAAATGTCTAATACATGCACATATTTTTCAAGACTCCGAATTCATTAAACCATTTATTTTTATATATATATCAAGTACTTGTGGCTCTTGTTAAGAGAAGCTGTTAGATGAAGTATCCTAAATAACATACTGGGCTATTACTGAGGGAGTTTTGTTGACTAATGTGTACGTTTCTGGAAATAAGTTATCAGAAAGGTATTATTATTATTAGATTAGTGTTTACAGTCTAAGTCTGGGTCTCCAAACCGATGGTTCAGAAACTACCTCAGAGTTTACAGTGCTGAGAGAGGCCCCACTTAATTAAGGCAGGAATCTGTCAGAAATAAGTAACTGTTTTCCATTTCCTTATTTTACTAAATGAACAACATAAATAATCATTTTAATAATTCTCCCCTTAAAAACAGAATCCCTTTCAAGACTACTTAAGTTCAGATCAAGTAAGCACATGCAGCCAAGATCATGGGATGCTTAAGATCTAATAACCTGGCTGATTTATCACTTAGCGAAACGCTGCAAGCCGCTGTCAGTTTTGTTCTGCTCTTTGAATTACTGCCATATAACCTGCAACGTATTCCCACAATGGATCTGAAGTTTAAGATAGGAAACACTGGCACTGAAACATTAACTTTATGAAGTACATAAAAATTATTATAATTCTCTACATTTGCCTCAGAATACCTTCCCCCTGATTTGTAAGTTACCTTCATCAGGTCAAAATGTTCAAACAGTACATCTACATCAAGGTGTCAACTAACCCTTCACAAGCCAATGTCAAAAACAGAAAATATGCAGACGGTTACAATCAAACTGTGTCTTAGTTTATGAAGAATAATACTGTGCACCCATCGTGTGTTATTTTTAGTGGACTCCTTGCAAACAGCAGCCTCAAAACCTTTCCTCTTATAATTTAGAAACAATAACTCAAATAATTTGATTTTTTTAAAACACAAATTTTAAGAATCCTAAATATTAGGCATGGACCTATTTTTTATTCTGAATATAAAATTTCACTCATATTTAAATAGACATTTTTACCCAAGTTAACCATGACATGGCATTTTAGTATTTGTCAACAAACACCTTTCCTCTTACATAATTAACTCAAATGCAATTAAAAAGTGACCTGTGTGGCACAGTCAGTTCAATGTCTGACTCTTGATTTCGGCTCAGGTCATGATTCAGGGTCATGAGAATGAGCCCTGCATCAGGCTGACGAGTCTGCTCGAGATTCTCTCTCTCCATCTCCCTCTGCCCCGCCCCTTGTGTGTGCTCTCTATCAAATATATCAAATCTTTTTTTAATAAATAAAATCTTCTTTTAAAAAATGTGACAAAAAGAAAACACCAAATTTTATCTCTATAAAGATAAAACTTACATGCATATTATGATACATTTTATATTATCTGAGTCTAAAATAAGTATTATAAAAATCATTTACTTGTTATGCACACATAAAAATGACAGAATAATTATTTAAAGGGATATGTGAGACTACGTATGAGTGAAAAAGGGGTAAGTCAAAAATAAGACAGATTAAGCCACCACTTGTCTTCATGATTCTTTTTATTTTCATTTAAATACAAATAAACTTATCTAAGAGTTTCCAATTCAAAGACACTCATGATACAATACATATAAAATTATCACCAAAAGAATTTAATTTTCCACAAATTATTTCACTTTGTGCTTCCATGGTGCAGAAAAATGGTTCGAAATGTACCATTTCTATGAAGTCAGCAATTTGCCTGGATCATACTTTCCTTGGTTTCAGGTAAGGTGATTATATGACCTGTTTTTATTTTCATTTATTTATTTATTTTTAGAGAGTGAGGGGGGAGGGGCAGAGGGTAAGAGAGAATATTAAGCAGAGTCCACACCCAACACGGGGTTCAATCTCATGACCTTGAGATCATGACATGAGCAGAAATCACATCAGATGCTTAACCAACTGAGCCACCTAGGCACCCCTATGTGACCTGGTTTTAAAAGTCTTTTCTAGAGGAGTGCCTCGCTTCAGCTGATAGAGCATATAGCTCTTAATCTTGGGGTTGTGAGTTTAAGCCCCATACTGGGTACACAGATTAGTTACAAAAATAAAAAAGAAAAGTCTTTTTTTTAAATTTTTTTAAATTTATTTGACAGAGAGAGACACAGCAAGAGAGGGAACACAAGCAGGGAGAGTGGGAGAGGGAGAAGCAGGCTTCCTGCCAAGCAGGGAGCCCAACACGGGGCTCGATCCCAGCACCCTGGGATCATGACCTAAGTCGAAGGCAGAAGCTTAATGACTGAGTCACCCAGGTGCCCCTTAATAAAAGTCTTTTCTAACGCGAAGCTTGGTATGTAGTATAGAGTAGAGGCCGCAATGTCCCTCTTTCCCATGCCCTTAGGGCAGTAAGCTACATTGTTCCCCTCCAAAGAGCTGTTGAGAGAAAAAATTGGGCACCAAGTAGACTTTGAATAAATATTCGTTTCCTTCCCTCTCCCACCCCAGGCCACTTTGACTGTAAGGAAACGTGGATTATAATGTCACTGATGTCCAGGAACAGATTATGCTATTGTTTGAGATTTTAATATATGAAAACACAAAAAGTGAGTGGGACCTGGCTGGCTCAGTTGGTAGAACATGCGACTCTCGGGGTTGTGAGTTTGAGCCCCACAGTGGGTGTAGAGATTAGTTAAAAAAAAAAAAATCTTAAAAATACAAAAAATGGGGAGAGGAAGCCAAGAGAGAGACAATAAAATAGCAAGAAGTTTTAAAAAGTGCATTGGGGTGCCTGTGTGGCTCAGTTGATTAAATATCCAACTTTAATTTTGGTTCAGGTCATGATCTCAAGGTGGTAACAATCAAGTCCCACATCTGGCTCTGCACTGGGCATGGAGCCTGCTTAAGATTCTCTTTCCCCCTCCTAACTCTGCTGCTCCCCTGCCCCTGCTTGTGCCTGTGCACACGCTCTCTCTCTAATGAATGAATGAATGAATACATAAATAAAAAGTTTCTTAAAAAGTGTATCAATTACTCCATCTCACCAAACCAATTTAACAACCAGCTCAAATCAACTGTAATACTGCCCATGTCTGATAGGATTCGGAGATGGACAGATACTGATAAATACATGGGGGCCCTGAAAGCAAAGGCAAACATTGTAGGACAGCTTCTCCCAAACCAGTGCACTCTGACAGAACCGGGTCTGAGGATTACAAATAGCACCTCATCCACACACAGGTCTTCCTGACAGAATTTTCTGGAGCCTTTGTCAAAGTATACTAAAAAACTCCAAAATAGGATTTGGTGTATTCTGTGGGACAGGGTCTGCACAAAGCCAGCAACAGCTCTGAACGCAGCTTGGCCAACACTGCCGTGGGATGCTCCACAGAGCACCCCACAGAAGCAAAGCAGAGGAAACCCAAGACCAAACGTCAGTGTCCAGGCCAAAGGGAAGGGTGGCCATGTCCTCCCACGGTCCTGCTCTCTGAGCCGTGCGCCTCAGGCGCAGCGAGAGGGCCGCTCCACACCTCCCACCCCGCGGAGCCGGCACAGTGCTGTGCGCCTCGTCACAGGCCGCGAAGGAGACAACTTACCGTAGCAGCTCTCACACGCTCGCCCTAGGAGGGGATTCTGTGGCTGGAATGTGGTCCCCACGGCTCCATTCACAGCACCAGGTTTGCCATTGCTGGCAGATATTTGGTTGGGATTTGGTTTGCTGCTTTCAATGAAATATAAAGTGAGGTGATAACAATGACTTGTATAACAAGGCAGAAGCCTCTCCATCTCACTGCTGTTTTATCTTAACTACATATAAACACCTGAATGTTTGGTAAAGAAGAAACAAGCTGGCAGAAGTAAGGTGTCAAAATGAACTCAAACCATTCATCTGTACATAACAAGGGTGTGTAAGACTCAATCTCTTACTCCTGATACGCACAAAGGAAATACAGCCACTAGCTCTCCTTCACCCGGATGCGATTTCCTTAGAACACCCTCTGATGCTTTTGAATGATACACGTTCCAACCTCTAACACTTGTCATGGATTCTTCTGAGAATAAAAGGTAATTCTTTGGATCAAATAAATTAAGCTAAAAGCAGTGTGTTGTGTTTAGAGAAAACCACCGCGCCTTTCCTGTTGCTGGTGTGGAGGCTGTTGACAGTGCGCTGGCTCTTGAAGGAACGGCACAAAAGCCACGTGTTCAACAAAGACACTGTGGGTGTCAACAGAGCATATCTCTGGAACATAAGTTGGCATTTCAGGGGATTTAACCGTTCATGATAATAATTTCTACAACATCTGATTTTTTATGAGAAAGATTACATAGCGCTTGAAATTTAAAAAGCTAACAAGTATATTTTGAGGTCTTTCTTTTTTAGAAAAAATTTTTAGGTCGAGAAGGAGACATCTATCAAGGGTTTACATGCAAATTTCCCAGATGCCATAATGCCTTAGAAACAGGGAGCCCAGATTACCTTGGTACTTACTTGGAGCAAACAAGGCTAACTAACTTTTCCCCATGTGGGGTCAGCTAACTCCCATGCTTATAAAGCCATGCTCTAGAATACTACACAGGTGCACATGACATGTTCTCAAATAAACTCAGAATTTATTAAACATATTTATTCAGTGCCTAGTAAACAAAGTGCCTAATCTCAAGGAGCTTTCATTCTAGAGGAGCTTTCCCATCTGTTAGACGAAACCAGGCAAAATAAACTAGTCAGCCATTTGCTAGCAATGAATGCTGAATGACTAAATGCAGACCATACGCTACCTCCCCACGGCTACTGAAATGACGAGAGTTCACAACTACCAAGACACCTGGAATCTCAACACAGGGTTGGCTCAGAAGTTTCCTCTTTACTGCTCCCTATTTCTTCACTTCCATTTACCAGTGAAAGCCTAATGTGTAAATGTGGCCTGACAGCAAATTAAGATTTCTTTCTGGCATTGTTACTGTAACTCCTAGATGATGCCTCACCACCACCTCAGAAGAAATCATTTAACCTCCGTGTGCACTAGGTCCCCATTCTGTAATAGGGCTATTATTTACACTTCTAAGCTGTGCCAGCAATGTATTTTGAAGACAAATCATTTTTTAAAACACATTTTAAACAAGCCAGAACGCGTTTCTCTTCTTATAGTTTGCAGCTGAAAATGTACATGATTAGAAGTGGTGACTTATAACGACTAAGATTTCCAAAGGTACATAATATTTCTGTTTTTTAAGAATCTACTAGATAGGGACGCCTGGGTGGCTCAGTGGGTTAAGCCGCTGCCTTCGGCTCAGGTCATGATCTCAGGATCCTGGGATCGAGTCCCGCATCAGGCTCTCTGCTCAGCGGGGAGCCTGCTTCCCTCTCTCTCTCTCTGCCTGCCTCTGTCTACTGTGATCTCTCTCTGTCAAATAAATAAATAAAAAATCTTAAAAAAAAAATCTACTAGATATAGATAAAAAGAATGTCCCCTTAAATCAAATGACTGAATCCCAGAAGGCTTCCCCCAAAATATGAAAATTTCTGACATTTAACCCAGGGCTAAATATATGTGTTGAAAAAGAGCTAATACAAATTTATAGGTGAGCTGCCTGAAAAAAAGAATGAAAGCAAATACAACCTTAGCTGTTCAACTGAATTTTGCATGTTATTTGACTGAATGAACTTAACTGTAATAATCATAAAAGGAAAACAAGTGCGCAAAGACCCAATGAACATAGACATGTGAATCATTTAAAATCCGTTTTGCAAATCCAAGTACCTACGGGTTAATTTTCAGGTTACAGATGATTTCGATGTGACCATCTGAAACTTTTATTCTAAGACAAACATACAAAAGAAGTTTCTAAAGCTGCATTATTTGAAACTGTCCTTTTAGCTAATGCCCAAACCCCTCCTCCCTCGTCTGTATTCCAGATTCTATCCCTACTCCCCTCTTGAGAATTTTGTACATTCGATTCTCTTCTCTGGACCCTCTTCACTGTCATGTAAACATATTTCTCTAACTTCAAAAACTCTATTACTCTTTTCCAACCTAACCCTCAAAGCGAAAAACCCCGTTGAATGACCCTTCCAGCCAGTTTTGCCCAGAGCTGCCCATCTCGACAGTCTGCAGTTCCTTGGCTCACACTCAGTCCTCGGCCACTTCATTAAAGATGATCACTGACCCACTGCCACGCTGCTAAATTCAGGCTATTTTTCACCAACATCTGACATAATTAACTAATTAATCTCTTCCCCTCCCTGAAACACACTCCTCTCTCAGCTTTTGTGATAATGTACTCACCTTGCTCTTCTACTTTTTCTGATACATAAATCCTGGATTCCTTCAGCCTTGGTCTAAGACCCTTTTTACTTATTGCTCCTCTAAGAAAGCTCATCTGTGTTTCAAACACAGTATTATATGCTGATGAAGCTCAAATCTGTATCTCTAGAGCACAACTTTCTCCTGAACTTAAGACCAATATATCTGACATCCCATTCAACACCTCTTTTTGCACAGAGCAAACTCAAAATGACCTAGCCTGCTTCTCTGCTAGTTTCTTAGCTTGGTGAAGCACAGCAATCCACATAGCTGTGCTGTCCAGAAGTCTGGACCTCAAGCTTGACATCTCCCCTCTATCCCTCCATACAAGTCGGTCACCTCCGAGTGGTGTACCATTTCCAGGATCACAACTCCAGGTCAAGCTACTGTCACCTTTCTTCTTCAAAAACTTCATAATTGGGTCCCCTTACATCCACTATTATCCCCCTTCCCCAAACCATTATCTAAAATAGAGCCAGTGGTCTTAAAGCACAAATTTGATCATGACACTTACTTGTTTAAAATCCATTTCCACCGTTTATCAGATGGGTAAACTCCTGGCCCTACCAATACCAGCCTCCCACAGCTCACCACTCTCTTAAGAGACACCAGCTCCTACCTTTGTCTCAGCTCCTTAACTACTGCTCTGCCCTTCCAGTCTCAGGATCTCCTTGGCCTGGAAAGCCTCCATCACCTGGTTAATTCCTCTTCCTTCTCCAGAGTTCACGCAAGCTCACTTCCACAAGGAATCTTTCCTGACAGCATCAACTGAGCCTGGTTCTCCTGTACAAATTCTCATAAAAACTATTCCATTCTTCTCCATCACAGTACTTGCCACACTAGGTGACTGTCTGGCATCTGCCTCCCCCACACTAGAAGGCAGGCTGTCTTCTTAACCTTTCTACCTCTAGTAGTGAACAGAGTGCTCTGCATACAGGAGACGGCTGGGCTCAAGCAAATGGCAACATAAAATAATTCTTAATTATTTGTTTCAAAATACTTGATTTCAGAGTTAATTGTGAAATTCTTCAAAGGACTCAGATTCTTATCCAACTCAAAATAACTTCATACCTTCTATTTATGTGGAAGATTTATATAACTTTTAAAAAGTTATGATTAGAAACTGTCTTGATCTCTAAACATCATTCACTAAGATCAGGCTGGCATCCTAAATATTTTCAGTTCTGTGGATATTACAATTTCTGTCACAACCTCTGAATGCTGCCATCCAAGCATGAAAGCAGATATAAATAATACATAAATGAATGAGTATGGCTGTGTTCCAATGACACCTTATTTACAAAAATGGGTAGCAGGTCAGATTTGGCCTGTAGACTATAGTTTGCTGGTCTTTGCCTTAGATCAAGACTCCAACGAATTCAATGCAAAACATACGGAAACAATTCTCTGGGTTACTTGGTGAAAACGGGTTAGATGTACTTTCCCTTTGATGTAACAGCACTACAATGCACAAGAAAGCTGCTGTACTTGCTTCTAAAACCTGACATATGAGTCACCATACTGTTTTCTTTGGGGAGTTGTTCTTCTCTTAATTACTCAAATAAAATATAAAATGTTCTAAAATACTGGAAACCACTCCAGAAGGGACATTACAGCTCTGAATTAAAATTATGAATCCTGCAAATTATATGTTATCAGCCTTGAGATAAAAAAAGATATAATTCATTGTCTACGAGGCCTCCTATATATACAAATGTCTATTACTATATCAAAATTCAGTAAACAAAAGCCTAGGTATAAAACAACTGTACTGAGAAAAATCTTGGAGCAGCACACAAAACTTTGTAGTAAATTTCCTTTTAATCCCCAAAGAACCTAGTATAGCCCTATCTACACAGTGCTCAATAAACTAAGTTTTCCTGAAGAAATGATTGCTGGAACTCTAAAGACCTCAAAAAAAAAGACAGTAATTCATTTAAAATGTAGCAAATGAAAAGCAAACTGGCATTCATTTTGATATGACAATGATCTCTAAGCTCCCAAGATAATGATGATAGAATACCAGACATGTGAAACAATTGATACCTATTCATTATTTTTCCAACATTTATAAAGTATGGTTCTTACTTTCTTTAACTGTTCTCCCAAACAATGTAAAATCCGCAACCAAATAAGCAACCTCAAAACGGCAATGTACACCACATCCCCCAAATCCATTCTGTAACACAGAAGTTTTAAAAGCTGCTAGCTTTCTGAAACACATTTGTTTCAAATAATAGAGTTTCACAAGTTACTTTTCTGATGCTTTCCCTGTACCTCTGATAGAAGTATATCATGTGGCATTTTCCCTCTTATTCTTTTGTCTACCTGGGGTTTCTCCCACCCGCCATTTCTCTTTCTAAAAAAATCACTGTAGTGATATAATGGAAGCAAGTCTCGTGCTTTGTAGTGTCAGAAAACAGGAGACAAAAAGAAATTCAAATTTGGCTGAAATTGACCAAAATGACATATTTTGTTTTCACAGAATTCACACTATGAGAAATATTTAAAAAGATTTCTGTTACTTACTAAGTTGGGATATACACTTGCTTCAGTTTACTCTCGGCTTCTGCTGCTTTTAGACGTTTCTAAGTCAAAAGATAGATAAAATATTTTACATACAATGCCTAGTAATTATTACCACTTCACTGTCTTAAAAAATTCATAAGAAAATGAAATATTAAAACATCATTCAAAAATTGCCATTTTAACAAAGGCTTTTCTTTCATGTACATATTCTCAAACTGCGTTAGTTTGTAAGACAAGTCACTAGATTCCGAGGTATAGAACTGCAAGTATTAATACCACTTTACTCTTAGATTTTAAAAAGAAAGCAGTGAATAAGTCTATTTTATACTGTTCCACAAGTGAATAAACAGGATTTAGAAATAACCATTTTTATTTTGCAAATTTTGTTTATACTTTCTTTTTTGCCCTTCTGGAAGAAACACACACACACTCTTTCCTTTAAAATAAAAATTTTTTTTCCTAGAAATGATTAGTTTCCAAGGTTCATGAGAAAGAAAGAGATAACAACTCCCCTAAGTACAGTTAAATAATCATTTACCCTCAAGTGTTAAGAGAGATGTAATATACTTTAAAGCCTGGCTAACCCACATCAGATTTTAGGAGCCAATTAGGAGCCAAATTTGGGAAAAGGAATGGGAGAAAGATTACCTAATCATATCCAGAAACTGCTCATAAATGAATACAAACAAGGAAGGCAAACAATATATGGTAGATATCCAAAAAGAATACAAACCAGAATATAAGGCAATCATCCATATTCTCAGTGAGGAGAAAACAAAATATTTAAGAGGACAACTTAAAACTTTTAGAGGGGCACCTGGGTGGCTCAGTCTGTTAAGCAGCTGCCTTCAGCTCAGGTCATGATCCCAGGGTCCTGGGATTGAGCCCAGCATCGGGCTCCCTGCTGGGCAGGAAGCCTACTTCTCCCTCTCCCCTGGCTTGTGTGCTCTCTCTCTCTCTCTCTCACTTGCTCACTCTCTCACTCAAATAAAGAAACTCTTTTAAAGATTTTATTTATTTATTTCATAGAGAGAGAGACAATGAGAGAGGAAGCACAAGTAGAGAGAGTGAGAGAGGAAGAAGCAGGCTTCCTGCCAAGCAGGGAGGCCGTTGCGGGGCTTGATCCTAGGACCCTGGGATCATGACCTGAGCTGAAGGCAGCTTGCTTAACAGACTGTACTACCCAGGCGCCCCTAAATTTCCAATAATCCATAAAAATGACTTGTTCACATCTCAGGTCATTATTCCTGTCGGCTACACTCACAAAGAGATGGAGCACCAAGCTCCTGCAAGGAAAATAACACCTCTCTGGTGGCATCTTTCCCCGCTGTCTTTCCAAATATTTATCGTAATGGTTCTTCTGAAGTAAAGAAAATATCAGGACGAAAATCTTAATATCTTAAGGACATGAAATCATATCGTTTAAAATAGTACAGAAAAGATAAAGCAAACAAATTTAAAATTAAGTATATTGCTAAGAAACATTAAGATATGAACAGAAAGCTCACTTTAATGCGATTGTATTAGTTGCAATATGAAGAAATTACCTGCTGCACGTATCTGTCAGTAGTTTTCCACATGTAATAATATTCAATGATGCTAGTCAATGATTTCCAAGGGAGCTGAAAAAATATTTAACATGATAAAGGAAAACAAGCTACTGTAGAAATTTTCTTTTTAAAATCACTTTTTAAAAGTAAGGAGGCAAATATCCACATGGAAGATTCATTCTAGGAGAAGTGTTTGGGAAAACTAAAATTAATTTTTAGCAAAGGGTATCCCAAGCAAGTTATATGCAGTCAGAGACTCTAATACAACACATTCCATTTCTCACCTCCCATTTTGTTAAAGATTATAAACATTATGACTGAAAATATCTCATGACCTACCCAGGAAAATTATTTTTGGGCTGCAGGTGGGATTGAAGTTCAATTTTTAGAAACGATATTTAAATAGGTAAAGCCTAAGTTACTTTACACTTCTAAAAATGCAGCTCCACCTGGCTGTCATTTGGTCTCTGGCATAATGGTTCTCATCTTTATCAAAACTGCTTTATTTTCACCTACTTTGTTGTAAATGAAATAAAAACCTAAACCCCTGAGAGACAGTGTAGCTGAGTGTGGCTTGTATTTGAGAAGCAGGAAGCTCACCTTTGCCATTTTCCTATGATGACTCAAAACTGGCCAAATGAGCTCCTACTAATGAGACCCACAACCAAGACTATAGTCCACAGACCCTCTGTAAAGGGAAATCTGTCAGTCATCTAAGATGTAAAATGGAACAGATCAAACCTTCCAACAAATGACTATGGACAGTCACACTCCTTAGCTGTGGCGCCAGACCTTATGGAAAGGTGACTCAGTGCTCTCGGGCTTCTAGCGAGCTTGCCCTAATGCACCGTCGGGACTGGAGAGTCAAAACAGTACTTCTCACACCGCCCTGCAGCTACGCGTCTGCTTGAAACCCACGGGAACAATATCCGCACCATTCTCATCACCTCCACGTTTCACTCACCTGTTTGCTCTGAAGAAAAAACAAATGGAGTTCTAAGAGAAGAAACTATTTTCAGCTTAATGGGGTGGCAACTCCAATAGAAATTCAAAGTTGTGGCCTCCCTAAAGGGCCAAACTGCAGCGCCACTGGGGTCTGCGCTACGGCTAAAGCAAGTACTGTTTTCTAGGACCCAGAAGGCCAATCTGATGGGGTGGAGAGTGTCGGAGGATTGGGGTAAGGAGCCCACCACAAGACCTCATGTGGCAAGACCTCAGGACAGTCATGGAAATGGTACCACATTTTCTAATGATTCAGGGATAATTACAATTGTTTCAAAGTTGCTATTAGGAAAGGAAGCATGTACAGAAGGCAAGGATGATGCTAAGGAACCAAAGTGGGGGATGATGGCAGATCCTACATACCCACTTCCAATCTGCATCAGCTTGCCTTCATTAAAGCTATAAGGGACATTTCCCCCAGATACCCTGGACCAAAGATGCAGACATATGGGTCATGTTTAGGTCATGTTTAGGCAAACTGAGAAGATGACATCCGGATAGAGAAGTGAGCAACTTAAGGACGAGGCTGCATGCAGGGAGAATGAACTGTCTGCCAAAAATGATGGTTGAGGGGCACCTGGGTGGCTCAGTCAGTTGAATGTCCGACTCTTTATTTGGGCCCCAGTCATGATCTCAGGGTCCCAGGATCAAGCTCTGCTTGAGGATTCTCTCCCTCTACCCCTCGCCCTGCTCTCTTTCACTCTCTTTCTTAAAATAAATAAGTAAAGAAATCCTAAAAAAAAAAAAAATGATAATTGAAATATGTTCTTCCAGGGTAACTGTGTTGACCTTTCAGTCATCCGTGCTAACATCATGGATGTTAGCGGAGGACATGGGTATCCCCACTGTTCCTGGAAATGAAGTGTCCAACCCTGGTTCTCTAGTCTTCCCAGAGATTCTGTGAGAAACTAATACCATATATTTGTTTCTGCTTCAATTAGATTTAGTGAATTTCATACTTAGCAACTAGGAACCCTGACTAATACAACCAATCCTGTTTATTCGTTATACTAAACTGGGTGAGGCTGAGTTTCTCTTATCCATAATCAAAAGTGGTCTAGCTCATACAAAGGCTGGAAGTAAAGTGTTCAAAGAACAGGCCTAGACATGTGGCATTTACTTTTTATTTATTTAAGTAATCTCCACATACAATGTGTGGCTCGAACTCATGATCCTGAGATCAAGAGTTGCACCTTCTTCTGACTGAGCCAGCCAGGCACCCCAATGTGTGGCATTTATTGACAGAGTCAAGTTGGAGCAGAAATCAGACAAGACTGGTGGCAGGGGCACTATTGCAGGGTTTGTTCATTCGTTCGTTCGTCCTTGGTTTCAAAACACCTGGCTGTGAAGCATCTAAACTTAGATCCCTGACCCGCCTGGAGGTTCCGTTAGCCCACAACATACCCTGTAATAAATCCCTCTCTCCTTAACTAGCTCACTCAGATGGATTCTCTTGTTTGCAATTATGGCTTTCCAACCTCCTTCAAGTTCACTTTCCTATACTGGAAGGCTACAATGGAAATATATTTCTGAGACTCCCTTGTGATTTATTTCTTACAAACAGATGTAGGAGACCTAAATTCAGAAGCGAGTTAAGCAGCATAGAGGGAAGGGTGCACAGGAATCTGTTTAGCTGCAGCAGAGCTAAGAGGCATAAAACTGTTCCAGAGCCATCAGCTCCCCTAGAGGCTTCCTAACCCCAAGACCATGGTTAAAGTAGTGTAGTCCGGGAACAGAGGTTAACCCAGCAGCTTCCCACTTCCGGGTGGGGCAGAGGTAGGCGCTCCCCTGTTGGACCATTTCTGTGGAATGTTCTGATGTCCATCCTGGAGCCTACTTCTCCAACCCTATCAATTATCCAAAATTGTATATTAGATACTAGGTATATATAATATATATAAAACTATAAAAAGCAATTATCCAAAATTAAATCCCATTCTGTTTAAAATAGCTTATGTGATTTTGTGATTTGCAACTGAAGCTTAAATGATAAAAACAGCTAGGAAATAGCCTTTGCTGAACGGAGCTTCTATGCCAAGAGACCTGAATGCATGAAAGAACAGAGACTTTACTGTTCTGTACTTTGAATTTCTCAGGTTCCTTTGTGTATTTCAGGTGCTGCTTCTTAGGATATAAAATTCACAAGAGAATGTCATTCCCACCCTAAAAATGAGAAGGGGGAAAAAAAAAATAGATAATCTATGGAACCACTTCAATTCTTGAGCCCACCACAGACCTAAAGTTGCAAAACAATCAACTGAACTGAAAACTCCAAAGTCACTCTGAATAAACACTAGACTCAGGAGACTCACGAACTATTTTTACTTTGGAAAAGCACACACACACTCACACACAAAGATAACAAATAAAAACAAGGAAGAAAACAACCAAAAATTTGCCAAATTACTAAAGGTCAACAGTGAGCTAGGGCAACTGTTTAGCATCTATGGGCGCTCCAGACACCAGGGGGATCCATCCACATTTGCCACAGATCTCCTACAGGTGTTCATCAGAAAGAACTGGCCCAGAGCAGGAAACCTGAGAAAGCCCCTGCTGGTGGTGAGGGAATTTGAATCTACACAAAGAAATGAAGAGGAGCAGAAATAATAACATTTTAGGAAATAAATAATAATACATAAACAAATATGGGGAAAAAATATATTTTTAAAAATCTCTTTAAAAAGATCACTGACTGTCTAAAGGAAAAAACAGCAATAATTCACGGTGGGATTTAGAACATGGGCAGAAGTAAAATGTATGATGAAAAAGGCACAAGAATGGGAGGGAAGAACTAGAAGTGTATTATCACATGGTTCTTTTTTTCTTTCTCTCTCTCTCTTTTTCTTTTTTTTTTTTTAAAGTAAGCTCTACATCCAACATGGAGCTTGAACTCATGACCCAAAGATCAAGAGTCACATGCTCTATCAACTGAGCCAGCCAGGTACCCCAGTCAGATGGTTCTTATAATTTATGTGATCCAACTGGATTTGACTGAAGGTAGACTGTACAACATTAAAGATGCATATTGTAAACCACTGAACAAATAAAAGTTTAATTGGTAAGCCACCAGAAGAGAGAAAACTAGAAAAAAAAATAATTAAAGGGGCACCTAGGTTGCTTAGTCGGTTAAGTGTCCAACTTTTGGTTTCAGCTCAGGTCATGATCTCAGGGTCATGAGATCGAGGCCCCCATCCAGCTCCGCGCTCAGCGTGGAGTCTGCTTCAGATTCTTTGCCTCTCGCTCTCACTCTGCCCTTCCCCCTACTCTCTCTCTCTCTAAAATAAAATAACATCTTTTAAAAAAAATTAAATAATTTTGAAAAGGGGGAAAGAACAGAACAATGGGACAAACAGAAAATTAATGGTAAGAGGATTGGTTTTAAACCAAAAATTACATTATTGATGATGACATTAAAGGTAAATGGTCTAACAATCCAAGTAAAAGGTAGAGATTGTTGGACTGGTTTTAAACTATATTTAGTTTACATAGCCTACTTTGGACATAAATAAGGTACAAATAAAGGGATGGAAACAAGATATACCATGTAATCAATAAAATAAAACTGGAGTGCTAATATTAACAGGAGAAAAAGCAGATTTCACCACAAGGAATATTACCATAAAGAGGCATGATGTAAAGATAAAAGGGTCAATTCATTAGAAGGTAACAATCCTCAATGTATGTAGCCAATAAGAAAGCTTCAACATAATTAAAGCAAAACCTATATTAACTGAAAAAGAAAAACAGAAAAATTCACAATCATAACTAGAGACTTTTAATCCTGCTTTCTCAATAACAGAACAGGTAGACAGAAAATCAGTAAGGCTCCAGAAGACTTGAATAACACCATCAATAAATTTGACCTAAGTAGCATTTATAGAACATTCCACCAAATAGCAAAATACCTCTTCTTTTCAAGAGCACATGGAACATTCACCATAATGGAACATATACTGGGATCAGAATCAATCACATGTCAAAAATGTGAGATTTGATTTTTTTTACGAAGTATGTTTTTTGATCACAACAGAATTAAACTAGACTTCAGTAACAAAAGTATATGGGAAAAAAAAAATCACAAAACTTACCTCTAAATAACCCATGAGTCAAAAAGAGAATCAGAATGAAAAATGAAAATACGTTGAAGGAACAAAAATGAAAACACTACTTATCAAAATGTGGAGAGAGGCCCCATAGCACAGGGCCTGCTGAGGTTGAGACAGGAATACCGAAGAAGCCCTCCCACATTCCAGGCCCCTCATCGAGCCCAGTTAAGAATCTGAAGTCTGTGGGTGCTCTGATCACCTGCTATTCACCCCTTCACGGAGGGATGGACCTGCCCCTCCAAACAGTATCAGGTGGCCAGACGTACAACACACAACACTGAAGACAAAAGACAGGAGGGGCACCTGGGTGGCTCAGTTGATTAAGCCACTGCCTTCAGCTCAGGTCATGATCCCAGAGTCCCGGGATCAAGTCCTGCATCGGGTTCCCTGCTCCCTGGGGAGTCTTCTTCTCCCTCTGACCTTCTCCCCTCTCATGCTCTCTCTCAGATAAATAATAAAATTTCTAAAAAAAAAAAAAAAAAAGAAAAATTCAAAAGAGAGGAGACTGACAGTGGTTTATGAGTCACAGCTACTCACACATCCCAGGGGACGATGACACCGTGTAGGGCCACAGTGAGTCACTAGGGGCTGGGAGAGTGAGGTTCTGTGTAACAAGAGGGTGAGGTATGGCCTGGTTCTAAAGAGGGTTCCCATGGGAGGAGGTGACTGGCTTCTCTGAGTAATTCGTGGGCTGGCAGGGAAGTGAAACCCAAAAGGCTGAAGGAGGGGCGGGGAGATGCTAGTAAAACAGAGCAGATGAGGAGCCTTTCCTGCTGGAGGGCCATCTCCAGCAAGAGCAGTGGAACTCACAGTTAAGTTTTTGGGGCCCAGTGAGGCTCATAAATGTCAAGACAGCACATGAAATGTTAGGCCTTCCAATACAGAACAAGCACCAGATCCAAACCTGGCCCAACTAAAGATTTGATTAATATATTAAAGGATATATTAATATATTTAAGGCTGTCTTAAAAAGGTAAGACAGCATAGATGACTAGATGGGGAATTTAAGCAGATTAAAAATATAAAAAATAAAATATAAATGATAGCAAAATATGCTATCATATTTGAAGAATTCCTTTAACAAGTGTATCAGTATACTGGGCACTGCCAAGAAAAGAATTAGTGGTACTGGAAGATAGATAAATATATAAATAATACAAACTAACACAAACAGCAGATCCCGGCTCTTGGAAACTCAGCAGAATAATTACAAAGGAAAACATACCCAGGAGCATGTAGCAGTAAAATTGCTAAAAAAACAAAACAAACAAACAAAAAACCCCAAACAAACAGAAGTAAAGAGAAAATCTTGAGCACAAAGAAACATTTACATACACAAGAACTTCTTGTCCAAAACTACGTAAGCCAGAGAGTCCTCTTTAGGGTACTGAGAAAGAAAAAAAATGAGTTCCATAAAGAAAGAAAATCATTTTTGTTAAAGAGGACAGTAAGATGGTTTTGAGAAAAAGCTAAAATCACTATCAGCCAAACACATACTACCAACAAATGATTACATTACAAGGAAGTTTCAACCTTAAAAAGATACTAGGAAAAGATAAAATACTTAAGCCTAAAGCAAGCTGAAGAAAGGAAATAACAAACATAAAAGCAGAAATTGATGAAAGAAAAAAAATCAATCAAACAAAAAACTGGTTCTTTGCAAAGATCAATAAAACTGACAAACTCCTAGCTGGACTGATGAAGAAAAGAGAAAGAAGAGCTAAATTACCAGTATCAGGAATGCGAGAGGGGCATCACTACAGCTCCATCCCAAAGATCTTCAAAGGGTAATAGGAGATTATGATCCCCTTTATGACAATAAACTAGACAACTCAAGATCAAATGAACAAGGAGAAAGTGGTGAGCAAGATATAGGAGTAGGAGAAACCTGTTTCTGCACCTGACAGCTATGGACAAATGAAAACAGCTCTGGGAGGATGGATATGGGAAGAGTCAAGCAAGCTCTTCTGGCGACACAGTGGGGCAAGAAAGGGTCACTGCAGAGGCAGCTGAGACATCTGGAAATAGCTAAGAACAAAAAAGAAGGGTAAAGGCTATCAGTATAAGCCATGTAGTGGTGCCACTGTGGTCCCCAGTGGCCTGATGTGCAGAGGAGCCCAGCAGCCATTGCCACCGAGGACCTCAAGAGCCCTCAGGACAACTGCAGAATGCCTGCCACATTCACAGCAGAGGACTCTGCAGTATTTGTTGGTGTGGACTCCAACAGCATGCTCTGCAGAGGAAACAGACAGCTTCTGCCACTGAGGTAACCAACAGCCACTGCTGATACTGACCTCGCCGAGAGGGAAACGCTGCTGCGCCCCTCCCACAAGACATTGCTGTGTCCCCACCCCAGGAACAGGGCTGTCAGCCCAGACCTCCAAGCCTGTGCACACCTAGGACCCCAGAGCTCTGGCTGCTCCTCACACACCCACACTTCAGACCTCGATTCTATGGCCGCTCCACATGTGCTCCAGTCTCTGCACGGACACTGCAGGTGAGCTAGCACACCAGACCCCAGAATGCTGTCACTCTGCAAGCCCCCATGCTCCACGCCTGGCTCTGTAGCCGATCCAAGCATGCTCATACCTCATGCTCGCTGCCACAGCAAGGGTACTTCAAAGCCAGGTCCAATGCCAACAGGGATTCCTTTGGCAATTATATATCCCATGGGACAGAAAGAGATCAGGAGGTCCCCAGCAGCCTTTGCCATCAAAGACCCCAAGAGCCTTCACTGCCGCTGCAGACACCCAAAGCACTGGCTGTTGAAGATGCTGGGCCTTCCCAAGAGCTGGCACCATCATACCCACCCTTCCAGCGCCCTTGAACCCACTGCAGGAGGAGGGTCTCTCCCCACTAAAACCAGTCGCTAAATTCTGGGAGAGGTGCCTACTCAATCAAAAGCACAAACACCAACACAAGGTTACAAGAAAGATGAAAAATACATTCCCAAAGAAACACAGTAATTTTCTAGTAACTGACCCCAAAGGAACGAAAATCTGTGATTTCCTGACAATGATTTCAAAATAAGGGTTTTAAGGAAGCTCAGTGAGCTATAAGAAAATACAGATAGAACTGAAATTGTGAGACAGACTCCAAAATCAGGAAAACAATAAACAAAATAAGACACTCAATAGAGAAAGACATCATAAAAACAAACAAAAATTCTAAAGCTGAAGAATACAAGGAATTAAATGAAAAATACAATACAGAACAGCAATAACAGACATGAGCAAGCAGAAAAAAAGAATCTGTGAACTCAAAGACAGGTCATTAGAAATTATCTGGTTAGAGTGGAAAAAAAAAAAAAAGAAAAAGAAAAATCAGTAAAAGAGAGTATATCCAGTTAGCAGAAGGGAGGAAACAACAAAGTTCAGAGGAGAAATAAAGGAAATATAAACCAGAAAAACAATAGAAAGGATCAATGAAACTAAGAGTTGCTTTTCTGGAAAGATAAACAAAACTGACCAACTTTAACTAGACCAAGAAAAAGAGAGGACTGCAATAAATTCAGAAATGAAAACTAGAGTAGACATTACAACTGATACTGCAAGTATACAAAAGATCCCGAGAGAATGGTATGAACAATTATATACCCACAAACTGGATAATCTAGAAAGGATGATTGCCCTAGAATGCTATCCATGGACTACTCAAATAGAAATTTCCCCATTTCAAAGAGGTTATAAGCTTAATTAAAGAGAACAATTCCATAAATACAAAGACAAAAGGAAGTATATAATAGTAGATAAGATTATCCAGTATTTAAAATCCAAGTAAGATACCACGTATCATTAAGAGGAGTCAAGGATTGAAAACCTATAAAGTGAATTTTCCTATTCTGCTTGGTATAGGCTGTTTCCATATTAAAGGTCCACATCAAATTTAGGCTCAACAATTAGTAAGGTAACTAGAAAAATTTACAAGGTCTAAAGGAGAGCAACAAACTTAAAAAGCAGAGCTCAGAAAAATATTTAGTGCAAACAGTGAGAAAAGCTATCCATATTTTAACCCTGGAACTCAGAGCTTCCTGACCTTGGGTCTTAAAATTACTTCCCAAAACAAATGTTAACTTCTCCCTCTGTACCACCAGCCTTCATTCTAAGTGGAGCAGATAAAAATTACTAAGTCACGAGCTTGCTAAATGGTTTACTAGATTCCTAATAAAGACAAAATATTCCCACCCCAACATTTTATTTGCAATCTTCTACTTACAAAGTCTTGACGTATGTCATTGAAGTCTTTGCCATATTTTTCCAGTGCCTCTTCAAATAAACTAGCTTCAGAGGCTGACCACTCTTCCATTTCATCTCTGCATAACACAGGTCCTCCAAGTGGTACTAAGACACTAATTGCACTGCTCAAATCATAGCTGTGCCTATACAACGTATCCATAGCGTGAAACTAAAGAAAACAAAATAGAAAAGATTGGTCAGAAATGCAAACTTGCTAGGTTATTTAAGAACAGAAATACTAAAATGCATGATGCACTTAAAATTAACACTAATATATTTAGGTGTTTGTTTTTTAAGTAACAAAATAAAGAAAAATTTAAACCTCAGATGACCTTATATTACCATTTATTACTTTAAGAAAATGCTGATTTGTACCTTATAAGATGGGTATTTTTAAAAATGCATTCATTTGTTATAGTAACCTGCCTGTGAAGAGTCAGGGCCTCTAAGTAATTACACTGGAAAGCCAGTAAATTTCACCAACCTCTTGGTTACCAAAATCACTTCAGCTACTGCACAGGGCTGGCACAGCCTTCCTTGATAAAGGAAAAAGAGATGATATACCAGAGAGGGAAAAACAACTCTCAGGTTGGATTAAGAGAATGATGTCCTAAGAAGGAGAGATAGAGAAAACAATGGAATTGAGAACGGAGGTGACACAACAAAACTATACATCCATGTTAAGTGAAACAAAAGTACATATCCATGCAAAAACAGTAACTGGGTTAGGATTTTTTAAGACCAAGAAAAGATGACCAGGCTTGCTTGCATCAACTAGGCTGTGAGGGTTTCCTATACATTTCAAGAGACAGTGATAGGAAGAGTCATCTGAAAGGAAGACAGATAAGGAACATACACCAAGCTTTTTGCAAAAGTCCCTTGGGTCTAGCTTACTTAAAAGACATTCTTCTGCCCATCAAAAGCAGTGAATAAACTTAGGTTCCAAAACTTTAAACTTTGAAAAACTTGAGATGGTTTTTCTACCAGAGAGAAAGATTCATTCATAACATATATGCACACTGGTATGCGCGGCAGGAAAACTGCAAAAGGGGATGATTGGCTCTGCTGTGTCTGGATAAGCATATAGGTGTGGCCCAGATTTGGTTGGCAAGGTGACCAAATCCTTCCCAAGTTAGAACTAGTTCTATTTAAACTTTCTAACACATGAAAGCCAAGTCTTGGACCTTATACACAAAGTATCTTCTGAAATTTTCACAAAATGGGGATAGCATCACATCTACTGGATAACACAGCCCTTAAAATGTAGCTTGTAAGCGAGTTCCTTATTCATACAAGAATATAAAACTAGCTCAAATATCATAGTCACCTACTAAAAAGAATTACTGGCTACAGTATGCACTAAAAAGACGTATTTAGGGCTCCTGGGTGACTTCAGTCGGTTAGGGGTCTGCCTCCGGCTCAGGTGATGACCCCAGGGTTGTAGGATTGAGCTGTGTGTCAGGTTCTCTGTTCAGTAGAGAGTCTGCTTCTCTCTCTCCATTTCCCTCTGTCCTTCCCCCCGACTCATGCAGGTCTCTCTCTCTCAAATAAATAAATAAAATCTTTAAAAAAATTTTACACTGTCATACATTAAGACATTGGAAAAGGTCTAGAATAGAAATTTGTTGACAGAACTAAAGACAGGATTTAGGACATACAGACAAGTTTAAGGTATGGTAACTAACTGCTTTAACAAGGATTAGCATCTCTCTTAACTAAATCACCAGACTCCACAAAACAAAAGCAAGTAGGAATTTCATTATCTATTTCCTAGTTACAATCACAGCTAAGACCACTGGCCATGTATAGGCTTATTGCTGTATGTATCACAATCATGGAATAATAACTTCAATTTTCAAGAGAATTTCTTCCCACTCTTCTGCAGCAAGGGTTACAAAAATGTTACAATTGATCTTTATTCTTTGCCTGTGCTCTGCAAACTTGAGAATCAACTGAACACTTTTCTAGCTAACCTTCCCCCTTGACAGATTCAACAGTTCAAGTACTTACTGTACAATGCTAAACACTTTACATCGTCCCTGAAATTACTGTTTCTAGATAACTGATCTAAGAAAGTGAAAACAGAGTCCAAGAGCATTTAGGGATCCCTTCAATTAGTAATCTATTACTATAAACAATTATTTTTGAAACTAAATTTACGATGGGTAACAAAACTGAAAAAGATTCAGTGGTATTCAAAATCAATAATTACACCAATTAACTGTGCTGCTGAGATTCCTCAGGAGGTAGAAGTCATTTTTATAATTAACAGGTGCTCTGAAACCAAAAGTCACAGAATTGAGTTTTTCTCAGCTGATATTATACCAGCCACTCAAAGCATGAAAGGATTTTCAGCCTTTTGTTCATGTGAGATGAATGAAAAGGCTTTTCTTACAGGCACTTTTTAAAAATGACAGGCTATTATCTAATAAGGTTTCAAAGAACCAAAGTAATATCATAGCCTTTATAAGTGATTATGACCAAAATGTGAAGTGATTCAACTGTTGATTAGATTGTTACAAAGGTTCTTTTCTTTACAGTGTTACTGAACACTGAAGTAATAAGCATTTGCCTTCAGAAGACTAACTCCTGCTCTGTCACAAATCAAATGGAAAGAATGGGTCCAACTTACAGCTGACTGGAGGCTCTGAAACCCCCAAAGCCCACTTTTGAAACCCAGCCCAGAGGAGAGTGTTGTCGTGATCGGTATGTGTAGAAAATAAACATCCCATCAGACATATGCACTGTGGAATTCCTAGGGAATAATTTTATTGACACTGATGACCAACTTCATAAAGAAACCAGAGGATCAAATTATGTGCTAGGAGTCCATACGCACTCCATCTTTCTGACACATATAGGTGGCTCCTTTTTTTGTTGTTTTTTTTAGAAGATTTTATTTATTTATTTGTCAGAGAGAGAGAGACACAAGCAGGCAGAGTGGCAGGCAGAGGCAGAGAGAAGCAGGATCCGCATTGAGCAAGGAGCCCAATGCGGGACTCGATCCCAGGACCCTGAGATCATGACCTGAGCCGAAGGCAGTGGCTTAACCGACTGAGCCACCCAGGCATCTCTAGGTGGCTCCTTCTGAATGGACTTTTATATAATCCAATCTTATCCTAAAGAGCTATACTGTAAGTAAAACACAGACTGAGACAACATTAAGTGAAGATTCTCAGAAGTAGGCTAAGACACGGGAGTTTGACATATGACTTATGGTTTATCAGTAAGATAGTAAAAAATTTCAAGAGCTACACATGTAAAAGAACACACTGGCTGATTCCATTTATTTATTTTTTTAAGATTTACTTATTTATTTTAGAGAGAGAGTGAGTACATGCGCGTGAGTGGGAGGAGGGGCAGAGGGAGAAGGAGAGGGAGAGAATCTCAAGTTGACTCCTCACTGAACACGGAGCCCCACATGGGACTTGATTCCAGGACGCTGAGATCATGACCCAAGCAGAAATCAAGAGCTGGTCGCTTAAATGATCCAGGTGCCTGTGGCTGATTCCATTTAGATGGATTTTGAGAAAAGTAACACTCAGTAGTAAGAGAAGTCAAAATAATGATTACGTCAGATGCAGGGGGTAGGGGGGTGATCACTGAGGAGAGGCACGATAGAACATTTTGGGATTCTGGTAGGGCTCTTTACCTAGATCTGGGTGATGATTACATGAATGTACACACACATAATTTATAAGCTATGCACCTAAGTGTACTTAATACACTTCACTGTATGTATACCTCAATTTAAAGACAAAGAACTTAAAGACTAAATGTAAAAAAACTGGAAGTCTTCCCTCTTAGATACTTTGCAAAGATACCATGTTTTCAATAGAGATACAGATACACACGACAAGATCCATTCAAATCTAAATTTAAAAAATCATAAGAACTGAGCACAAGCTGTTCTCTCTGCCAAATAGTGGTGAAGGTGTTGTCACATTTCATCTCATTCATAACAGATGGAGATGACAAACAGAAGTATTTTAGGAGAAAGACTGACAATGAAATCTTGGCAGTGAAATTCTCATCTTTTGTTCATTAAGTAGAATCACACTATGGTAGACTAGATTATTATTCAGCAAATTTATTCGCTCCCTCCCCTGGACCTCCATAGGAGAGCATTCTTCTACTCCACGGATACTGCGCCTGGACATGTGACCTGACTGGCAGTAAGATGCTCAGGATATGTGGCGTAATAGAGCCTTGACATGTGTTTCCATGTCTGGACTTGCCCTCTTGAGCTACTGGCTTTTTCCACCAGAGGTTGAGATCTACATGGAGCAGATCTGGACTCTGCAGCTTGGCACCTAAAGTGGCCCAGTCTAGTTCAGCAGAATCCTAGACAATCTGCACAGGAGTATTTAAGACTTAATGCTTGTTGTTATAAGCTACTGAAATACTGGGTAGTGTAATAAATATCATGTTTTCCCTTTTGAGAATAAAGAACTTATTCACTCCATGCTAGATGTGCTGTGAGCAGACAGCCCTCAGCTATCACATCTGGAATGATCTCGATTAAAGAAAGATTCAACACCCAAGGCCATGCCCTCTTCCTGGGACTGTCTTCACCCAATGATGCAGGAATACAAAGGTCTCACCTATTATGCTGATTTGGGACAATGCTTCAAAGTGTCCCAGGAAGTTGGCTGAGGCCTTCATTCATACTGTACCACAGCCCACCTTTTTCCTCTGCTCAATCCTGCCTCCTTCCTTTCTCTTCCACAGGTGTTGACTCCTAATAAATTGCCTACATACAAATCTCCATCTTAGAGTCTGTTTCTCAGAATCCAAGCCTGTAACATGTAGCATTATTTTGGCAACAGCTAACTGATACACATATATATTCAACCCTAACTATTGATTTGCTCAGTTAGCATTTTACAAAAAAACTTTACATGTATACCTCCAGCACAAATCACAGCATTCAGAACACCAAAGCTATTTGAAAATTAATGAGCATATGTTTTTTTTCCAAGCAGAAGGTGAATATAAACTCTTATGAGTAAACTGTAAACCATGATCAAGGCAAAATATTTTATACATAAAAGAGAAGTATGTCATCCATTCTCAATTTTTGCTTCAGTGTATAGTACTCAAATCAAAATCCCTCATTCATCAACAAATGTGTTAAGACTTAGTTGTCATTCACTCACATCAATCTACAAGACACCCTGAGTCATGTCCTTATGTGCAGTCATACCTTCTGATTATTATCCCAAGAAAGCTACAGGGTGGCAGGGCCACAGCAACACCAGGGCCCTAAATGTCATTTGCATGAGCACAACTAGGACTTCTTGCCCTCCTCTCGCCGGCTCTGATTTTAGATACAAAGCAGACAAATATCTAACAACTATATGAGGAAACTGAAGAACAGCCAATGCAGGCAAGGGGAGGCTAAAATAATTCAGGAAGAAGTAGGACAGGTAAGCTCCCACACTGACTTGAGCTTTTACCTTGAAGGCATTTTCCAGACTGCTACACGGCAGAATGGACAAAAACAGAAAGCTCCCTTTTTACTAGGCTGAGGTAAAAGTGTGTAAGACCTGGGGAGCAAAACCCTGTGGAGGATTATATGTTTCAGGCCCTAAAGGGAAGCACGATATATTAGAAGAATTGGTATCGTAAGTGTTTTCTAACCACAACTCCCAAGGCAATTAAGATAAATTTATGAACCTCATTTCCTTGGAAATCAACTCATGATTAAATGCAAAATTATAAAGTAACTTAAGAAATACTCAGAACCAAATGATAATAAAAATACTACATATCAAAGTATAGGAGATATAGATATAGAGAGGTACATTCTTCACATTCTTAAATACTGATGATGGAAAAGTAGACAAAGTTGATAGGTTCAGATCAGTCTTAAAAAGCTGGAATAGGAATATTAGAGTAAACCCAAAGAAAAGTAGAAGGAAGAAAATAATAAACAGGAAAACAAAAAAACTAAATAGAAAACATACATTAAAAAAAAAAAATCAACCAAATTAAAATCTCATTCTTTTAGACAATAAAAAGAGAAAAATCTGGCAAAACTATCAAGAAAAAAAACAGGAAATGACACATACAAACAATAACAGGATGATAAGCTAGTTATAACTGAGACTTACCAAATTATTCTAATTAAAGAATATTATGAAAAATCACGTTGATAAATTTGAAAATTTAGGGTCAAAGAAAATCTCTTAACTCATCAAAATGGACTTAAGTAGAATAAAAATTTATCCTAATTATATCTAATTATAACCACAACCCAAACTAAGGGACATTGGCCTATACTTTCAAAATGCCATGGTCATGAAAGACAAAGAATGAGGAATTATTCAGGACTGAAGGAAATTAAAGCGATAGGACAACTAAATGTAATAAGTGATTCTCAAGTAGATTTTGGACCAGGAAAAATTTTTTCTTTTGTTGTAAAGAAACTAGATAACTAGAGTAACTAGTAATCTAGTAGTTACCTACTAGTTATCTAGTAGATAACAACTAGTTATCTAGTATCTAGTAAAGAAACTAGATAACTAGATCTGGAATATCTCACTAAAGCCTCTAGATTAGATAACAATACTATAGCAACGTTCATTTCCTGCCTTGATGATATATTTAGAAGGAAGAATAATTTCTTATTTCATATTTTTTACTGCAGTGGTAGTCTTACTAGTTTTAATTCTAATTTATAGCCTTGGAAGCATGGATAGTACTCTTAAGTTTTGGGAAACTGAGTTAAAAAAATTATAGGAATTCTCAGTTAATCAATTTAATACTCATTTTGAAGACTACATTTCTGATGTAAACTAGTACCTAAAATGTTAATCTAAAGATTTATATACTCTAGGGACACTTGGGTGGCTCAGTCAGTTAAGCGACTGACTTTTGGTTTCAGTTTAGGTTGTGATCTCAGAGTCATGAGATGAAGGCCTGCATTGGGCTCCACGCTTAGTATGGAGTCTGCTTAGGACTCTCCCCGCCTTTAGCTCTGTCCCTCCCCCTGCTCACTGTCTCTCTCTCTCTCTCTAAAATAAATAACTCTTTAAAAAAATAAAGATTTATTCTGCTGAGTACAGTTCTTTTAAATGTTGCAATGAATGTGATTTACAAACCATCCCCAGATTCCCAGGACCCTCAAGGCCTAAATGAGTATGTGATTTCGACAGGACTCACAAATGAAAAGAACGAAGGGCATGATTAATGGCTAGCATTTTTTTACAGAGTTAATATCCAAAGAATAAAATTGCTATTGGTTAAGTCAACTTTCTCTTTTCAGGAAAGTAAGTTAATCACTTTTCCATGTTTTTCTTAATGGGAAAATTTTTATTATAAAAATTGTTGCTTGTTTTAGGGGGAAGATCTTTAAATCATGTAATTTCCTTGTAACAATTATATTAAAATGGGGCGCCTGGGTGACTCAGTGGGCTAAGTGTCTGACTTTGGCTCAAGTTATGATCCTGGGGTCCTGGGATTGAGCCCCACGTCAGGCTCCCTACTCAGTAGGGAGCCTGCTTCTCCCTCTCCTTCTACCCCTTCCACTTCCACCCTCATGCACACATGCTCTCTCTCAGAAAAAAAAAAAAAAAAAAAAATTAAATGCATGATTGATCATAACGTAATGACAGTATTCAAACTTGAAAATCTACTACAATGACAGTAAATATGGCATGAGAAAAGCCCTTTTAGACAATCAATAATGCCATAATCAGAAGTAAATCAGACACAACAAAACTAGGGGCGGGGGGGAATGTATCACTGTTATCATCATCTCAACAGACAACTAGTATTACTAAGCCCTCACTGTGCCGGACACTGTTCTAAGTGATTCACAAGTACTATCTCGTTTAATTCTAAAACTGATGCTATATAACCCAGAGACAGATTTTTCCAGATTTTTCCATAGGGTGCCAGAGATCTTCTCCAGGACACTGAGACATCATATCTCTGTCCCTCCCAGTGAGGACATAGCCTCAAGAGCCAGAAGAGCCCAGCATTTGTGAGTATGACCTTAAACAAAGGTGCATAAACTATTCAATGTAATTTCTTCTGCAATACTGATGGAAGCTCAGAAAGACTTGTACCATAGCAAGAAATCACTTACCTTTCACCCAATCTGGGAGGCCAGTTTCAGAATTCTACACTCCTCCAAGAGTCCGGGGGCCCAGGAAGCTGCCCCGAGGCATGCTCTGGGGAACCCCTGAAGAGCCATCAGTTTCTCTATGTTTGGACACATACATCCGCAATTTACAGATGTGTGTCTGTACACCCTCTTCTTGTCAACAGATAACCCCCGAAAGCAGGACAGGCAGGTTTTATACAACTCTTATTCCCATCACAGATGCAGAAACTCAGGCTCAGGTAGGTTAAGTAACTTGCCTAAGGCTAAATGGATCATAAGCTATAGATCCAGGGGGAAAAGCCCATAGAATCATAAAAGTATATCCATTTGTACCTCCATGTTCATAGCAGTAATAGTCACCATAGCCAAAAAGTAGAAGCAACCCAAATTTCTACTGACAGATGAATGAATATGATAAAATATTATGCAGACTTAAAAAGGAAGGAAATGATGACAGAGATTACAATACGGAAGAACCTGAAAACATTAAGCTAAGTGAAATAAGCGAGTTACAGAAGGGCATATACCGTATAGTTCCACTTAAATGAAGGACCTAGAATAGTCAAAATCACAGCAACAAAAAGTAGAATGGTGGATGCCAAGGGCTGGGAAATAGGGAGTTATTCTTTAATGAGTACAGAATTTCGGCTGGGGAAGAAGAAAACATTCTGGAGATGGATGCCAGTGTTGACTGCATGACAATGTGAATGCTTTAGGCCAGAGAAGAGTACACTTAAACACGATTAAAATGGCAAATTTCATGTTGTGCCTACTTGACCACAGGTTTTAAACAAGTATATCCAATGCCTAAAACTCTCTATAATTCCTGGTCTTTAGACGGTGTCTGTTCAGCTCGGTGACACAATGAAGCTAGAAATTCAAATATATGTAATCACTCTTAGTGATGAGATGAATTCAGTAAAAGATTAACTAAAATGCTAAGTAACAGTTATCAAAAATAACATACTCCAGGGGCGCCTGGGTGGCTCAGTGGGTTAAAGCCTCTGCCTTCGGCTCAGGTCATGATCTCAGGGTTCTGGGATCAAGCCCCGTATCGGGCTCTCTGCTCAGTGGGGAGCCTGCTACCTCCTGTCTCTCTGCCTGCCTCTCTGCCTACTTGTGATCTCTGTCTGTCAAATAAATAAATAAAATCTTTTAAAAAAATACTCCAATGACCTATTTTAATAAAACTTACTGTCTTATTCATTCTCAGATATTTACTGAACATCTAGGATATATATAAAAAACTATGCTTGGTGCTGGGAATTCAGCAGGGAGGATAATGAGGATACAGTCGCTATACTAATGGATGCTACAAGCCAATATGTAAGGAAGGGGAAGAAGAGAGTGAGAGACACACATTAATGAGATAATCACAAAAATAAGTGTTTAATTACAAACAACAAACATGGAGGAAAGTGGTTGGTTCTCTACATGAGCACGTCACAAAGTAATCTGCTGTAGATGGATGGATTAGGCAAGAGAGGAAGAAAGAAGAGCTAAGGTGGGGCTGTGAGGGCATGCAGGCAAAGGAAAGTGAAGTTGCAGAGGTCCTGTAGCAGGAGGCGCACCACGGAACCAAAGGCAGGCTACAGGCTGGCTGGTCCCAGAGGACACAGAGAAAAAATGTCAGGGCAAGCACGGGACTGAAGAGAGGGGCCAGATAAAACCCCACAGGTTTTTTGTTGATGGTGGTGGGGATTTTTGACTGTTTTAAGGATATGGGTTTTTACCCTGAAAGCAATTAAAAGCCACTAAAAGGATGTAAGATAGGAGACAGCAAAATCAGAAATGCATTTTAAAAAGATCAGATAGAAGAATTAGAGATGTTCCAGGATGCAGTCTCCTCCCTACAAAATCAACACAGCCTGACCTTTCTCAGAACCAGACTCAGCAGCACAAAACCTGTCTCTAGTACTGATTCTGTCACTAATTAAATAAGAATCTTTATACAAGTTACTTTGTATTATCTCTAATATGATCTATCCTTGAAGATTTCTAAGGCCTTGAACAACTCAAAAAACTCTTCTTCTAAGATCTTGTCCTCCAACTTGCTTTAGTCCTCAGGATCCAAGGAAAAGAGAAATCTAATACATATATAATCACCTGTTCTCTGAGACTGAGGCTCCCTACCAGTGCACGTGGCATTTGGCCCCTCTACCCACAGGGTACAGACCACAAACAGGAAGTAACAGGCTAGGCCTTCCACCAACTACCACTTACTGACCACCTCTGGATTTACTTTGTTCTAAGGAATTCTGTTTTCACAAAGGGGAGAAGTGAGGTCAATGTAGGCCGTAAACTGATTTCGTTTCTCTCTCTGACTATTGTACAAAATACACGTTACATTTTAATGAAATGAGGGTGAAATCCATAGAGCCTTCATGACAACTTTCATTTTTTCACAATTATAAATCTTATCATGTATCTTAAAGTAGTGTTTGAAATTCAGTCTAGCTATGATTTTACCAGATTTCGAAACAAGGATGTCAGACCTAAGGCTCTGCAGGCAGATTACCTGCTTCCAAAACATGACTGGTGATTCGACAAGCAGCATACAGAGTCTAAGATAAACAGATGCTTTGGATTAGGAATGCTGAAAGCCAATGGCAGTTCTCACAGGACAAACCACAGAGAAAATCACCTAGAACAGCCCCCCCCACCCCGGCCCTGCAGTTCTAGAACTCCACCCTCTGAATGAGAGGTCTTCAGCTTCAGACTGGTCACCTGATAGAGATAGATACTAACCTGATCTATACAGACCTGAAAACACCGACAGAAAAAATAAGACCTTGACTCTCCAAATTCAACTGAATGATGAATCTAATTTTCATTTAATGACATAAAACAACTTATCAGCTTTTCATATGATAAAACAATCTGTAAGACTCATGTTAGCAACTTATAACTAATCAATATTTAGCCACTCCCTCTCACTTCTATAGTAATGCCCCAGGATCTTATATGTTAACATCAAAGAGAAGGCATGATACCACTGTTCAAACAGGATTAGAGGTGCAGACCATGGCATCTGAAATAACAAAGGCCACTGATTTCTTCCTGCTTTTGTGACCTCTGAAAGATGTCAGTTTTATGGCATTGAAAATAATCTCAACCAAAGGAGCACCTGAGTGGCTCAGTCAGTTAAGGGTCTGCCTTTGGCTCAGGCCATAATCCTGGGGTCCTGAGCCCCACGTTGGGCTCCCTACTCAGTGGGGAGCCTACCTCTCCTTCTCCTCCCCACCTGTGCACTTCTCTCTCACCATCTCTCTCTCTCTCAAATAAATAAAATCTTAATAATAATAATAATAATAATAATCTCAACCCAAGAACAACACACAGAAGAAGTCCAAGTAAAGCAGAACCTAGAATAGCACTGCAATGCTATAAACAAAAGAGCAGATCTTCCGTGCAGCCTAATCCAAGACAGACAACAATACAGATTTTTAGGCCTAAACCATTTTAACGAGAGTGAGGGAGAAGAGGTAATCTGGGAGAGGGACTATCTCAGTCAGAGGCAAGAACAGATCAAATCCTGTCTCTGAAACCAGCTGTACAAACATGACAAAACACAATTTCTTGGGCCTCCGAGGACATTTCTGCTTTAAAAAGTAACAGAGTAGTAAACAATTTAAGATAATAGATGTCAATACAAAGTGGCTTCCCAACTGCTAAACACCAAAGGAAACGAAACAGAAGGAACGAAAACACTGGAGCGTGTGAAAGCCCCTGCCTAGGAGCGTGCAGGCCAGGACTGCAGCAGATACACACAGAATGATGTTTAGACTGATTACGGTACATCGGTCCTGTTCTCTTTAAAGTGCTGCTTCTACAAACAGCCTTCACGGACAGAAACAAATACTGAGTCTGAAAGACTGCCCTCTTTGAAAAAAATTCACCCGCTGTCCCACCAGGCACCACCAGTGGGAAGCAGAGAGTCGCTGGATGGGGAACCAAGAGCCCACGACCCTGCTCTTCACCTGTTCACACCTAGCTCCAGGCGAATCCGCCCCTACTGTCACAGAGCTCTGTAGCTTCTCCAGACCAGGCCTTGCCCTCTCACTCCTGCCCCGGGAGGGAAGGTGCTGCACGACGCCAGGGAGAGCATCGGCTGTGATGATCTGGGAAGCATTCTCTCAGAAGAACAGTGTTAAACCACAAGAGACTGGCTATGTAAGTAACAAGTTTATCTATACAAGAATGGTCATGCAACATTAAAAACAAAAACCAAAACAAAAACCTTTCTGATACTTATGATATGAAAAGGTTCATTTTATACTGTTCATTTTATATCGTTAGGAAAAATATGTTGGGAGGAGGCAAAGTACAAAACTCCCATTTAAGTGACTTCCACTGTGTGTTAACAAGAAATTTCACGTGGGTCTTATCAGCTCTTTTATAATGTGTTGCTTGCACAGAGACAGACAGATCAACAGAACACAAGAGAATAGGTTACAAATCCAGAAGCAGACCTGATCATATCTGAAACCTTGAAGTAAGAGAGAGGAAAGCATTACAAAATCATGAGGAAACAACCAGTTCAATAAAAGGTGTTGCTGTATTTATTTTCCATAGAGGGTAAAAAAATCACAATGAGACTTCTACACCTCATTCCCGTCTTAAAAATAAACTCCAGATATATTTATAATCATGCGTATGAATAACCTTTTAAAGCTATTAGAAAAAAATAAAATAATAATGCAAGTGAAGAATGGGCAAAGGATATGAATCTAAAATATAAAGAAGAAAAACCCTGAAGACCCAATAAACATATGAAAACCTGCTTAACCTTATTAAGTAAAAAACACATGAAAATGAGATAAGCATCAGGTTAGTAAAAATTTTAGGCTGAAAATATACAAGGTTGAAGACAATATAAGAATGGATGAGGAGGGGCGCCTGGGTGGCTCAGTGGGTTAAAGCCTCTGCCTTCAGCTCAGGTCATGATCCCAGGGTCCTGGGATCGAGCCCGCATCGGGCTCTCTGCTCAACGGGGAGCCTGCTTCCTCCTCTCTCTTTGCCTGCCTCTCTGCCTACTTGTAATCTGTCTGTCAAATAAATAACATCTTTAAAAAAAAAAAAAAGAAAGAAAGAATGGATGCAGAAAGGAAAACATCCACTGACTGCTTGTGGGATTATAAATTTCTACCTTGGTATACAGAATAACGTGGTTGCATTTGGTCAAATTCAAAGTGAGCAGAACCCTATGAATCACTATTCCAATTCTTATTATGGGAGAAAGCTCGCATACACGCTCACAGAGGATATGTGTTGGAATTTTCAATGCAGCATTATGGGTAGCAGCAAAAGAAAAAATGTTTTTAAAGCACTCCAGATGTTCATCGTTAAGAGAATACATAAATAATGTGGTGTAGTAGACCATGAAGGAGTACTACAAATACTACCCAGTGCTTACAATGAGTGAGCTGGGCATGTGTTTATTAACAGAGCTAGATGTCAATAACAGGCAAGTAACAAAATGTCATAGAGTAAATTGAAATCCATGCAAAACAATCTTTATGTTGTTTTCAGACACACAAATACAGAGTGAGACCAGAAAAACACAGACTACATGTAGATAACATAGCAGATCTGTTACAGTGGCTGCCTCTTGACAGGAGGCTGGGGTGAAGGGCGTCAGAGGTGTGGAGGGAGGGTGCAGAATAGAACTAGGGAGAGAATATTAGAGACTCAACAGTATAATGGTTGAGATTTTCTGTAATCCAAAGAACTAAAATGTGAACATTTGTTTTAGGCGGCATTATGTGGAGTTTTATTACATTATCCTCTGTACTATTCCGTAATTTGCTGGTATTACTGTTTATAATGCACAAAGAGTGACTGAAAGGAAATATTACAAAATGGTAAGAATATTCTACTCTGGGTAATGAGAACAAGACTTCTTTTTGGCTGCTGCTGTACTAAATTTGTCAATTTTTCATAAAAGCATACACTGATTTTAGAATTGGGGGAAAAAACAGGAAAAAAATGTAAGTGGTGATTAGATCCCATATAATTTTGGTTCACAAAAGTATCAGTGACAGGATTTTGAAGGTTTTTACAAACATGACATTTGTACTCTCACTCCTTTAGTAAAGTACTCTGTAAGTTCTAAAAAACAAAGTAAGAACCTATTTTGAAACCCCTGAACTTTTATATAAAATATTCATGTACCAATGGAGAGAACAAAACGTGCTTTTATGAACAAGAGTCTAGTCTCTGAGAAAGCATAAAGAAAGGGGCTCCGTAATGGCTACGGAGTATTCATGCTATCACCATCATCTATAGTGTAAGAAAGCCGGGTAAGAAACCAATCTGATGTGCATTCCAGTATGAGTTTTAATATTATTGTTGTTTTTATATTATTGTGGCATTTCAAATAGGAATAGAACCAGAAAGTAGTAAAACGTATCACTGTATTCCATTCCATCAGAAAACAAAATTGCAACTTAAAGAGCAGACTTGGGAAAACCTGTCACGGGGTACTGAAAATCAGCCCCCTAAGTGAGAAGGTCTGGGTTAGCACTGAAGAGCTTGAGACAAAGAGGAATGGTCAGGTCTTAGATATATTTTGAGGGGAGACATTTTTAGGACTTTTGGTGCATTTTATTTGGTAGTGATTATGGCCTGAAGAATTGAAAGGAAGACGGGATTGGAAGATGTATTTAAGTTTATACCATAAAACTCTAAATGATAAATTTGACAGAACCCAAAAACAAATTATTGCTCCCATTTTTTCTGCATGTTCTGGGCAAGCCTTGCATTTGTGCTCATCACCAACAGAGCACAGTGGTGACGTTAAGGACACCAGAAACTAGTATTCAGAAGAGGCAGGAGAGACAATGTGTTGTCATGAGTGATGGTGTAACCAGCATTAGTAAATGGTCTCAGGGAACTGCAGAGGCAAGATGATCTACATGAATAAGCTGCTTGTAAAGGGCCATGGTATTGGGGGGGAAAAAAAAGGAATACTTATTACATGTGATGGGTATTAGTCAAATAATTTAACCTCACCAAACCTCAGCTTTCTCATCTGTAAAATGAGCATCCTACTATGCTTGTCGTGGTAGTCAAATACAGATTAACTTCAATTGGCAAAAACCTGCAGGTCCACTTTGCTGGAGGGTGCAGAGAAAGAAGCCAAGAGCCTAGCTCAGTGCCTGGCTACAGCAGGCATTAGTGGTATGAACTGAACATGGGAAGTTTTGCTTGATCAGGAAATGAAAAAAAGCAAACAGTCTTAGAAGCAGCAACCATAATATAATGAAATAATGCACAAAAACAGAACCTCTTTCTAATGAACAGACACAAAAATTTAAATATTGATACTGAATAATGACATAACAGAATAACTCCTTTAGCAACAGTTTCAAGAGGTGGTCACGTCTAGGAAAAAAAGTGTAAAGCATTATATATGCTGTACATGTAACTACGCAGTATATATGCTGTTCAACAATCTAAGTACACAGACTACAAGGAAAAAAGCATACAAGTGGAAAGAGATGGGTCAGAATGTTAAGCTGTTTTCCCCAGAACATTCTTTTACCATTTCATAGCTACTCCATCAACAGTCCCTCTCACTTGTCTCAGCTCACAAACACAAGAAGGGACTTAGGCATGGGCCTCGTAACCCCAGTTAACCCATCAGGTAAGCCAAATCAACCTAGCAGTTAGCAGGGCAAAGAGCCAGAAAGCTCTCCCATCTACAACATGCCATACTGGCTTTAAAACTGAAGAAGCAGTGGAAATAAAATGCCTAAATTTCAAAAAGCAACTTACCAGGGTGATGTCTCGAGACGCCGCAGCTGCGCTCATATGCAGACTCGGCTGCCTCACAGAACTGCTGCAATCAAGGGCTCGAGCGAATGTCCCCACGGCACTGAAAAATCCACAAAAGCAAAGAGGAAAAATTAAGGCTCTGCTGTTTTTTTATGTTAAAAAACAAAAAACAAAGAACATGCATTTGGGTAGTGCATGTAAACTGTCAAAGTTGGCAGTGAGGATTCGGGGGCTGGGATCTGAGGTCTGAGTGTGGGTCTCAGCCTTGTCTCCAACACATGCTGGGCCTTGGGCGAGATGCCCCCGTTTCTTCCTGTGCAAAGAACAGTGTTGGCCAAGAAGAGCGCTACATTCGTCCCCACGACATTTCCTTTCCAGGGCAGGAGGACTCGTTTCCTTCTTGCTCTTGGAACGGTCATTCAGGGACGATCTCCTGGAGTGGACCGCACCAGACAATGTGCCTTGGCATAGGGGACAGCACACTGATGAAATCAATCTCTGTCTGCATCTAGCAATCTCAGAAATGTGCCATCCCTAAGTGTATCAGCCTCCAAGAGGTAATCCTCTAAACAGACTGCAGGGGATTATTATCCATCATCATTATGGCTGGGGCTCATCCTGGGCAATATTCTTCTTTACACAGGAAGAAAGGTAAATTTACACAGGTAAATTTACACAGCCAATGTAGCTGTCAGATGGATATGAGCTATGGAGGAAAAATAAAGGAAAGGGAGAAGAAAAAAAAATAAAGTCAAACAAGTTCTTGGATGTTTGAGAATCAAATATTAAATAAAAAGTATTTTCTGTAAGATTTAAGCATCAACAAGCCAATTTATGATATATGGGTTATTATAAGGAAATGGAGGAAAAAGTGATTTGTGCGCCATAAAGAAGGGAAAGACCCATTACAAAATGCCATGGAGTAAACAATTTGGTACTGAGCTGTGCTCAAAAAAATGAGAAGTAAAAAAGCTGCAGAGTTTGACAATTACTGCAAAACAAGCTCTGATCACTTTTTTAGCCCAAATTGTGAAATCCCAGTAACATTTTTTTCCTTGAAATGAGGTATCATCAATTGTAGCAACATCTTCCTACGAGGGCTCAAGATATAACAGATTCCCATTAAAACAAAACAAAACAAAAAACAATTACAACACTTTTTTCACTTAATGATTCAGAAAGCCTTCCCATAAAGCATGAAATGAACACAAGACTTGCTGCTTGCTCCTTGTGTTTTATTTTATTCCCTTTCCTTGTTGTCTGTATTTTAAGCATGTTAGCAGAGGAAGAAATTTTTTAAATGTCCTAATCAACATATAACACAGGTGCTTTTATAAAAGCATACACAGTGCTGCTCTGAACCCATTCATGTCACTCGCACCCAGGGCAAGAAACAAAACGCCAACAGCACCCCAGAAGACTCCTCATGCTCCTTCCCAATCTGTACTCCCTTCTTCTTCCCAAAAGAGAACCACCATAATGGATTCTAACACCATGGGTTAGTTTTGCTCACTTGAGAACTTACTAAAAGCACATACTATGCACTCTTTTCACATCCAGCTTCTTCTGTTCAAAATATGTTTATGGACTCAGGCATGCTACTGGTTATAGCCGTGTTCCTTCACTCTCCTTGCCATGGAGCATTTCTTTGTCTGATGCCCCTTCTCCAGCCCCACTCTCTTGATGAACATCTGTGTCCAGTTTGGGGCTACTCCAGGTAGTGCCGTTAATGCCATCTGTATGTTTATTTCTGGTGCACAGGTGCATGTATGCACGTCTGTTGAGTACACATTCAGGAGTGAAATGTAAAGGATGTAGGTGTCTGATGACACCAACTTCCGCTCCCACCAGCATGACGGGGGAGAGCCAGCTGCCCCACCTCTTTACCAATGCCCTGCCTTTTAAATTTTAGCCACTCTAGTGGGACATGCAATTGTATCTGATTATGGTCTTAATTTGTATTTAGAGGGTCTTTTTTAAAACAAAAATTTAAAAAGGGTCAGGTGCATCTCTTTGGTAGTGTCTCTCATGCTTCAAGGTTTCAAGGAAAAAGGAAATTGTTATGGTCCTTGGCGATCAGAAAGAAGAAAAAACAATGAAAATCAAATTTGAAACTGCAATGTCTACTAAATAATCCCAGGCCTGGATAACCTGTCTGGAATCTCTAGGCCAGTGGTTCCACCAATGATTCATTCCCACTCCCAAATCTTCAATCTCATCTATCCCCTGGACTGGCTTCCCCAACAATGTACTTCAGGTCTCCATCCAATCACCAGGGGCCAGGTGTGCGGGCGCTGGAGTCTGAACGCCCAGCCACCAACATGAAGTGTGACTTCGAAGGAGACAAACACTAGGTATAGTGCTAAGGTGGGCTGAAGTCCTTTTCCCCTTTGTGTTATGATAAAAGTTCAACAGAAAATTACAGAACATAACGAAGACCCTTCTAATCATATCTACATCTATCTGATTCTAATATTTTGCCATGTTTGATTTAATTTTTTAAGAAAATAAATACTAGAAATTTTAGAGCCTCCTATTCCCATTCCTAGAATTCATACATATAATAAGCATATGCATCTATAATGCCCATTCATGAAATGAGACATTGTCAGTACACTGTAAAACTTTTTATAGGTGATCGTACCATGCCTATCTTCACTAACATTATTTTTGAGATTTATCTCTTTGCTATATATCCCTCTAATTCATTCATTTTCATTGTTGTAAAGTAATATTCTACCACTGAAAATGCCTCAATTCACTTACCAATTTTTCCACTATTTACAATGCTATGATAATCTCATTTACCATCTGTTTTGCAGTAATTCCCCCATGAGCATCATTTAACTTTTATAATTGAAAAATAAAAATACATTTTTGTCCCATTCATTTTCTTAAAGGGGGAGATGGGTGAGGGTGGTGGCAAGTCAGTCAGACAGCCTTATAAAGGCTTATAAAGCTCTCAAAGGAAAGCCATAGGCTTAGCAATAGGCCCTACTCATAGGCAAGTGCTGTAAGAGGAATTCAAGGTGCACATTACCACTGACACCTGAATAGTCCCAGTCTAGAGTAAAAGAGATAACTGCTCTAATTAAAGGCAAGGGATTTCAGGTATTGAATTTCACTTATACTATTCCTTAGTGGTCAAATTTTTACAAGAAGCATTTATTATGTTTCTTAATCTGTAAATTAATAAATCTATTCTCAAACAAAAACTAATGGTTAATCATATTCAGGAAGTGGTGTGATACGTCATTAGGTCTTTTCACATAATTAGAAAAAAAACACAACCAATGGAAAAGGTAGAATACAAGGGAAGGAATATACATACACCTATAAATTCTCTTCTACAAAGAAAAGATACTTCTTGACTCAATAGTGCCATACTTACCGTGCTACAACTAAGAACTGGTCAATCTGTCGATCCGTAAGTGGGCTATTTGGATCCCAAACTTTAACTTCCAATTTGGACTGTTCCCTCTCATCTGATTCTCCTGTCCGGGAACAGAGGAAATGGAGTCTTGTTACTTAACAAGGCAACTGTCACATACGGTGTTGTGGTCACGACGGCATTCACAATGTAAGATCAATGTTTGTGGTTCTGGTACATTCTTTCAGACAGCAGATGGACACTTTGTAAAGTGAATGGATAATAATACAACTAAACCAATCATTTGACATCTTCATTTAGTCAGTAACCTTTATTTCCGGAGTACCTGCTGTTGTGTGAGGCACGAAGCCTCATGCTGAGGGATACGAAGACAAAAAGGAAAGCACTCCTGCCATGAGACACTTTCACTACAGCAAAACTAACACATAAGTAACTCTGATACAAATGAAAAGAAACAGATGTCATAAGGGACATACAGAAATGGCTGTAGTGGGTTGCCTGGGTGGCTCAGTTAAGTGTCCGACTCCTGGTTCTGGTACAGGTCTTGATCTCAGGATAGGGAGATGGAGCCCCATGTCTGGCTCTGTACTTGGCAGGGAGTCTGCCTGAGACCACTTTTCCCCTCTGCCCCTCCTCTCCTTCCCTGTCTCTAAGAGACAGAGAGAGAGAGAGAGAGAGAGAGGGCAAAGAAGGAAGGAATGGCTGTAAGATTCTGAGGATTGGAGAAATCACTTCAGACTAGTTAGGGAACGATCTCATAAAGGGGATGGCTTTTCTGCTAAGAACTCAAGGGTCCGAGGGGTACCTGGGTGGCTCAGTTGGTTAAGCATCTGTCTCTTGGTTCGGCTCAGGCCATGATCTCAGGATCATGAGACCGAGCCCGCATTGGGCTCCATACTCAGCACAAGTCTGCTTGAATATTCTCTCCCTCCGTTTCTCCCCCTGCTCACAATTTCTCTTTCTCTCTCTCTCTCTCAAATAAATAATCTTTAAAAAAAAAAAAAAAGGGTCTGAGCGCAATGGCAAGGAGAAAGGCTTAAAAGTTATGAGAACGTGAGCAAAATCATGTGGCTTTAAAATGGGATAGGTGAAAAGCAGCTCTTTTTGTCCAGAGTACATTAAGAGGAATGGGAGGAGATAACTAAGAGTAGAGTTTATGAACCTCTCCTCTTATGCAACCATCAGGCAGGACTCAATGTCCAAAGAAAGGACAGGAAAGGAAAAGAGACTTGGGAGGCAACTGGGAGTCTGAGAGAATAAGAAGCCTAATAAGAAGCCATGGACTTCTTATTAAACTGGGGGCTGGGTTGGCTCTGTGTTACTTCTGATCACCGCATCTATAACAGGAGGCAGAGTGCCCTGCACTGACACACTCTAAAGCTAGACACCCCCAGTGACTGACAAACCCTGGCTATGAGACTGTAGCACTCAGTCCTAGCAAAGCAACAAGCAGGTATCAGCGGCTCAGCAGGAGAGAGGGGGCAGGGGAGGGTGGCAGACCCAGCCTTCCTGCCCGCAGGTCTCCTAAGTCGGCCACGGCCATCAGGGTGGGGCTCGCCCAGCTTGCCCCTGGTTCAAAGGCAGGAAACCACAGAGCCAAACTCCACCCTCAACATAAAGAGGCACAAGCACAACAGAGTGAGTACCAGGCCAAAGAGATCTCAAGTGTTTGAAAGGATTTCATTTTTCATTGTTTTTGATTACGATTCTCAGCAAACTAAACCAAGACATTCAACATTAGCTCAGTTAAAACCCCCAAAATTTACAACCTGCATGAAACTTGAGAAAGCTAAATGGCACACTTACACTTTCCTGTAATCTTTGAATAATAAAACTCAAGAGGTAAAATGATAAAAAAAAAAAGATAATGATAAAATGAAATCAAGATGATTAAATGATGACACTATTCCGTATTAAGCCCCTATATTACACTACATATTCCAGAATGTCACAGTAAAACTGATCTTCACTTCCAAATTCAAGTTAGTTAAATTGATACATTTCAGTCCCATCCATACATTCTGCAGCACAGAGCAGAAAGATTAATTCAATATAAGAATTCTAAATAAAGGGGCGCCTGGGTGGCTCAGTAGGTTAAGCGGCTGCCTTCGGCTCAGGTCATGATCCCAGGGTCTTGGGATCAAGTCCCACATTGGCCTCCCTGCTCAATGGAGAGCCTGCTTCTCCCTCTCCCTCTGCCTGCTGCTCTGCCTACTTGTGCTCTCTCTCTGTCAAATAAATAAAAATCTTTAAAAAAAAGAAGAATTCAGTCTCATAAAAAAAAGAATTCTAAATAAATTCACACAAACAATAATAAAACATTCCTGGAAGCATTCATACTAATACCTAAAATGCAGACAATACCATGGGATGAGAACCAAAATAGCAGCAGCAGCAACGACAAAAGAATAAATACAAAAATGTTCCATACCAAACAGCCACTCTCAGCTAATGAGAATTCCCCATTTTGGATTCACCATATAATTAATTACATTTATATCACAGTGTGGTCACTTCTTCACAGGGGACAACTTTTAAGAACCTATTTAGAATCTATAAAACTAAATTCTCAGCTAAGCTAGCAGTAATCTTTGGAATGGTTTTAGTAACTGTGATATGAGCCAGAGATAGGATCAAGATTAATTTTAGGATCTGGTCATGTTCATTCTAGTCAACATAATAATCTCACTTCCCACCTCCATTTATGATAATCTGTGCAATTCTAATCTAGTCCCACACAAGCCCATGAAGGTCTCCTTAATTTCTGAGTTCTTTTAAAAAAATGTATTTACCAACTACTTACATGAGTGTACACAGCACCTTGTTTTTGGTTCATAAGTTCTTCATAATTTTGAAAAAAATGTACATTCAGCAACGATTTTAAATGTGATAGCCCTAACCCTCCAGCTATATATATATTTTTTAAAGATTTTATTTTACTTATTTGACAGACAGAGATCACAAGGAGGCAGAGAGAGAGAGAGGAGGAAGCAGGCTCCCTGCTGAGCAGAGAGCCTGATGCGGGGCTCAATCCCAGGACTCTGGGATCATGACCTGAGCCTAAGGCAGAGGCTTTAACCCACTGAGCCACCCAGGCGCCCCTCTCCAGCTATATTTTAAGGTTTCTAGAAAATATGGACAAGGAAGGAAGGAAGGAGGAAGGAAGGAAATATGGACAAAATAATTCTTCAGTATTACCACCCTAAGAGCACATGATGTTCAAAGACTCTGAAGAACTAAAACTGTATGGAACTCATCCTACGGGACCTTTCCAGAGAACTAGAAATATTCTTTGTTCTAAACACAGTTCATTTTCATTTTCTTTGTACCAACAATTAGAGTACTATACTTTTTATGTTATATTTAATTCAGAAACTCACAAGGATGCCATTTGTCACCATTTTTATTTAATATTGTTCTGAAAGATTGGCTAATGTTTTAAGTTATGAATCAAAGGAATAATAAGTTATAAGAGACAAATACATGGGATCTAAAAAAACAAAACTCATAAAAACAGACAGTGGAATGGTGATTACCGGGAGCTGGAGGATCAGGAAATTGGGAAGATGTTGTTTAGGGGTACAAAATTCCAACTAGTAGATTTAGTAAGTCCTGGAGATTTAATATGCAGCATCGTTATTATAAATCAACAATACTATTAACTTCAAAGCTCATAAGAGACTAGACCTTAATTGTTCCCACAACAAAAAATAAGTAATTATGTGATGTGATAGCAGTGTTAGCTAAGCTACGGCAGTAATCACACTACAATATATAAATTCATCAAATCAACACAGTGTACACAAACTTACACAATATTATAGGTTAATTATATATGATTTATTATCATAAAAACTACGTACCTAGAAAGGCAAAATAAAAATAGTATAAAAAATTCAAGTGCCATTCCAAAGGAAATACAATGTAAAAATGTATCTTTTTATTATAGGAACAAAAATATAAAACGCTGAAGTAAAACCGGAGTTACGTTTATATAAAGAAATTACAAAACTTTCAAAGAAGAAAACTTGAGGAAAAAGAGTAAAATCCTAAGGCTATCTTTTCTGTACAAGTATCCCAATAGGTTAAATTTCACAAAATTTAATTTTGGAAGCCAATAAAATAATTTGAATATTAATATCCACAAACATTATTAAGAAGAGAATAACAGGGGCGCCTGGGTCACTCAGTCATTAGGTGTCTGCCTTCAGTTCAGGTCATGATCCCAGGGTCCTGGGATCGAGTGCCACATCAAGCTCCCTGTTTGGCGGGAAGTCTGCTTCTCCCTCTCCCATGCCCCCTGCTTGTGTTCCTTCTCTCACTGTATCTCTCTGTCAAATAAATACAATTAAAAAAAAAAAAAAAAAGAAGAAGAATAAAAGAACTAACTAAACTGGGTGGGATTATATTATCTAGCAAAATCTATAAACAATGCTGCCCTGGCACAAAAATAATCAAAAGCATAGAAAGAAACTAGATCACAGAATAATTTATATTTGAGAATTAAGTATTATTATAATAACATAAATACTAACACAAAAATAGCATTTACTGTTTACTATTTCCCAAGAGCCCTTACTGCAGATTTCTCAACCTCAGCACTATCAATACTTAGGGCTAAGTGACTCTTTGTTATGGGGGTCTGTTTTGTGTGTTACAGGATGATCAGCAACAGCCCTGGTCCCTCGACTCACTAGATGCCACTGGCATCTGTGCCCTACCCCCCCCACCTCCACTCCCTCCACCAGCTCTGACAACCAAAAATGTCTACAGACACTGTCTAATGTCTCCTGCCCATGGGTTGAGAATTACTGTTCTACATGGTTGCAATCAACACCAGCTTCCACCTAATAGTTATAGGCTGGTGTTTTTAAGTTAGTTAACATCCACCATGTTATTGAAAAGCATATTCTCCAAAATTACATACTAAAAAAAATAGGGTTTATGGAAAAAAAAAACCTTTGAAACTCTATTACACTTGGTAACCAGAGTATTAAAAAAGTAATATTCACTAATAAGAATACTAGCCCAGTTAACTCTCTACCACCATTTTCAACAAAACCAAACACTGGTTGACCCTTTATCTCCTTAAACCCCAGACTCACACCTCTTCCACTGAGATGCAGGTCAGTGTATACAGTTCCTATAAAATTTAAAAAAACAAAACAAAAAAAAACAACGGGTGTAGGTTTCCTCTTAAACGCCAGGTAAAATATCTTCCAACCCCCCTTCATCTGTATCTCTTAAGCTTCCCCATATAGTTTCACCATAATGGAAAGTGCCACAGATTTTAAGGCCACTAAACCAGCCATTACTTGCTCTAGAGGAAAGCCCTTCTTGTAGAATTTCCATCTTTTTTTTTTTAAAGATTTTATTTGAATTTCCATCTTTTTTCTCTTCACCTCTTTTTATCTGTAAGAATACTGGCTTTCCCGATCACTGGGAAAAGTCTCCTATAAATTGACCCAACTTCTACACTATACTATGATATTTCCCTATTTATCAACTGCAAATGAACAAATTCAAGTTTCAAAAAAAGTGAATATGATAGCAGAAGAGACTATACTACTTCAATTCTTTAATTCTCAAAGACAGCTACCTCCCCAAATCCCCAAGAATTATTTAATCAGTAGCAGTAGGCAGTGCGGGTCAGGGGAGAAGCAACTGCAACAGTGAACAGGGACAGTCAGGAGCCATGCGAAATGCTCTACAGAATTACTTCATGGGATCCTCACAGCACTAGGATATGTGCACAAATACTACCATTAAGGAGGAGAAAATGGGAACTTCGAGGAGTTAGTTTTCCCCACGTTACTCAGCTAAACTGATTACTGCCAGGTTTTACACAAATCTGTAAATCCAGTCATTTTAGTTTATTAATGTTATAATACTTTTCTGCAGTTACAAATTTTAATTTAATACATAAATGGACTTTTAAAATTTCAGTATTACAGTGAAATAATACAGTGAAGAAATAAAGCAAAACTCCCCAAGAGCACATCTTTTTCAATGGAAAGTTCTCTAGGTGGTTTATTCAAACTCAGTAAAAGATTTAAAATATCAAAGAAACTTTCACCTTCTTTTGCAAACTATATACCGATCTTTCCAGATCTTAAGAGTTTGTTAGATGGTGGGTAGCCATAAGTAAATTTAAAAATTCTGAAGCTACAAAAAGATTTATTCACTAGCAAGACAAATGCCACAACAATGTCTTAGAATCCATCAAGACACATTCACAAACAAAGCAAGCCTGTCATATATTCTGGCATGGTGCTGATGCTGCCACCTACTCAGATAGTAATTCAAGTTCTGTATTCCATGCCAGTGCAAATCGGAATCTGGCCACACTGGTCAAAACGTACCCAATCAAGAGTATCAAAAGGGTTGGTAAACCCAGACTGCAACAAGTCCTAAATATCTGTTCTTGAGTATGATATTTTCTACTATTTAACTTCCCTGCAAACAGGTACTAGCTACAATAGGAATTTCTATGATGGTAATGTCCGTGTTTTCCAAAAGTGGTTTAACTGTTGGTGACCTATTTGCCACCCTACACCCTTCTCCCCTGAAAATATATTAATTACAAAACAGAAGGGGGCTCTTTAGATCTTGCATCTAATTAGTTGCCTAATTACAAGTGAAATGAAACACGTTGGATATGCTAACTGCTTTAGGCTGAAATAGGAATCCAAAGTGACTTCTTCATTTATGATGAAAAATATGGTGTTTTTCTTTGTTGAAAATGAATACTTAGAGCTATATGACTGAATCTATACTAAAAAAAAAACAAAAAAACACAAGATCCAGAAGTAGCCTTGAACAAAGAAAAAGATATCCCTTGTTTCTAATTAAGATTTTTCAAAGCCATCAAAAGTCTGTTCTCCCTAAATTAACTTTAAAATTAACTGAAATGCCAATAAACATAGTAAGGAAGATTCAAGCTGATAATAAAGTTTATTCAGAAAAATAAGAGGAGGATTAGCCTCACCAGGTATTACCACACATACAAAGTCGCTATAATTAAACCAGTGAGTTCCTAGAACATTAACAAACAAACCAGTCAGACAGAATAAAAACCTCAAAACAGACCCCCACAGACCCATAGGAATAGACTCAATATTATGAAATGACCAGTCACCTCCCAAAGTAATAGAAAATATTAATATAATTTTAATCAGAATCCTAATGAAATCTGGGAAGGAAGTATTTGACTAACTGATTAAAAAAAAATCAACAGTCGGAAAAATATCTCTGAGATGAGACACCTCCCCACCCTGACACACACACACACACACACACACACACACACACACACAGGAAATTTTAAGAACAATGAGGGGAAACTTACCCTACCATAAAACATGGGATAAGAGACAGATAAACTTGGATCTGTCACACAATTAAACACTGAATATAATTTCATGGAACTCAATATGATAGGTAACAAACAGGGAGAACATATTAAATTAGTAATGCTGTTTGACAGTGGGCAAAGAGGGATGATCTGAGGAACTACTACTTTTTGATTTCAGTATAATTGCATTTTCTACCACAATTCCTATTATTTGCAACAGGAATCTAGTGGAGTGCCATTGTTATGCTATGTTGCAAAGGGACTTCATCCTACACACATCTGAGTGGCTTCTCTCTGGGCTGAAGAGACAGGACTCTAAGAGTGAAGTACTGAACAGCAGCCTTCAGCGTGTCCTTCTCTTAACCCTAAGGCTCACTGGGGTATCTCAGGAGATCCAGTGGGGCCTTCTCTTCTACCTTACCCACAACAAGCTGCTTTTCTTATTTTATTTAAGGTCATACTGTGTAGTGTTTCATTAGAAGAAAGTGTTCTATTACCTAAATAAAATTTATAAACCACCCACCCAGAAGACTGCCAGGAGAAACACTATATTAAAGGTAATTAATACTTGTTAAAGAACTATAAAAGATCTATTACATTAAATGAACACTCAATCACATTTTCTAAATACGAAGTATGCCTTTGTCAGGTAACTCCCCAAATGCCACAAGCTGTTAAGAATCATTCCTCTCACCCAGAAGAACTTCAAGTCTGTTTTGGGAACTGTAAAATAAATTTTTACATTTCATGTATCATTTTGTTTCCTAAAATCATCTTTTAAAATTCTGATCTAGGGAGATATGCTTTCCAAATTACGTAGCTTTAACATTTTTCAGGGGTAAATACCATATTTATTTATTTATTTATTTATTTATTTTTAAATATTTCATTTATTTATTTGGCAGACAGAGACACAGTGAGAGAGGGAACACACAAGCAGGAGGAGTGGGAGAGGGAGAAGCAGTCTTCCCGCTAAGCAGGGAGCCCCATGTGGGGCTCGATCCTAGGACCCTGGGATCATGCCCTGAGCTGAAGGCAGAGGCTTAACGACTGAGCTACCAGGTAGCCCATAAATACCTTATTTAAATAGTCTTCCAGATAAATGGGATTTTGTGAGATTCTATGATCTGATTGTTCTGCCCACTGTTACTCGAAACATACCAACTTCATTACCTGGTTTAGCATTTATCCACGAGCAATACTCAAAAATTTCCAGGCTTCACAGACCTGTACCCCTGGGGCAAATAATACATTATATATTAATAAAAATAATTTAAAAATAAAATAAAATATTTAAAAAAACATTCCAGGCTTTCTATACATCAAGGCTTGTGCTCAGTGTTTAAGGGAAAACCATACAATCAACAGCTCAGGTGTTGATTTTAAAATTTCTAAAGTCAAATAATAAAAAATAGTATAAAAGATAACATCTGCACAGTTCAAAGATGCGAGGGATGAGCGTTCAGGGAAGAGTAACAAAGGCTGCTTAGGGGATGCAGGATTTGGGCTGGGTGCCATACACACATGGGCACAAGGGACCTTGCTGGCATTTGGCCTGTGCACAGATGGACTTGGAGAACTATCTCACTGGGAACAAACACTTCTGTACAGAACTGTACACCTAAAAGGGTGGGATGTACTACATATAAATTACACCTTAATTAAAACAAGAGGAAAAAAACCCCACCTATAAATGACTACCCACCTGTAAATGACTACCTGGAAGACAATTTGGCATTTTGTATAAAATTTCAAACACACAAGCCCTATGACTCAGCAAATCTACTTTGCCACTTATATCTGGAGTACAAAATAATCCATTTTTGCATTACAGCACTGTTTGTGAAATTTAAAAATCAAGTTTTAAAAAAATAAAATAATATTTAGTGAATACTTAGGTACAGTGATATAAGTCTAATATCAAACATTAAGGACTAAAAACATAAAAACTACTTCTGGAAGATAAGCTGATTTACACAGATAAGAATGCCAATTAAATATAATTTCTCGGGGCGCCTGGGTGGCTCAGTGGGTTGAAGCCTCTGCCTTCGGCTCAGGTCATGATCCCAGGGTCCTGGGATCCAGCCCCGCATCGGGCTCTCTGCTCAGCAGGGAGCCTGCTTCCCTTCCTCTCTGTCTGCCTGCCTCTCTGCCTACTTGTGATCTCTGTTGCTGCTCTGTCAAATAAAAAAAACTGCTCTAAAAAAAAAAAAAAAAAAAAAAAAAATATATATATATATATATATATATATATAAAATTTCTCAAACCTATAATAAACTGGTTCACTACTCCCAGTCTGTTCAAAATCATTTCCAAACACAGGTGAGCACAGACACAGAGTTCTTTCCTTTGAGCTTAATCTTTATTGACTGACCTTTCCTGGTATTTAAGTTCATGAGAAGAAAGATGTCTGTAGCCTGGCATTACTGACACCAATGTGTACTACAGTTCACAAACTCTATCTTGAGTAATTGTTGATTTAACTTTTCTGTGTACATTTTCTTAGAAGTATGGCAAGATAAAAAGGGAGAAGAACCAATGGAAGAACTCCTGTTTTGTTTTAATTTTTGTTTAAAGTTTATTTTAAAATCTCTACACCCAACATGGGGCTCAAACCCACGATCCTGAGATCAAGAGTCACACACTTCTGAGCCAGCCAGGAGCCCGGGAAGAACTCAGATTTTTTTTTTTTTTTTTAAGATTTTATTTATTTATTTGACAGAGATAGAGATCACAAGTAAGCAGAGGGGCAGGTGGGGGGGTGGGGGGAGAAGCAGGTTTGCCGCTGAGCAGAGAGTCCAATGCTCCAATGTGGGTTTCAATCCCAGGACCCTGAGATCATGACCTGAGCCCAAGACAGAGGCTTAACCCACTGAGCCACCCAGGCGCCCCGAACTCAGATGTTTTAATAATCAGAGGGCAAAAGTAAAAGTGGAGGCCTTTCTGTGAAGAATGCACATCATAAAATGCCTTAAAGGAAAAGACTAATAAATTTTAAATTTCTGTATGACAAAAAATATTAAAGATTTAAATTTAAAATCACTAATAAAAAATTTTAATGAAATAGTTAAGTGTATGTGGGGGGAGGGTATCTGTAATATTTATAGACAAAGGTAAATACTTCTGTGTTTACTTACCTTTAATAGTCAAAGAATTCTTGCCAATACATAAAAAAATAAATAACCATGGAGAAAAAGCACAAGAAATTTAAAGGAGAGCTAAAAATAACTAAGGCAAGTATAATCTCAACTTCAAAACAAAACAAAAACCCCTAAGACAATGACATATCAAAATTGGGGGGGGAGGAATGGAAGGTGAAAAAAATCCCTCACAATCAGGGTTGGCGAAAGCACCTGGTTCTTTCAAACGTACAGGAACACAGCGTTTTGGAAGAGCAGAGGAGCATTTTCAGTATGTAAAATGTATATACCATCTCACTTCCAAGAAGTTATGCTTGAAAAATATTTATACAGCACAAATATATGTGTAAGTTTTCTAGGAGCATCAATTTGTAGCACAGAAAAATGTAAATACCTAACAATCTATCAATAGGGGACTGAAAGAGGGAATGATAGTACATGCGGGCAAATGTAAGACCTGCAGGGTCACTGAAAAAAATAAAAGTCACATTACTCCTGTGAGAAGGTGCTAAAGAAAGATACACTGTGAATGGAGAAGAGCAGCTCCAGAAGATCACGTGCAACATGGCCAGTCCTGGACCAGTCCTAGACCAGTCCCGGGAGGCGGGGGCAGGCCAGCGCAAATACACCCCAAACAACCACAGGCGTGAAACGGGGATTTGAAGTGAAGGAAAGGGGATGGTGTTCGTTCACTACATCATACATTGCTATGTCTGAAGAATGTTTTACTTTTAAAATCAGAAAGTAAAGATTTTAAATGTACAGTTATAAGAGGAGAAAGGAAGTTATGTTCTAAGTTGTTTTTAAAATGTAAAGCTCTGAGTCCTCCCTCCAGTACATAAACTACCCCAGATTAGCCCAAATTCCAAAATGTAACTGTTCACTAGATTCCAGGCCACCTCAGACAGATGACTTACGGGCATTCAGGACCTCAAGGCGTAGATGTGTCACATTAAGACAAAAGTTCAACAATATGAACATTCTTAAAGTTGCATTTAAAAGGAAAAGCATAGGGTCAGCTGGTGGCTCAGCTGGTTAAGTGTCAGACCCTCTTGATTTCAGGGTCGTGAGTTCAAGGCCCATGTTGTGCTCCACACTGGGCATGGAGTCTACTTAATAAAATAAAATATAATAAAATTAAAGGAAAACACAGCCAGAAAACTCATAAGAATGTAAAATAAATAAACAACTCCTCAAATTATTTTCTGTTGCTATTTGTTGTATTTCTACAAGTGGAAGAACTTATAACAGTTAAACTTTAGCCTAAAAGTCTCCTTTCCCAGATGAGGAAAAGGATATTTGAGTTTCAAGATATATTTGTTTTCGTAGGACTGAAACCCAAAGGAAAACATACCTTCTAAGAGCATCTCTGGAATGTCTGCTTGATATCTAGGCCCCACTCTGATTTCACCTTTGTCAGCTAACAGTGTTTTCACTGAAGGGTCGTAGACCAATGAGTAGAAAAAGGTGTCCTGAAAAAAAAATGACAGAAAATTTTAGGTAAACTTAATTCCTTCTACTTTTTATACAGCAATAAGGCCAATGTCACCATAAAGAAACCATAAAACTTCAGAAAGTACTTAAGATTTCATTTTGGTGGATAAATTCATAGATCTTGAACAAGAAAATGATGTTACTGTCATCATGTAAAATAGCGTAAAACTAAATCAAGCAAAAATAAACAGCTTACAATAAAGGTAGACTATCAGGTTTTGTTGTTTGTTTTAGTCTAAAAGAAAACCATTTAACCGCTCTAAAACAAGATTCTGGAAAGCTAGCAAAGCTAAGCTGTAAGTCAAGTAAGACTCCTGAAGTCGTATTTCAATCTCTAAAGCCCATACTGAACAATGAGGACACCTGGCACCCTTACTTTTAAAGTGTCCGTCCACATTTTATCAGTATGTTAAAATGCATACACATCTCACATTAAATAAAGTTTAGAAGAGTTGAGCTTAATTGCAGTTTACTCATTAAAATGTCACATTGTATTATTTAAACATCTATTAATTCCAATTCTGCAGCTCTCCTTTAAATCCTGAAGCACTCATATTTACATATAAATAGGCATATAAACATAACTATACCTACCACTACCAGCATACCCATTAACTTTCCAAGGTCCTTCCCACCTGCCCCTTTCGTCACAAAATATGGAACCCTTCACGAATTTGCCTATCATTATTGCACAGAGACCATGCTAATCTTCTCAGTATTGTTCCAATTTTAGTGTATGTGCTGCCAAAGCCAGCACCCGAGGTCCTTTGGAATGCAAAACGGCCCTACTGACTGAGCCTAAAGGATAAAATGACCAAGCACCAGGCCTTTGCTGAATTTTGCAAAACAACCAGATGTCTTATAAAGTCTTGTCCCTGCTCCCTGCTAGGACTCTGGGAGTCATCTACTATATGACTCTCTGCTTTATATCTTGGAGGGGCCTGTTTCTACCATCCACATTTTACCACGACCCTGGCGAGCAGGCTGCAAGTAAGAGATACCTGCCAGACTGTAAAGCTTTCTCCTTTCGGGCTCTTACAGACCGTAATAAAGGGAAAGGAGAGAACAAAACAAGGTGACATGGGTCACTGTCAGAAGAAAAGCTTAAACAATAAAATTGCTAAGAAGACACAACAATGTGACAATTTACGCATATAAAAGTACTACCCAGGGAAAAGAAAAATCTGCAGAATATATAAATCAACCTGCTTAATAGGTTGACAGGTTGATCAATACATAATCAGAATTACGTGTCTCTGAAGACAGGAGCAACAAAGAGTGTTAGTAGGGAACTAAAGCTACTGCCACTGGCACACCATCGACTTCAAAAGAGGACACACCTCTGGTCACTTTTATTCTGTAAAATATGTCAGCACAGGATTCTATAAAAATAGGATTCTGCCATACTTGTCAGTAAAATGAGATGAAATTATTATTTTGGGCCACCCAGGTTGCTTCAGACTCCTTAAATTTGGGGCACCTGGGTGATTCCATCAGTTAAGCAACCGACTCTTGATTTTAGCTCAGGTCATGATCTCAGGGTCATGAAATCGAGCCCCATGTTGGGCTCTGTGCTAAGCCTGGAGTCTATTTAAGATTCTCTCTCCCTTTCCCTCTCCCTATGCCCCTCCCCCTACTTGTGCTCACTCACATGTGCTCTCTCTCTAAAAGAAAAAAAACAAATTCCTTAAATTTATATGTCCTGCCTGATATGGGAAATTGTTTAAAATGTAAATGGAATTTTTCAACAAATAAAAAATCGTGATTAGAAAGTTGTCCTTTGACTTACCATCCTCAAATATGCCAATTTCAATATTTTAAAAACCAGATTTTCTCAAGGATGGTCTTATAACAGATAAGGAAGTTAAAAAAAAAAAGAATAAAGTGTTTTTCAAATTGAAAAAAGAATATAACGTAAGCAGTTTTATTTTTACTAAACTGCTCTCTCTGAATAAAAAAAGTTTTCCTCAAATACACTGCCAGAGACGTCAGTTCCTTTCCCAAAGACTGATACAGGACCAAGTGCTTAAAAATCAAATGGACAGGATAAAAATCCTAAAGTCCTTTGCAAATTTTCATCTCCTATAATCCTTAGCACATAGAAATTACTAACGACAAATTAGAAGGCAAAAATACCACTTTTTTAAAAATCACACTGTTGGGGCACCTGGCTGGCTCAATCAGTGGACCATGCGTGTGACTCTTGATTCTAGGGTTGTAGGTTCAAGGCCCATGTTGGGTGTGGAGATTACTTAAAAATAAAGCTTCTTTAAAAATTAGAAATTAAAGGGACGCCTGGGTGGCTCAGTTGGTTAAGCGGCTGCCTTCGGCTCCAGTCATGATCCCAGCGTCCTGGGATAGAGTCCCGCATCAGGCTCCTTGCTCGGCAGGGAGCCTGCTTCTCTCTCTGTCTCTGCCTGCCACTCTGTCTGCCTGTGCTCACTCTCGAGCGCTCTCTCTCTCTCTCTGACAAATAAATAAAATCTTAAAAAAAAAATTAGAAATTAAAAAATTACACTGTCTTAACAGCCAAATACACCAGTAAAATACACTGAAACGTATTCAGTGTTTCTTCCTTTTATTTCTGCTTTTGTGAACTAATGCTAATTTCTGAGCATTATCTTTCTCCATACAGTTATCCATATGTTGACTGAAAAACACTGCTACATTCTTTTCTAAATTTCCCATGTATAAGTTATAAAGACTATCAATCTTGTTTCCGCCTTGAGTATTTACTTTCTCTTAGTTTTCTCTATTAGATTTTCTAATGTACAATAGTTCTACCTGTCTGCAATATCTTTTGCAGTTATGTATTCTTCATTTGAGATGAGGGGACAACATTTTAAGTATAACATGTTAAGTATACATAGTAAGTATAATTATTAAAGTATATTTTAAGTACTTTTTAAATTTTAAGCAAATTTTAAGTATAACAAAAAAGTTTTTTTCACAGAAAATATATCCCTTTGATTCTTTTTTTTTTTCTTTAAGATTTTATTTATTTGACAGACACCGTGAGAGAGGGAATACAAGCAGGGGAAGTGGGAGAGGGAGAAGCAGGCTCCCCGATGAGCAGGGAGCCCAACGAGGGGCTCCATCTCAGGACCCTGGTATCATGACCTGAGCTGAAGGTAGACGCCTAACGACTTAGCTACCCAGGCACCCCCCTTTAATTGTTTAAAAGCACATACACACATATATAAAGTACATATACACACACACATACATACAAAAAATAGACTTGAGAAAACAAAAATACCATGAAATTATAAAGGTTAAATACTAAAACATTAACAGTAAAAATTTTCCCATTGTAGACTATTCTGTTTAGAGGAACTTCCTCCCTCCGATGAACCATATGCTCTCATTCAACTTGTTAAAAAAATGTTTAAAATGTTTCTTAATGAAGTTTACAGAAAGAAACATTTTTAGTTGACAAAGTTTACTGGGATTTTAAGAAAGAAAGCAGACCACTAGTTAAGATCTCATCTGGAAAAAGTCTCAAAGAAAAACTGTTTATTTGAAAAACAACAAAAACAAAAAAAACAGGGAGGAATACCAAGTATACAGAAGTCACTTATTTCATAAAGCCTAAAACAGTTCTACTACCAACTAACTCATCCTACTGTATAAAGCCTTTCATTACCAACCGAAAAAAACCAGACACAGAAGTTTTTGCCAAATATTATCTCAGTTAACCAGAAAAATCAAATTATCTAAATGCATTCTAGTCATTATACTTTTATATAATGCTGCTCTCGCAATGCAATAACTTGGTGCAAGAAGAAATAAACTCAAAGGTATGGGGTTCGTGTGAAATCAAGGGAGAAAAAAAACACAAAACAAGTGTAATTGTGAATTACCTCTTTATCAAGATACGACAATACTGACTCTGTCTCATTCAGAAGGGCAACACTGCATTTTCCCCTGTTGAAAGAGGGAAAAAGTGGATAAATGTAAGAAAAGCCACATCACCTTCATGGTGATGACATATACAATATTAAGAATACACAGAATGTAAAGTTGATACTAAGAAACTAGATGGCAATTAGGAATATACATATATGTATATACTTAGACTTGCTATACAATCCTGGTGTTGTGTAACCTAAAAAAAAAAAAAAAAAAACACAGGACTGTCTGTAGACATTTACTCCGAGGCTAACCTGTGGAAGGAACTGTGTTAGGCAGTAAATCTTTATAACATAAAACACTTGATAGGTATTTCCTAATTATTAAAGAAAAACAAAAGGAGTACAATGAAAGCTTCTGATCAGAAGTGAGTTTCTGAATCTATAAAGAGTTAATATTAGGCGATTTTATACAAAGACTTTAGATAAGATTTCACTGTGCAAACCGGTACCTAAAATAATCTTTGAATTTTTTTAAGTAGCCACTGCATATGAGAACCTAAAAATAATACACATTCATATCAAGATTAACTAACTTACCTTTATTGACACTGCTCTAAAGCCTAGTTAAAATTTAAAGACACTGCTATAAAGTAAAGGGCAAAATAAAAGATCTACAGATTTATAGAACTTGAAGTCTGATGGCATTTACCTTTGATCATATAGCCCTGGGTGTAAGTTTGAAAATGAATGTCTATTTAAAAAAAAAAAAAAAAAAAAAAAGGGAAAGAAAAGGCTTGTCTAGACTTGAGAAAAATTAAGGTTACCCAGGTAGAGGCATTTATTACAAACACGTGTATAATTATCCTCACTAGTGTGAAAAATTCTGTGGAGCCAGAAATTTGACAGAAGACTTTTGATACAGATTATAGATAATTGGTCAGGACACACAAAATATTTTTTTAAATGTCATAATGTCATTTGATTTTGTAAACAGAAGTCACTGCTTGCAACCCACAAAATGACGAGCAAAACCCAAACGCATCACATATCCGTTGAATGGGAAGCTGGAAGAGCAGGCTGTTGGAATATCAGAGTGGAAAACAACTGAAAGGAAAAAATTACCAAAAGCAAAATAAAATGCAGAATGCTCACACACAGATCAACAATCACAGTTTACTAACATTTTGCAAATGTATATTCCTCAGATTTAAAAAAATTTCTCCTCATAAAAACATCTTTTTCTGGTAATCAGCTCTAGTTAATATCACTTCAAAAGATTTCTGAGAGCATGTGTTCTTTCCATATTATCCTGTCAAGTCTCTAATTTGGTTAGCGAGAGTTATAAAGGTTTTTGGTTTTTCTAATTTTATTCGTGCATAATACTGAAGAAGAAAAATTAACATGATTACTTCAGAGCACATAACAACACTCACAGTCAACAATTACCTGACAGGCCCTTAGGAAGGACAGAATTACGGGCAGGGAAACTGCTCTGCTGAGGATTGCACATCTACAGCTGCCACAGAAGTTCTGTGACCTGTGGACGTGCGCGCCTCACGCGTGTAGTGTGCTTACAGACCAAATGGGCTTTCCAAAAATAGGCTTCAGTTTCTTTTTTTTGCCTCTCTAACAGCTGAAAGAGCAGTATTTCCAACATTTAATACTTAATCACTTAGAAGAAATAAATTCTGGTTTTTTAGAGTTCTCTAAGTTGAGTGTTTTTCGTTGTTTTTTTTTAATGAAAGCTGAATGTTTTAATAGATACTTTTATTTTTAAGATTTTATTTATTTATTTGACAGAGATCATAAGTAGGCGGAGAGGCAGGCAAAGAGATAGGAAGGGAAGCAGGCTCCCTGCCGAGCAGAGAGCCCGATGTGGGGCTCGATCCCAGGACTCTGGGATCATGACCTGAGCCGAAGGCAGAGGCTTAACCCACTGAGCCACCCAGGCGCCCCTAGATACCACTTTCTTTAAGAGCCATTCGGATGTTAAGGGTTAACTGACATTGAAAATTCATACAAACAATACAGCATTAGTCTCCTCCATACCATCTGAAATGACAAGATGATTTAAACAGAATCATCAAACCATTATTTTCATAATTACATTAAGAGATAAGGAAATACTGATTAGATACTGTTTTAGAGATACGACATGATTACAAAATCAAGAGGACACCCAGCCAATCTAAAATATAAATTATTTGGAGGAATGTAGCTTTTATGCAAAGATAAAAAAATAATAGGTGATTTTCATTTTTTAATTTTCTTTACTGTAGCTGCGTATTTTCTGCCAAATTAAAAATGAAAATCTGACACTTAAAATATTCAAGTACATATACTAACAGCTAACAAAGCAGGAGGTTGAGTCAGAATTATTTTATGAAGTAAATATGAATATGTAATTAACACATGTGCTACCACGCCAAGAGTTGTTGATAAAAGTAGTTTAAAAAGAGACTTAAAGTGCTGGTTTCCTTTATGCTGAACAAATCTTGGCTCACAGAAAAAAATATGACAAATTTTAAGACTACACCAAACCAAAGGAACTATTAGCAAACTGTTATATAGATAACCCAGCTGGTCAATGATGAATCTCAAGCAATGATCCTAATTGTTCTCTTCCACCACACTTTAGTCCTTAAGGAATAAAGATATCCAAAGATGATGATATAAATACAAAACTCATTAAAGACCTTAACACAAAGAAAGATCACCACAGGCCTATATCATTACTCATACCACTCTTCTACGAGGAACTATACGGCAACACAGAATTTCCAGAGACAACACACTTTCCCACAGATCACTGAAAAAGGTTTTTTAAAACATCCTCTGTCCTGCTTCAGAGACTGCGCAGTGTGCTGGGACAGACAGACATGTGAATCAATAATTACGACACAACACAGTCCCATGTCTAACGGCAGGTGCTGTTCGGCCTGTTATCTGCTTAACAGGTGTTCAGCATCATCCCAGAGACTCAAACACCACATGTAAAAATGTGCACACAAATTATGTATTTCTTTTATTTAAAGACACTCCCTATTTGTATAAATAAAAGAGGAAGTTGAAATGAGCATCCATTTCCCCACTGCCTGAAGACTCTCAGTTTCATAGTACTGCAGCTTGACTAGGGTGCCTGCATAGGAAAATGCAAATTTCTTAGTGCTACACCAGACTCACTGATCCTGGGGAGGGATCAAGAAATCCATTTGGTTGGGGCGCCTGGGTGGCTCAGTGGGATAAGCCTCTGCCTTCGGCTCAGGTCATGATCTCAGGGTCCTGGATAGAGCCCTGCACCGGGCTCTCTGCTCAGCAGGGAGCCTGCTTCCTCCTCTCTTTCTGCCTGCCTCTCTGCCTGCTTGTGATCTCTCTCTTGTCAAATAAATAAATAAAATCTTAAAAAAAAAAATCCATTTGGTTGATAAGTATCACCAGATGATCCTTAGTCAGATTTACTGAATCCAAGTATCTCGGGGAGGGATCAAGGAGTCTACATGGAAAACAAGCATAACCAGGTGATCGTTAAGCACAGTGAACTTGAAAGCCACTAGTACAGAGATGCAGGGTCTGACTAAACCCCTTCTTGTTCAATGAAAGAATTTTTTTTTTTTTTTAACTAAAAAAAGGCATTTTTCAGGGTATTTGGGTGACTCAGTGAGTTAAACATCCAACTCCTGATTTCGGCTCAGGTCATGATTTCAGGGTGGTGAGATCAAGTTCCCCAAGAGGAATCCAGGCTCAGCAGGGAGAGTCTGTGTGAGATTCTCCCTCTCCCTCTGCCCCTCCCACACACTCGCCCACACAACATGCATGCCCTTTTCTCTCAAATAAATAAATCTTTTTTTTTTTAATAATTTCCTTCCATTTCTTATTTTATATTATTTTTTATTTATTTGACAGCGAGACAGGGAACACAAGCCAGTGAGCAGGGGAGTGCTAAAGGGAGAAGCAGGCTTCCTGCAGAGCAGGGAGACCAATGCGGGGCTTGATCCCAGAACCCTGGGATGACCCAAGTGGAAGGCAGACACTTAATGACTGAACCACCCAGGTGCCCCTAAATAAATCTTTTTTAATTTTTATTTATTTTTTAAAGATTTTATTTATTTATTTGACCACAAGTAGGCAGAGAGAGGGGGAAGCAGGCTCCCCGCCGAGCAGAGGGCCGGACGCGGGGCTCGATCCCAGGACCCTGGAATCACGACCTGAGCCAAAGGCAGAGGTTTTAACCCACTGAGCCACCCAGGTGCCCCAATAAATCTTTTTTTAAAAAGGCATTTTTCTCAATGGCCTTATGAGTCTTACAGTTGCTCAGATTCTGAACAGCTTCTCATATAAAAACAATGCTAGGTTCTGTGATTAGAAATTCAGTGAATAAGCAGTTTTACACAGCATTTAATCCACTAAATACAATGGACAACCAAACAAAAAAATAATGAAGTTCAAAGATCCAAAATGCTTTCAGAAAATTACATTTCACAACAGCAACACAGTTAAATAGGACTAAAAGAAAGATTCAAAATTCTGAATGAAATGATTTCCAAAGCAGAATTATATGCCTAAACAAATCACTGGCTAAGTGCAGAAAATATTTTCAAGATAAGCAAGGACTAAGAATTTTTTCTATTTTAGAAGACTAATCGAAAAGAATGGCAAAACAATTAACTTCAAGGAAAACAAAAGGTTGTACAAGAAAGAATACACGGGGAATCCTTACATGTTCATAAAATACAATGAATGATTATTAAGTTTAAAAAACATGATATATTGGGAACATGAAGGAAAGGAAAAGAGAAGAGAGAGTAGAGAGAGATTTAGAAAATTGAAAAAATAACAGTAGCAGTGTAAGAGTGGTGTAAATACAGAAGCCACAGAGAAAAGCTGAAAATGCCTGTGGAGGGGAAACTAGGCTTATGACTGCCTTGGATATTATTATATAACTATATGCATATATTTGACTTTTAAAAATAATACAATTTAAATTTAAAGTAAAAAGGGAGATCGTAATTAAACAAAGTGTATAAATTTGTATAATTAATACATATACCAGGAAGCAAAGATTATTTACCATGAGTCTACACCAAGTTTTCTCAACCTTAGCATTATTAACATAGGAAGCCAGGGAATTCTTCGCTGTGGCAGGCTGTCCTATGTACACAGGGTGTTTAACAGTATTCCTGGCATCAACCCATTGGACAAGAGTAGCACCCCCACACCTAGCTGAGACGACCAAAACTGTTCAGACTTTGCTGAATGACCCCCAGGAGACAAAACTGTCCCTGGCTGAGAACCTCTGCTCTAGAGCTGATGAACCAGTCTTTCTTTCCCTCCCTCCCTTCCTTCCTTCCTTCCTTTCTTTCTCCCTCCCTCCCCTTCTCCCTTCCTTTAGTTAAAGATTTTATTCATTTGAGAGAGAGAGTGAGTGGGAAGGAGAGGGAGAAAGAATCTGAAGCAGAGTCTGTGCTGAGCACAGAGCCAAACGTGGGGCCCGATCCCAAGACCTCATGACCTGAGCCAAAATCAAGAATCAGATGCTTAACTGACTGAGCCAACCAGGCGCCCCGGAACCAGTATTCTTACGCATTTCTTAAGAAACAAACACCTGAAAGACCCTAAAACAAAAGTGAAAGAATCTGATTTTATATCTTTAGACTATAAAAAGGACCAAAAGGAGAGAAAGAAATCTGGACTTTAAATATTTCTTTTTTTTTTTTTTAAGATTTTATTTATTTATTTGAAAGAGAGAGATCAGAAGCAGGCAGAGAGGCAGGCAGAGAGAGAGGAGGAAGCAGGCTCCCTGCTGAGCAGAAAGCCTGATGCGGGGCTCGATCCCAGGACCCTGAGACCATGACCTGAGCCGAAGGCAGCGGCTTAATCCACTGAGCCACCCAGGCACCCCTGGACTTTAAATATTTCTATTCAAAGATACATTTTCTGTTAATATTGCTTTAACAGATGTTAGAAAATAAAAATTAAAGAAGGCCAACAAAATAAAACCTGGAACAGGTGTTTGAGTAGGTAAGGTAAAGGAATAAAAAGCCAAGAAGAGAAGTCTGGGTTTAATGGGATAGATCAGTGGGTTCTTCTTTTTAAGATTTTATTTATTTATTTGACAGAGAGAAAGAGATCACAAGTGGGCATAGAGGCAGGCAGAAAGAGAGGGGGAAGTAGGTTCCCTGCTGAGCAGAGAGCCTGATGTGGGGCTTGATCCCAGGACCCTGAGATCATGACCTGAGCAAAGGCAAAGGCTTAACCCACGGAGCCACCCAGGCTCCTCAGATCAATGGATTCTACAAAGAAAAATGACAAGTAATATTTTGGAAAGCTCATTCTCTCTGTGGCATGTGGAGAAAACCAAAGCAACAAAACCTGAATCCATGATTCTGGAGATTTGATAATAAATACAAAACGAACTGTAAAAGAGGAATTCAAGGGGGAAAAAGATCCTTCTCTTGGTACCACTTCTGCCTTTTTTTTTTTTTAAGATTTTATTTATTTATTTGATAGAGAGAGATACAGCAAGAGACGGAACACAAGCAGGGGGAATGAGAGAGGGAGAAGCAGGCCTCCTGCTGAGCAGGGAGCCCGATGTGGGGCTCGATCCCAGTATGTTGGGATCATGACCCAAGCCAAAGGCAGAAGCTTAACGACTGAGCCACCCAGGTGCCCCCGCTTTTGCCTTTTATAGCTAGAAGAAAGTGGAATGTCCAAAAGAAGTCAGTAGGCATCAGGAAGGTCCTCTTTCCTAGCACAGTATGACAAACTGTTCTGATTACCAAAAAATCTCACAGGCATTTTCACAACCATGTGGAACACCAGAGCTTGGGACAACATGTAGAATATACTTTCATCCAGCCCAGTGGGATTCTGGGATTCACCCAGCCCATTCTGCCCTGGGATTCTTGTCAGAGAAGGAAACACTTCAACCTACAGAGGATGATCATTTCAAGGTAAAGATTATACCATACAAAGACAATATTCAAGAAGTGTGCTAAACATGTAGACTTTAAAATGTTAAATTGTGGTATGATCTTCTCTCACTGCATTTTTCCTCTTTCTTCTACTAAGAAATCCAATGAGTTTAAGAATGCTAAGTAATAACTTCCTTATGTTAGTTTCCTTTTTTTATTAGATTTATTTCACTTTAGAGAGACTACGAGCATGAGAGTGTGAGCAGGGGGAGGGACAGAAGAAGAGAATCTTCAAGCAGACTCCCTGCTGAGTGCAGACGCCCCCCCCACCCCGCCGCCGCAATGTGGGGTTTTATCCCATGACCCACAAGACCATAACCTGAGTTGAAACCAAGAGCTAAATGCTTAACCAACTGAGCCGCAGGCCCCTCTTGTGTTAGCTTCTTAAGCAGGACTACTTGTAGTCATCAACAGTACTCTTTTGGCTAATTAAAATTTTGTTTACAAACAGCAATAAAATCGCAAAAATCTAACATCTTAAAATAAAAACATTGGCATAATAAAAATTAGTACAGGAAGAAAAATTCTTTTATTAGAATCTTTTTTTAGATTCCAAATAAGTTCCTTTAATATTAATAGCTAATCTGAAGAGAGTCTGCAAATTTAAGGGAGTTCTATGTTAGCATCACTACCTATTTTTCAATAAACATAAGTCTTTTAAAAATTGTTTCCTCAGGGGGCGCCTGGGTGGCTCAGTGGGTTAAAGCCTCTGCCTTCGGCTTAGGTCATGATCCCAGGATTCTGGGATGGAGCCCCGCATCAGGCTCTCTGCTTGGCACGGAGCCTGCTTCCCTTCCTCTCTCTCTCTGCATGCCTCTCTGCCTACTTGTGATCTCTGTCTATCAAATAAATAAATAAATAAATCTTTAAAAAAATTTTGTTTTCTCAGGTCACCTGGCTGACTCACTCACTAGAGCATGTGGGGTTGTGAGTTCAACCCCCACATTAGGCACAGAGCTTTAGTTAATTTTTTGGTTGTTGTTTTCTCTAAAGATGACAAAAAAGGCCTAATAGACTTAAAAATTACAAAACCCTAAAAAGTAAAACAACCGGGGCGCCTGGGTGGCTCAGTGAGTGGGTTAAGCCTCTGCCTTCAGCTCAGGTCATGATCCCAGAGTCCTGGGATTGAGCCCCATATTGGGCTTTCTGCTCAGCAGGGAGCCTGCTTCCTCCTCTCTCTCTCTCTGCCTGCCTCTCTGCCTACTTGTGATCTCTGTCTGTCAAATAAATAAATAAAATCTTTTAAAAAAAAAAAGTAAAACAACCCATAAAACAAAAAACAAATCACAAATCCTTTTTCACTTGAATCTCCCTGCACAGAAATACAAATAAATACAAAATCCAAAAAACATAATTAGGACATTCTCATCTATTTTACTTGGTATAATTTATTTTGTACATCTCCTCAAAATCACACTGTGAAGTGACCCATGCACAAGTCTATTCTTTGCAGCATTCATTTTAACACCAAAAGACTAAAATGAACCAATTGTTTATCAATTAGGATTAAACAAATTAGACATATAAAACAGCTACAGAAAAGAATGAAGCAGATCTTTACTATCAGATATGGAATTATTACCAAAATAATTTCATTTAAAAACCACAACACAGACAGTAAGATAGAGTCACTCATGTCAAGCAGTGACTCATGTCAAGCAATGATGTAAAGCCAAGGGCATTACAGCTAAGACCAGATACCACCGAAACCAGCATGGGCTGATGGCTTCCAAAACTGATAACCCACAAAGCCAGGACAGCCCGGAAGAACTGAGAGCTGATAATCAGTACAACTAGAAGAGACCTGCAAAGGCCCAAGACTGACCATACCCCTTTAAAAATGAAGGGCTTTTGCAGCAAACAGACTCCCTAGATGCTGACCCTTCCGTGTCTGGGCGCATTAAAAAGGCAACTGCCCCCTGAAAGCTCTGCCAGATTGATCTCTGACCACAACAGAGATGCTCCAGTGATCGAACCTAATAAGCAGTAAGTACCAAGAGCTGACCTGGATGGGACCAAGACCTCATCTCAACTGTGCACTCACAGACTGACTGAGCATCTGGTTCGTTTACTTCTTACCCCGTACTGTATCTTATCTGCTGTGTGACTTTGTACTGTGCTTTTCTTTGTGTGCCCTGTATGAAGGCAAATTGAATGTATAGTGAAATGTCACTGAGTCTGGAGCCCCAGTTTACAATTGTTACAATTACAATTGTCACTGAGTCTGTAAACCCCCCGGTTTACAATTATGTTAACCTTGCTTTGACTGAATAAAGCTTACTGTGGAAAGACACAACTCAAATAGGTAGATGCCTTTATAGCATGTTCACAACGTATAATAGTGTATAATTTACTCCACGACTTACTACAGACACAAACACACACACCTCATTGCTTCTATGTACATGAAATGTTTCTAGAAGTATACACAAGATTCTAGGAATAGTGATAGAATGGGGGGCTGTATAGGAGCAAGAAATTTTACTGTGTACTCCACATTTTGATTTTGAACCCCATACTATGATTTTGAGCCATGTCAATATATTACATATCCTCCCCAAATGTTTACATTTTTTTTTTTATGATTTTATTTATCTGACAGAGAGAGACACAGCAAGAGAGGGAACACAAGCAGGAGTAGGAGGGAGAGAAACAGGCTTCCCACAGAGCAAGGAGCCCGATACAGGGCTCAATTCCAGGACCCTGGGATCAGGGCCTGAGCCAAAGGCAGACACTTAATGACTAAACCATCCAAGTGCCCCAAAGGGAGAGAGTGTCCCAAGCAGACTCTGTGCTAAGCATGGAGACTGACTCGGGGCTTGATCATATGACCCTGAGGTCAGGACCTGAGCTGAAACCAAGAGTCAGATGTTTAACCGACTATGCCACCCAAGGGCCCCTGTTTACATTTAAAAAAAATTTTTTTTTCATCATGATTAAGTGAATGCTATAATTCCCATCACCTATTTCACTCATGCCCTTACCCCACCCCATTCTGGTAACTATCAGTTTGTTCTCTCTATATAAAGAGTCTATTTCTTGGTTTGTCTCTTTTTTCTTTTGCTCTTTTGTTTTGTTTCTTAAATTCCACATATGAGTGAGATCATACGGTATTTGTCTTTCTCTGACTGACTTATTTCAGTTAGCATTATATTTTCCAGCTCCATCCACCTTTTTGCAAATGGCAAGATTTCATTCTTTTTTATGGTTGAGTAATGTTCCTGTGTGTATGTGTGCACGCACACACACCACATCTTCTTTATCCATTCACCTATCTTGGGCTGCTTCCATAGTTTGACTATTGTGAACAATGCTGCAATAAACACAGGGGTACATGTATCCCTTTGAATTCGTGTTTTTGTATTTTGGGGGTAAATACCCAGTAGTGAGTATTTTTAATTTTTTTTTCTATTTTTAATTGTTTGAGGAAATTACATACTGTTTTCTAAAGTGGCTGCACCAGTTCACATTCCCAACAATGCAAGTGGGTTTCCTTTTTTTTTTTTTTTTGCTTATTTTTGCTTTTATTACTCTTGCCTCAGGAGATATATCTTGGAAAATTGTGTTACAACTGATGTCAGAGAAATTATTGCCTGTGCTGTCTTCAATGATTTTTATGGTTTCTGGTCTCACATTTAGGTCTTTAACTCATTTTTAGTGGGCTTTTTTTCTTTTGTATATAGTAAAAAAATATGGTCCAATTTTGCTCTTTTGCATGTAGTTAGCTATCCAGTTTTCCCAATACCATTTGTTGAAGAAGACTTTCTCCCACTGCATATTTGTTCTTCCTTTGTCAAAGATTAATTGACCATATAATTATGTGTTTATTTCTGGGTTTTCTAGTCTGCTCCACTGATCTATGTGTGTACTTTTATACCAGTACCATACTGTTTTAAGTACTACCGCTTTGTAATATAACTTGAAGTCTGGAATTGTGATACTTCCAGTTAAGTTTTTCTTTTTCAAGATTGCTTTGGCTGTTTGAGGTCTTCTGGTGGTTCCATACAAATTTTAGGAATATTTGTTCTAGTTCTGTGAAAAATACTATTGGTATTTTGATAGGGACTGCATTAAATCTGTAGATTATTATGGGCAGTATAGACATTTAACAGTATTTGTTCTTCCAACCAAATGTTTATATTTTTTAAAAGGAGGGGGGCAGATCAGTTTTCTGTGATCTTGACGACAAAACAAATTTGCTCTATTATCCACTGCTTTTGGATGCCAGTTTACTTCAAACCATATATGGATATACTATCCCCCAACCATGCCAATTCATAAACTCACTATGGCAATCTATTCCCATCAACTCTCATCTATTAACTACAGCTTCACAGTCTCTGGAACATTTTTTATTTAAAAAAACAACTCTACTCCATAGATACACATTTTCAGTTCATTCATTAGTTTCTTTTTTTTTTTTTTTTTTAAGATTTTATTTATTTATTTGACAGAGAGATCACAAGCAGGCAGAGAGGCAGGCAGAGAGAGAGGGGGAGGAAGCAGGCTCCCTGCTGAGCAGAGAGCCCGATGCGGGGCTCGATCCCAGGACTCCGAGATCATGACCTGAGCCGAAGGCAGCGGCTTAACCCACTGAGCCACCCAGGCGCCCCCATTCATTAGTTTCTGATATGCATGACCACCTAAAGAAAAATTTTACCTTCAAATATTATTTGCTCTACATAAAACATGAACCAAAAAAATTTTCAAATTCCAACTTTTAGAAATGGATGGAAATGTTTTTTCACTGGTGAATAAACTTATCAGAGTCACAATGCATTTCCCAAACATTTGACAAGTCTACTTGACAAAGAGACACACAGAGACAACTCCCAATATTGTAAACTATATTTTCTAAATGACCTGAGAGAAGTTTAACAGCATCTTAATGTGGGGTGGGTATTACTTTTAGAGTCCCTCTCCCTCTCCCTTTGTCCCACCCCCAAAAAATAAAAAAATAAAAAAATAAAAAAATTTTTAAAGAGGAATTGAAATTTATTAAAATAATAAATTGTACTATTTTGTCAAGAACGTTCTTAAGTGGAATCTGAGATGCCTTTTCTCATACATCTTTCTTTAGATTTATTCTAGGTGTTTGATGCCTTTTGTAAATGATATCTTTTTTTTTGGGAGCAGGGGAGAGGGAGAGAATCTTAAGCTGGCTCCACACCCAGTGAGGAACCCAGCGAGGCTCAATCTCACGACGCTGAGATAATGACCTAGCCAAAACCAAGAGTTGGAGGCTTAACTGGTTGAGTCACCTAGGCACCCTAAACGTATCTTTTTAATCTTAGTTTTCTGACTGACCCCTCTTCACACCATATACATAAAACAGACTTACACACAAAAGGTGGGGCACCTGGCTGGCTCAATTGGTGGAGCATGAGACTCTTGATCAGGTCGTGAGTATGAGCCCCCTGCTGGGTATAGAACTTCCTTTTAAAAAAAAAAAAAAAATTATTTATTTATTTTTTTAAAAACTATTATATTTACTTATTTGACAGAGAGAGAGATCGCAAGTAGGCAGAGAGGCAGGCAGAGAGAGAGGAGGAAGCAGGCTCCCCACTGAGCAGAGAGCCCTATGAGGGGCTCAATCCCAGGACTCTGAGATCAAGACCTGAGCTGAAAGCAGAGGATTAACACGCTGAGCCATCCAGGCGCCGCTACTTTTTTTTTTTTTTAAAGGGGGGTTAAAAAATACCAAAGGTAAAACAGTCAAACTTCAAGAAAACATAGAAGAGTAGTACCTTCATGATCACAGGAAATCTTTGCCTATTCCAGGGCAGTGACACTTGGATTTGTTTTTGAATGAGCACTGTTTCTGAGTGACAAAGTATTCTTACTCTAGTTTTATTCTGCTCCCTCACATATATCAAACTTATCAGGCATGTCTGTCAGCTTCTCAAGAATGGAATTTTTCCAGCCTTTATTTAACGGTCCTCCCCTCCTCCTGCTGTTCCATTGTTCCTTTTCCAACCACATTTCTCAAATATTTAAAAACAAACCAACCAACCTAGAAAGAGCAAAGATGATCCCAGTGACGCTGAAGAGTAAGCACTACTTAAAAAAAAACAAAGAAAAAGTGTAAGCACTACCTAATGAGAGAGGAAGTCCCACACACACGGAATGCAGTACCTCTGCCATTCCTGGGTACTTCCGGCAATGCACAGCCCCAGTCCAACGGTACACATTAAGAGTAGAAAAGAGAAACGCAGGAATGACACACCCAAATGTCAGTGGTGCTGAATGCAGGAGTGACAAGGGTATGTGCCTGTGTACGTGCCTCTTCCTGTATTTTCAACATTTCAACAATAAATTATAACTCTTTCACTATCAGAAAATAAATTTATTTTAAAATTTTAATATGCAGGGGCACCTGGGTGGCTCTGTAGGTTAAGCATCTCCCTTCGGCTCAGGTTGTGGTCTCAGGGTCCTGGGATGGAGGCCCTCTTCAGGCTCCCTGCTCAGCTGGGAGTCTGCTTCTCCCTCTGCCTCTGACCCTCCCCACTGCTTTTGTTCTCTCATGTAATCTCTCTCTCTCTCAAGTAAAATCTTTAAAGTTTCAAAGATTTTATTTTTTTTAATTTGACAGAGAGAGAGAGATCACAAGTAGGCAGAGAGGCAGGCAGGGGGTGAGGGTGGGGGGAAGCAGGCCCCCTGCCGACCAGAGAGCCCGACATAGGGCTCGATCCCAGAACCCCAGGACCATGACCCAAGCCGAAGGCAGAGGCTTTACCCCACTGAGCCACCCAGATGCCCCAAATCTTTAAAATTTTAATGCTGGGGCTCAATCACATGACTCTGAGATCAGAACCTGAGTTAGAACCGAGAGTCAGACACCTGACTATGCCACACAAGCGCCTCTGAACTGACAATGATTCTTGAAAGAAAGAGCATTTTGCAAGAAAAATGTACCCTTAAATTAAAAACAGGTCTGCATCACATGGTACCAATAGTTAATGATACTAGTTTTCTGCTACTGGAGAAAGGAGGATAAAGCCGAGTTCTCAATGAATTTCCATCTATTCTGTCTTTGTTAGAACCAGCCATGTTGTCAGCAAGTAAAGTGATAAAAATGAAATCAAAATGGTCTTTTCCCTCTCTGTCTAATGTCCAAATTTGCAAATTATAAAATAAACTTCTTCCCATTCTATGTCTAATGTGTTTGCATTTCAGGAAGAAAACCCAAAATACGGAAAACCATAAAGATGAAAGTTGCTTGAGGGCACTTGGGTGGCTAAGTGAGTTAAGTGTCTCCCTTCAGCTCAGGTCATGATCCCAAGGTCCTGGGATCAAGCCCCACATTGGGCCCCCTGCTCAGTAGGGAGTCTGCTTCTCTCTCTCACTCTCCCTCAAATGAATAAATAAAATCTTTTTTTTTTAAGTTGCTTGCATTTTCTGATATTAAAACAAATCTAAAACCTATCAAATACCAAATTCCTATTTATACTCATGATGCAGACACATGCTTACTAATGAGAATGATCTCATTTATTCACAAAGTAAAAACTACTGACTAAATAAAATAAGTCTTCAATAAACAACAAATGAGTATGTATCTCTACAAACTTGCATCAAGAACTTCGGTTAAATAAAATCCAAAAAATGGAACTGTTAGATATGCACATATTATAATCTGATGTTTCTAATTATAGTAACACTCAAATATATTAGAGTTATTTATCTATTTCCCTACCCTTACCAACATTAGGGATCAAGAAAAGAACTCTGGTCTTCCATCCTTCAAGTAACTCCTGCTTGCTAGAAACTTCAATTTCTCCCTTTCTCATGGTTGCTATATACTGTTCATAAACTCACCTTATTCAGTGATAGTATGCACACAAAAACAATTTCCTATCCTCTGCCTAGCCCTCCAGGTAAAAGCCTGACGCTGACTCTGATAACTCACTCTCTCTGAGAGTCCTGAGTAACCCGTAATTCCAGACATCCAATCCTTCATTCTCATGAAAGGAGGGAGGCACATAATCTAAAATTTCACTTATGATCAGTAATAGTTGAGAAGAGATTATTCTACTATCTGTTGATGACTTTTTATGCCCTTTAAGAATAGGAACTTAAATGAAAACAATGCAAACTTCGAATTCTGACTGGCTGTTTCATGCTGTGTTCCACAGCAGGCAGGAAAAACAAAAATAAAGACACCAACCTTCAAGAATCTTACACTCTAAGATGATGCCTGTCTTGAACAATCGAGACAAATTATACATAAGCCCCAAGATTTTTAATGGCTGCTCAAGATATTTTTTCAATTGAATTAAGAAAGCTCCTCATTTTGGAGGTGAGGAGACCATGCAGCAGCAGCATGGCATGGCAGAAACCAAGGAGAGGTTCCTACCGATTGTGGTTGCAGTCCGTCTTCTACAGAGCAAGAACAGAGATCATCTATATTCTGGAATCCTAGCCTAAAATTTGTTTAAAAGGATAAGAAGTAAGGACTTCTCTGAGGCACCCTGCCATGAAGGGACTACTTGAACACTATGTGCATTTATGTCTTTAAGACTTACCCTACCGCTGACATCACTTTCTGAAATAGCTTCTCTGAACTTCTTAAAACGCATGGACAAGGTTAAGCAATGAGGCAGGCAGGATCCTTACCAGTGATGCTCTGAATGAAGGCCAAGTCTAACAACATGGATATAATGCTTTCTCCACCATCACTCTGTCTTCACAATAAGGGCAGACTTAGAGGACAAATCATCAGGTCCAAAAGCCCTTACTGCAGGAAATATTTGAGGCCAATAATCAACAGGTACCTAAGAAAATGCTTTTAAGACACAATGAAGCATAACTTCAAAGGCTGTGATCCAGAATCCCAAGTTGGCAAACAGGAAAGAACTGGCTCTTTTTAAATGACTAACTACCTGCACCAGAGGCTGGGAAGAGGCATTAATCACCATACGCAGAATGCTGTAATTAGCAGCTTTTAAAAAGCCAAGCTTTTTGTGTTCAAAATGTGGAAAAAACTGACACTGGACCAAATACAAGATATATCCATAAACTCAGGCACCCAATCAAGCAGGTAGTTCCCAGCGGCTACTGTACATCTAGCACGGCAGCATCATCTTTTAGTATAATAGTACAGCTTATATGTTTAACTTAGTTTTTAATGTAGTCTGTCCTGTTGACCTGAACATCTGAGTAGAAAATTATGTGAAAAAATAAAATATCAAAGAGCCTACCCATCCAACAAGTAACTCAATAGCTTTTCTTTTATCTCTGATGCTGTTTAACACCACCGGTCATGTACACGTCGTAATTCTGTCCATCTGCAGCCGTGTGGTCTGGGTTCAACCTCCCAATCTGCTATGTAAAAGTCATGAAACTGACAGGTTACTTAACCTTTTCGTGCTTCAGTCTCGTCTGTAAAATGGGGATAACAGGACCTACTTTGTAAAGTCAGTGCGAGGAGTAAATAAAATACATATAAAGCAACTGGAATAACATCTGTCACAAAGGTTCAATGAATGTCAGAATTGTTAAAAGCCAAGGCTGACAAATATGGCCTAAGACTGAAGACAGTATTATATATCCAGAACAGGTCCAGCACATGACACAACAATGTTCTAGCGCTTTAGAGACTTCGCAGCGTATCATCTATTAGTAATGACTTCAGGCGCTGTGCATGATGTGAGCTGCCTCTCTTCCTGCACCCCCAAAAGCATCCCAAAGATGTTTTCATCGCTCAAGTCCTCCGTAGCTCACGAACACCAAGTAAATCCCTAACCATCCAGAACTGTCCTGGTGCTGGTGACTCGCCCTCTCTGCCAGTGGGATCAGAAGGAACAAAGAGGTGCCTCCATGCCACTGTGAAATGCTTACAACACCCAGTGAGTACTGTGGCTCACAGACTACAAAGGACCTCAGGAATGCCTCAGTCAGGTTTTCTCCTACGTTCCATATGCCACTGAGGAAATTCTGGGCACTTGATAATGTCCCTGGAGAATAAAAAGCCAGTATTCACCAAATTACCCCTCTTTGCTGCCAAAGAACAATGGGGCTTCAGTCATTTTCTCCTGTTACAGCAGAAATAGACAGGGCATGACTTCAACATTAGCAAACTGTGAAGATCACTCCAATGTGCACGTGTTTACATCAGCATGAGGGCTGGCTAGCACGGCTCCGTGCTCTGGCCAGAGACTGCCCCTCACCCCGTTCAGCTGTTTGGCAATGACAGCCACAGAGGACAAATTGTGGCTCTGTACTACTCCCTCTCAACTTAGAGAATAGAACAGCAAAAATTAAAAGCCTCAAATGTTTATAATGCATCATAATTCAAAAGAATTGCCAGTAAATTCACCCGATAAACTCCTTAAATTTACATCTTAATTTATCAAGCACCTAGTAAATGCCTTAATCTAGAATATACTCAGAAAACATGTTCAACAGTGACTGAATGAATGATCCTATCCTCTATGCAATTTCTGTGTTCAACACAGAGGTGTCCTAATAATTATATTTTAATATATTGTCTCCGTTCTTATGGATGATGAAAAACACAATACTAGTTTTTCCATTCCAAGCAATCTGTTCAAGGAAACATTACTTATAAACAGATTCTAAACTATCAGGATGGTAAATTAAAAATGTACTTGCATGTTTTGGATACATTTTTAAAACCATTTGTCAGATTCTTGTTCTGGCAAGATTCTTATGACTAGCCACATTACTTCTTGAGCTTAAAATGAATCTTTATATTCTAGCTTCTTCCAATTAAGTAATAAATGCGTATGGCTCTTCAGCATTTATTATCTGCATCTTTTTTTTTTTTAAGATTTTATTTATTTATTTGACAGATGGAGATCACAAGTAGGCAGAGGGGCAGGCAGAGAGAGAGGGGGAAGCAGGCTCCCTGCTGAGCAGAGAGCCCAATGCGGGACTCGATCCCAGGACCCTGGGATCATGACCCGAGCCGAAGGCAGAGGCTAAACCCACTGAGCCACCCAGGCGCCCCTATTATCTACATCTTTAAGAAAATTATGAAATATGTTTCCATGTTCCATCGATTTGAACAAAAATTAGCTTACTTTCCTACTTCTTGAAATACCCCATTGGTAGATAAAATGACTGTTTCTACATTACCTGGCATGATTATTTTTTCCAGCAAAGGACCCAAGTCATACAGAATATACTAACTGTAGCCAATTTAAACACAGTGTCCCCTAAAAAACCTAATAAAGTAAAACAGCTAACAGACACATGAGAAAATGTTCAATATTACTCAGCATCAGAGAAATACGAGTTGAAACCACAATGAGATACCACCTCACACCAGTCAGAATGGCTAAAATTAACAACTCAGGTAAAACAGATGTTGGCGAGGACATAGAGAAAGGGGAACCCTCTTACACTGTTGGGTGAGAAGGCAAGCTGGTGCAGCCACTCTGGAAAACAGCAACTGCACTATTAGTATTTATCCCAAGGATACAAACATAGTGATTCGAGGGGCACATGTACCCCAATGCTTATAGCAGCAATGTCCACAATAGCCAAAGTATAGAGAGAGCCCAGATGTCCATCAACAGATGAATGGATAAAGAAGATGTGGTATACACACACAATGGAATATTACTCAGCCATCAAAAAGAATGAAATCTTGCCATCTGCAATGACATGGCTGGAACTAGAGGGTATCCGCAAGTGAAATAAGTCAGTCAGAGAAAGACAAATATCATACGATTTCACTCATATGTGGAATTTAAGAAACAAAACAGATGAACACAGGGGAAAGGAAGGAAAAATAAAATAAGATAAAAACAGAAAGGGAAGCAAACCATAAGAGACTCTTAACAATAGGGAACAAACTGAGGGTTGCTGGAGGGGAGGTGGAGGGGGATGGAGTAACTGGGTGATGGGCATTAAGGAGGACACTTGATATAATGAGCATGGGTAGTGTATGCAACTGATAAATCACTAAATTCTACCCCTCAAGCTAATTATATACTATATATTAACTAAATTTAATTTAAATAAATAATAAATAAATATTTTAAATGTTCTCAAATTAAAAAAAATTAAAAACTTCTTCAGCAATGCTGTCATGTTAACTACTGAGATCAAATTATTTCTGAAAAGATTTGGAGCACGAGGAATTCTAGTATCCCTGTCATACATTTTCTGCTTTAGAAACTCTGCATCCATTTCTGAAAAGAGAAATATGCACAAAAGTCCTGGGAACTGGGTGGGTGCGTGGGTGTGTGTGTGTGTGTGTGTGTGTGTGTGATACAAGGACCAAATCACAGCTTAAGTAAGTCTCCAAACCTGACTTAGGCCAAAAAAGACAGATTCAATACCCACACTGGGGGAAAGACAAGGGGCTAATTTTTGAAATAAAATTAATATACTGTATTTCCCTAGATAAACCATTTTTTTAAAGATTTATTTATTTGACAGAGAAGAGATCACAAGTAGGCAGAGAGGCAGGCAGAGAGAGAGGGGGAAGCAGGCTCCCCACTGAGCAGAGAGCCCAGATGCAGGGCTCGATCCCAGTACCCTGACCAAGATCATGACCTGAGCTCAAGGCAGAGGCTTAACCCACTTAGCCACCCAGGCACCCCTAGATAAACCATTTTTAAGGTAATCATGACTAGTAGAGAGGTGAATTAAGTAAAGATTATGAACAAAAGCTGAAAAACTTGCAGTAACTTGAGGCGGACAACGACACTGCCCTCCCTAGCACACAGCGCGCTGCCTCCACCCACAGGCCGCCAGGCTAGCCCCACTGTCTCTCTGAGGTTGAATAAATGCCAACTACTTTCTGAAGCTGACCTGACCTTGACAGTCAGTAACTGCCTACCTTTTGAGTTCAAACATTTTGTTAGACTTCCAAGATATGTATGCTTAAATGTTACCACCAGCATATTTCATAAAAGGCCACCAGCGTTCCTCCACAACCCCCCAAACTACAAACCAGGGACAGAATTTTTTCACTTTGGCTTCCCATCAAAAGTACAGAGCAGATACGAGTTAAGTAATATGGAATATAGTTTTCATCCCAGAGATCCTCCAAAGAAAGTAAAAGGCCATATATTCTACAAGGTCAAGAATCACTCGCCTGGGAACCAGATCTTGTGTTTTAGTTCTAGGATTCTAATGTCCGCCTCTGTAACGTTCTAGGAACCTGGAGAAAAACAGCATTTCCTGGTGGTTGCGGGACACTCTTCTGCAGGATGCGAACAGGCATGCATGTGGATTGGGAAAGTCTGGATTCAAGAAGAGCTAAAATGGTCACTTGACTATAGAACACCTGCAGGGCTTTAATAAGGTAATCACACTATACATTTCCTAGATGAAATCCCATTATGATGCCTTTAGTAGACCAAGTTGAGCAAGATCATGAGGCAAATATAGAAATGCTTCAAAGAAGGCTGTTCTGTGTTTTTTTCTCATTGCCACGATATTACTGAATACTTCCTATCAGCCTCTAAGCTGCTCTTACCTGATATGCGTTGCAGGCAGAGATTCATACTGGCGTGACAAGAAGAGCTCCCTATGTTTCAGCTGATGCTTCTGTTTATCCGTCAAGTCGGCTTCAATTGTGGTTTCTGATTCTTCCTCAATTTCTTCTACACAAATAAAATTCAAAGAACGCATTATTACAGGGCACATTATCTCTCTGGACATCAAGACAGATTAACCTTTCATTCAAAATGTTCTTCAAACCAACTTTCATTATTTTATTTTAAATTTACATATCTAACTTGTCATTTGCATTACAATCATAAAATGACATGAATTGGGGCCACAAACAAAGAGGAAGAACTCTAATTTTAAAATGGCAGATGGAACATATGCATTTATCTCCTCTTCCCCCATAAAACCACACCAAATAGCAATTAAAATGCGCACACATTTCAATGACAATAAAAGTGGAAACGACGATAGAAGAATCAGCCAAAAAAAAAGTTTTAGAGGATGGAAAGCAGATGCAAAAAAAAAAAAAAAAGGTGCAAACTTAGCCAAGAGAGGGAAGTGATAATCTATATACGTATAGGCAGATGCAAGGAGAAGGCAAGCACAAAGCTTGAAGTGACTTAGACCTCAAAGACATCAAGTATTGTGAGAAAGAGGGGAGGGCAAGAGAAAAAGACATCAGGAAAGGTTGAAAGTCTATCTACAACACTCTAACTAAATCCCAGACTTTTCTATTTAAAAAAGAGAACAGCCAGAAAGTAAATAAATAAAAAGTAAAAAAGAATAATTGGAAAACAAAAAATAGGGTAACACTTTTAAAATTTGATAACACACCAAAAGCTAATGGAAGGATTAGAAGGTACTGCTAAGGAAATCTCCCAGAAATTTCAACACTAAGACAAAGAGATAAATAAGTGAAAACCGAAAGCTAAAATAAATAAAATAAAATAAAATAAAAATAATTCATGAAGCCCAACATCCCAAGACTAAAAGTTTCAGAAAGACAACAATAGGGAAGACACACTTCTTCATCTCTTTTGGTGGGGAGAGGGAGTAAGGAAAGACCTATCAAAGAAATGATTCAAGAACATTTGCCCTTACTGAGGGAGAGGCACGTCCACACTGAATTTCCAGCATACTTAAATTTTTTTTTTAAAGATTTTATTTATTTATTTGACAGACAGAGATCACAAGTAGGCAGAGAGGCAGGCAGAGAGAGAGAGAGAGGTGGAAGCAGGCTCCCCGCTGAGCAGAGAGCCCGATGCGGGGCTCCATCCCAGGACCCTGGGATCATGACCTGAGCTGAAGGCAGAGGCTTTAACCCACTGAGCCACCCAAGCGCCCCATACTTAAATTTTTAAAGTGCTAACATGAGATCACAGAAGTTTACAGAAAGAAAACATAGGTCACATGCAAAGATCTAGAATCAGAGTGGAATTCTATATGAATAGCAACACTATTCTATCCTAAGATGGTGGAGAAATGTTATTCAAGAGGAAAAATGATAATCAACCTAGAATTGTACTTGTAAATTGTAAACTATTTATCAAGTCTGGAAACAGAGTAAGAATAATCTTTCATTCATTCAACCAAGATTTATTAGGTGCCCAAACAGGCACTATTTGAGATGCTAGAGACAAGCAGTGAGCGTAAGTTATTAGAGAAGAAACAATTCAAAGTATTTGCCCTTGAGAAGCAGGGTTGGAAGCAAGGGACAGGAGACAACAACATTTCATGAAAGTTTAAAAAAAAAACAAAATACTGCATTTAATAATCTTTTTAAAGAAAAATATGAGGGCTCCTCAGTTGGTTGGGCAACTGCCTTCGGCTCAGGTCATGATCCTGGAGTCCCAGGATCGAGTCTCGCATCAGGCTCCATGGGGAGTCTCCTTCTCTCTCTGACCTTCTCCCGTATTATGCTCTCTCTCTCTCTCCCTCAAATAAATAAATAAAATCTTTAAAAATAAAAAAAAAAATTTTTAAAGTAAAGAAAAATATGAACAAGTATCATTTACAAATATAATTCTAAGTAATTTTAGACACAAAACTTTCTTAATATAATACCTCTAGGGGCTCACAGATCCTCCCTCTGCAGCCTTACCTGGCCAGGCTGGGTGCAGTGGAGGGGACTCAGATGGTAAGACTAGTCGAAGGGGTAGGAAGAGCTTAAGTTTAGGACTCAGAGGCCTTACTTTTGGGGCACTGATGGGCAACAACACACACACACACACACACACACACACACACACACACACACGTATATTTCTGCTTCTCACTATTCTTGTAAATTCTCATTTATGGACCCAGAACCACAAATGAGATTTTATCACATATATAATTTTCTAATTATGCAGTGTTTTTGAACTGTGTAAGGGCAATGAATGGGATTAAGTATCAGATCTTTTCTACAATACTTTCAAATTCTTAAAACTCTCGATTGAAAATGAACCTGAAAAACTGACTTAGAAAGGCTCACTTAGGGGCCCCTGGGTGGCTCAGTGGGTTAAGCCTCTGCCTTCAGCTCGGGTTCTAGTTTCAGGGTCCTGGGATTGAGCCCCACATCAGGCTCTCTGCTCAGCAGGGAGCCTGCTTCCCCCCTCTCCCTCTGCCTGCCTCTCTGCCTACTTGTGATCTCTCTGTCAAATAAATAAATAAAATCTTAAAAAAAAAAAAAAAGACTCACTTAGACTAAAGTGACTTAAAGTTCTTCAAACACTCTTTTTAATCAACTACTCAAAAAGAAACCCAACACTAAAACGGCCAGATACTTCCATAGACATTTCACCAGTGAAGATCAATAAAATTACTGGTGCATTAGCTCTATTAGCACCCGCAAAATTATACTCCTTACTTAATGAGTATTTGATAAATTGTTGTCCTGTAAAACACAACTAACTGAATTCTAATGCATACCCTACGGAACTAAAACTCCAACAAGCTCTACAAATAATCGTAGCAAATCTTAGTCTCTTACACAACCTCTTGGTACAGGGTGAAAAGGACTAGAATCTCTGACGTGCAACCGAGCCAAAGACAGAAATCACCAAACAGCACCTAAAACTCACCTTCAAAATTTACTAGCGTTAAATTCCATTTATATATTTTCATAAATTAACACTGGCTTCTGAATAGGAACAACTCCCATACCATTAACATCCTAAAAACATGAAATGACCACAGTGGCAAAACTGGCAATTAGACAATGAAAAAATTAAAAGACTTAATAGAATTATCATCATCAGAAATTTGGTACATGGTACATGTACCATTTTTAAAAATCTATAATTTTTTAAAACCATTTTACCAAGCTTGATGGAACTTCAAATTTGCTACCTTCCTAAAGTTATTAAAGTAGAAGTCCCATACTCTATACATACTTTATACAATGATAGGAAATGATACCAATTTTTTTACTGTACTTCCTCTACAGCTGGGGTAATTTCACCACACTTTATTAGCAAGAAGGCACTGGGATATGGGAGATCAGTCTTTTCAGTAGTAGATGACAATCAGGGACTCAGGCAAAGCTTTATAGAACGGGCATGTGACATGTACAAGACCAGAGCTGGTGATGAAGGATTTAGGTACCTGCACAGTAAGGGACAGAATGCAGGGAAGGAGCAGCCATTACTGATTCTAGTTACTTAACTGAAACTGGGTGTTTTTCACAATAGTTCAGAATTCTCATTCTTACATATTAGTTGTGGGGGATGGAGGGGAAAGCAGACAGGAGGAGAGTCCTCCACAGGTTATTCCCAAGCTTCCCTATGTTGCCCATGATGATGTTAGCTGGCACAGACGGTACAAAAAAGCAGGCAGTTAAACATTTGTCTGCAGATGCTTTTAACAAGTACCCAAATGTTTGAACCAAATTATTGGATCGAAAATAGCTCAGTATTGATGCAACTCATTTGTCTAGTAAGAAAAAAAAATCTTCAAAAGAGGAATAAGGAAGTTGAATAAAACTAGAAGGATTTTTATGACAATGGAGATTTCAGGAAACTACCTGAATGAAGAGAAACAGTTTGGCAGTTTAGAGGCAAATAATAAAGAAAAATCAGTTATATGTCCATCATTAGCAATGAATAATCCAAAACTGAAATTAAAAAAGCAATTTCATTTACAATGGCACCAAAAGAAAAAAAATACTTAGAAAAATATTTAACAAAGGACAAATCTTGTATACTAAAAACTATAAACACTGTTAAAGGAAATTAAAGACCTAAATAAATGGAGAAACTATGTTCACAGATTGAATGACTTACTATGGTTAACACAGCAATTCTCTCCAAATTTATCTACAGATCCAGTGCAACTTCTATCAAAATTCCCACTGCCTTTTCATAAAAATTAATAAACCCTAAAATTCATATGGACATGTAAGTGACCCAGAATAGCCAAAATTGTTTTGAAAGAGAACAAATTTAAGAGGATTCATACTTTCAGATTTTAAAGCTACAATAATCAAGATTATGTGGTATTGGCGTAAGGATAGACATATACGTGAAGATTCCAGAAATAAGCCCATACCTTTATGGTTAATTGATTTTGGACAAGGGTGTCAAAACAATTCACCGGAGGAATGAAATTCTACAAATGGTGCTGAGAACAGGTGGATAACCAATGCAAAGAATGAAGTTTCACCCTCACACCATGTACAAAAATTAATGCAAAATGAATCAAAGTCCTAAATTTAAGAGCTAAAGCTGGGGCGCCTGGGTGGCTCAAACAGTTAAGCGACTGACTCTTGATTTAGGTTCAGGTCATGATCTCAGGGTTGTAAAATCAAGTCCAGCAGTCTCTCTCCCTCTCTCTCTGCCCCTCCTCCTGTGCTCGTGCACACACTCTCTCTCTTAAAAAAAAAAGAGAGAGGGGCACCTGGGTGGTTCAGTGGGTTAAGCCTCTGCCTTCAGCTCAGGTCATGATCTCAGGGCCCTGGGATCGAGCCCCACATCGGGCTCTCTCCTCAGTAGGGAGCCTGCTTCCCTCTCTCTCTCTCTGCCTGCCTCTCTGCCTACTTGGGATCTCTGCCTGTCAAATAAATAAATAAAATCTTAAAAAAAAAAAAAAAGAGAGAGAGCTAAAACTATAAAACTCTTAGATAAAACAGGTATAGCTTTTCACGTCCTTAGACTAGGTAATGGTTTCTTCACTATGGCACCCTAAAGTCTAAACAACTCCCCCAAAAAATATATATACACACACACATGCGCGCACGTATACAGATACGTATATACATATAAATATATATGATAGATATATACATCATATATGTATGTATGTATGTATATAAATTTGAATATTAAAATTTTTGTACTTAAAAGTGTACTTAAAAAGACACTATCAAGAAAGTACAGATGGGGCACGTGGCGGGCTCAGTTGGTACAGCATGTGACTCTTGATGTTGGGGTTCTGAGTCCAAGCCCCACGTTGGGCACAGAGCTTACTTAAACAGAAAAAAAAAAGAAAGTAGAGACAACCTACAGAATGGGAAAAAAATATTTGCAAATCATATACCAATAAGGGTCTAGTATCCAGAATATATAAAGAACTCTTACAACTCAACAATAAAGAAAAAAAAACAACAATTAAATAACAGGCAGAGGATTTCAAAAGACATTTCTCCAAGAAGATATACAAATGGCACGTAAGTACATGAAAAGATGTTCCACATCATTAGTCACTAGGGAAATGCAAATCAAAATTACAGTGAGATATTTCATACCAACTAGGATGATTACAATCAAAAAGACATAACAAGCACTGGCAAAAACGTGGAAAAGTCAGAATCTTCGTGCATTGCTGGTGTAAAATGGTGCTGCTGCTCTGTTACACAGTTTGGCAGCTTCTCGGATAGCTAAACATAGTTACCACAGACTAGCATTATTCAGCCATAAAAAGGAATGAAGTGCTGATGATTCATTCTACAATATAGATAAACCTTGAGGCATTATACCAAATGAAACATCATGAAAATGAAAGACACAAAGGGCCATATATTATATGATTCCATTTATATGAAAAGCCCAGAATAAGCAAACCCATGGCAACAGGAAGTGGATGAGTAGTTGCTAGAGGATGGGTGGAGGGGGAAGCTGATGAGTGACTGCTAATGGGTATAGGTTTCTTTGCAGAGTGATCAAAATGTCCTGGAATTAAATAATGGTTATGGTTAAACAAATTTGTGAATATACTAAAAGCTACTAAGTTATATACATTTTTTTGGAGAAAAAAAAAAAAAAGAATTATATTGTATGTGAACTATACCAGAAAGAAAAAAAGCTAAACCTGAAAAAAAAAAATGTCAAAATGCAAAAAGGTCAGCAGAACCACCATCTTCTGGTAAAGCGCCAACATGCCCAACACAACGGACAGGAGAGGGGCCTGCTCTCTAGGCCTTTCAGAACACAGGGCGTTGCTCCTTCTGCCACACATGCCCATCTACAGGAAAGGTGTACTGTGACACCAAGGGAATAGGTGCTGTTCAAAAGCAGTGCCCCACAAATGCTACCATGGCAAACTGGAAGAGTCCACAGCATGGCGCAGCATGCTATCGGCATTGCCGTTCAGGGCAAGATTCTCGCCAGGTGAATGAAGGTGCATTTTGAACATAGTAAGCACTCTAAGAGCTGCATGAAGGAAAATGATCAGGAAAAGAAAAAGAGAAAGGTACTTCGGTTCAACTGAAGCCTCAGCCTGTGCCACCCAGATAAGCACACTTTGTGAGAACCAGTGGAGAGGAGCCTGAACTGCTGGAACCCATTCCCTAGGAAATCAAGGCATGATGGTTAAAAAAAAAAAAAAAAAGACAAATAAAATAAAAGACCTTGCTCTGGGCCGTTAAGAAAAGAAAATTAGGGACGCCTGGGTGGCTCAGTTGGTTAAGCGGCTGCCTTCGGCTCAGGTCATGATCCCAGCGTCCTGGGATCGAGTCCCACATCAGGCTCCTTGCTCGGCAGGGAGCCTGCTTCTCCCTCTGCTTCTGCCTGCCTCTCTGTCTGCCTGTGCTCGCTCACTCTCTCTCCCTCTGTCTCTGACAAAAAAAAAAAAAAAAAAAAAAAAAAAAAAAATTAAAGAAAAAAGGAGAGAAAAGAAAAGAGAAAAAGACAAGGAATCAAACACACACAATACAAAAGGCCAAAAGAAGAATAGACAAATTTCAGTACGGTCATGTAATAAAATTCTATGCAGTAGCTAAAAATGCATAAGTGAATCCAAGTACCAAGATGGATGGATCTCAAAAACTTGTTGATAAGCAAAAAAGCAATCTATAGAAAGATACATATGTACAATAACATTTTTTAAAATGCAAAAAGTGTTCTATAGAAATACACACATGTATAGCAAAATATAAAAACATGAATGGAAAAAACACACCAGAGCTAAGACATCAATTCACCTATGGAGAAACTAGGAAGGGAATGGCGATATACATGGCGCTGTAAAAATCTGAAGCAAGTATGTGAAAATATTAAGAGAAGATAAAGCTGGCTAAAAGGTTCATAATTATACTACATTATTGCCTCTTTACTGCTTCCAAAAATACTTCAAAATAAAAAGTGACTAGGACCCAACAGAAGGAAAACACTTCTTTCTTTTGTCTGTACCTAAACTCTAATCCGTGTTAAATTGTTTTTTTTTTTCCTTTATGGCAACAACCACTACAGTTAATCATTTCTTTAACCTGTATCCTGTCTTCATCTCTATCATCTTGCAAAAATATAAATTTCTACTGGTATTCTAGCATTAATCAATTTCTGAAATATATAAGAATAAATATACCTATATATAAATATACAAATAAATTTTGGTTTTGAATATTAAAAAAGGGGGAGAGCAAAGTAGAAAAGAGGGCCAGCTTGGGAGATCAAAATCAGGCAAGAACTAAGTGTCCAATGCTTCTATAGAGAAACACATGACGGGAGCCTACGTGGCTCAGTGAGTTAAGCGGCCAACTCTTGATTTTGGCTCAGGTCATGATCTCAGGGTCCTGGGATTGAGCCTCCTGTCTGGCTCCTGCTCAGCGGGGAGTCTGCTTGAGATTCTCTCCTTCTCCCTCTCCCTTTGCCCCTCCCCCTGCTTGTGTGCTGCTCTCCCTCTAAAGTAAACAAATACATCTTTAAAAAAAGTAATGCATGAGGTAAGTAAGAGAGAATGCTGGAGTGAATGAAAAGTTATCAGAAGTAAGAAGATCAAATGTAAAGCTGGAAGAAGCCTCTGAGATGTTGCTACCTGAACCATTTAGACTTTCACCAACCCCCACGTGGCAGAGTCCCCTCCTCATTGCCACAAAGCAACACCCATAGCTTAAGATACTTGTGACAGAATGCCTTACACTATAGTCACCTGATTCTGAGCCCCTACGAACAAAGATGGGTTATTTATCTTTGTATCCATGCTGTTTTACTTATAGGATAAAAAAAAGATAGGACTTCAAGAAATGTTAATAATAGGCCAGGTAAGCATTATCAGGTAACACTCAGATTAGTGTCCACAAGGATAGATATACAAAGTTACGACTGCACAAAGTAGCTATCAAAAAGTTACTGTTCAAAAGGGCTCCACTTTTCACAATTCTTTTAAGATCTAACAGGGTGGAGGAGACCAGGCTTCAGAGTCACACCTGAATTCAAATTCTAGTAACACATGTTCGGAGTTATGTGGCCTTGCGCAAATTATTTACTTTTTGTAATCCTCAGTTTCTTCATCTGTAAAATGTGTACACAATTCTTCCCTCTTACATTTACTGTGAGGATTAAGATAATGCACATAAATTGCTTAGCACCATGCCGAACGTAATATTAGATTAAAAAGCTGCTACCACTATTTTTAAATGAATTTTAACAGGATCTTTGATAGTTGGAAAACAATTCCTATCTCCTCAAACAATGGTTCCTATTTAAGAAGGCAAATCATATTAAAATTAGAACAAATTTAAAGTGTTTTTACTTCTTTATTTTTAGGATTTTTAATGTCATCTCTACACCTAGTGTGGGGCTCAAACTCACAACTCACAAGATCAAGAGTCATATGCTCCAGTAACTGAGCCAGCCAGGCACCCATTTTTACTTTTTATAAACAAACAAAAACTTATCTAGACCCCACTGGTGGAGGCCCTGATTGAGAAACTGTGGGGTGAGTCATGCCAGTTGAGCCTCAGTTAAGAATCATTATTATAAAATACTAATTTGAAAATGTTATTCTGAAAGAACATCTATGACAGCTTCTTAGTCTCAGGGTCCCTTATACTCTTAAATCCTATCAAAGACCTCAAAGAGCTTTGGCTTATATGGGTCATATCTACCAATACTGTATTAGAAATTAAAATGAAATCTTGGGATGCCTGGGTGGCTCAGTCGGTTAAGCGGCTGCCTTCAGCTCAGGTCATGATCCCAGCATCCTGGGATCAAGTCCCACATCGGGCCTGCTTCTCCCTCTGCCT